>NC_136511.1:44336322-44366322 GCF_053919585.1 Euprymna scolopes | reverse complement strand
GAGTACGTCTCTCAAGCTCCTTGGCCTAACGTTCACAGGAAACATGAGTTGGAACAATTACATCGAGAGCATTGCCAGGGCCGCTGCGAGGAAGGTGGGCTCTCTCTACCGTGCTAGAAAACTTCTAACACCCGAAAGTATCTTGTACCTCTATAAGGCCACTATTCGCCCATGTATGGAGTATTGCTGTCATATTTGGGCAGGTGCATCGGCTACTAGTCTCTCGCTCCTTGACAGGGTTCAAAAGAGAGTCGCAAATCTGGTAGGTCCTAAACTGGCATCTAAGCTTCAGCCTCTGTCCCATCGTCGAAACGTTGCATCCCTCTGCCTTTTCTACAAGTATTATAATGGTGAATGCTCTGATGAACTGCAAGCACTTGTGCCCCCACGACGTGAACACTCTCGACAGACCCGATAAGCTGCAAAATCCCACCCCACACTGTAGAGATCCCTAGATGTAAAAGATCTTTCTATTCCAGTAGTTTCTTCCCCAGAACTGCTAGACTTTGAAATTCCATTCCAGGTCACTGCTTTCCCAACTGCACTGACATGCATAAGTTCAAGTGCAATGTGAACCAACATCTCGCTGCCCTAATCCCTACATAGTTCCCCAGTAGATGTTTCCCCTGATAGTAGCCCCCTACACCAAAGTGGCAGTGTGCCTTGTTTGGGGTGAAAATGTAATAAAAAACAATACAAAAAAAACAATAATAATAAATAATAACAATAATAATAATAATAATAATAATAATAATAATAATAAATAAAGAATAACAATAATAATAATAAATAATACTAACAATAATAATAATAAAAAATAAATAATAAAAAAATAAATAATAATAACAACAATAAAAATAAATAATAACAATAATAATAAATAAATAATAACAATAATAATAATAATAAATAATTAATAACACTAATAATAATAAATAATATTAACAATAATAATAAATAATACTAACAATAATAATAATAAAAATAAATAAAAAATAAATAATAATAACAATAATAATAAATAATAACAATAATAATAATAATAATAATAATAATAATAAATAAATAAATAATAACAATAATAATAATGAATAAATAATAACACTAATAATAATAAATAATACTAACAATAATAATAATAAAAAATAAATAATAAAAAATAAATAATAATAATAATAATAATAATAATAAAAAATAACAATAATAATAATAAATAAATAATAACAATAATAGTAATAAATAAATAATAACAACAATAATAATAAAAATACTAACAATAATACTAATAAAAAATAAATAATAAAAAATAAATAATAATAACAATAATAATAAATAATAACAATAATAATAATAATAATAAATAAATAAATAAATAATAACAATAATAATAAATAAATAAATAATAACAATAATAATAAATAAATAAATAAATAAATAATAACAATAATAATAATAAATAAATAATAACAATAATAATAATAAATAATGCTAACAATAATAATAATAATAATAAATACTAACAATAATAATAATAATAAATAAATAATAAAAAAATAAATAATAATAACAATAATAATATTAATAAATAAATAATAACAATAATAATAATAATAATAAATACTAACAATAATAATAAAAAATAAATAATGAAAAAATAAATAATAATAACAACAATAATAATAATAATAAATAATAATAATAACGATAATAATAATAATAAATACATAATAATACTAATAATAAATAAATAATAATAACAATAATAATAATAATAATAAATAATACTAACAATAATAATAATAAAAAATAAATAATAATAACAATAATAATAAAAAAATAATAACAACAATAATAATAACAATAATAATAAATAATAATAATAATAAATAAATAATAATAAGTAAATAATAATAATAATAATAATAATAATAATAATAATAATAATAATAATAATAATAATCATCTGAAGCGTACAAGAAAAAAGATATATAAATCTTATTACACGAACCAATGGGTTGAAACTACAAGAAAACCTATAATCTGACAATCGCGCCAAAATAGTGGCAGTACCAGCCTTTCAAACACCACAGAAATTACTTGTAACGAGTCAAGGAGGATGGAAAAAAAAACAAGGGAGTGAGCGCAAGTATTACTGAAAGATAATTGAAAGGAGGGAATCTTGGGGAGGAGTATTGCCAATTTCTCCGAGAAAATCAACGTTCGTTACATGCAAAAATAAAGCAGTGTAAACGACTGTTTCTATAACGCAAAATTATTTTCAACAGTTATCAAAAAAAAAAACAACAAAAAAAAACAAAAACAAAAAGTGATGAAACTCATTCAGATTCCATGGAATACCATTTGTTGTTGCCAGCGTGTTTTTGGTAAATAATTTATTTACTACAAAGATCTAACAGAATTATCCATTTCTGTACACATCTTTTAATGCATACGATCACTTAAACACACATACACACAGCCTAATATTAAGGTCATCTATAAATGTACAGGGTGTGATAAACCTGACATCCATTTATGATGTTCTGTTGTTGGGTGAGGGGGGATGCTATTATACAATCAGATACAATGGAGTGTGTAAATATACTAGATCATCTGTAAATGTTGAATGTGAATGCAGTAACAAGTCCTGGGAATATATACCAGAAATAACACTCGGAAATAAGTTATACATCATTCAATGTGACTATTCAATCCCTACAGCTATGTACTTTGAAAACGAAGTTATAAAACCTGACATAGTGATATGGGACAAGAAGGAGAAAGAAGCAACCTTAGTAGAAGTCAGTGTCCCGAATAATGCTGGCTTAAACAGAGCTGAAAGGGAAACCATAACGAAATACCAAGGATGCACAACATGAAAAGAAACTGGAATTTTAGGAAGATCTCCACTATTCCAATATTTATAGAATCAACTGGACTCACAAAAAAAGAATTTCAAAATCTACTTGGTAAATATACCTGGTGAACTAAGTGCAAGAGAAATAGAAACAATTGTCTTTTTATGACGGTTAGAATCTTAAAAGTTCTTTCGTTTTAAATGTATGAGATAACGAGTGAATATAGTGCATCCAGTTGGATGCCCCATCCCCAACTAGAACAAAATTATAAATAAATTGAAAAAAAAAGAGAGAGAAACATTTGTAAAGGGGTTGGGTGATCATTAAAGATTTTTCTTGTCAATCGCATTGTCACTTACGAAGATAATAATGAAAAAAAAAATAACATAAGTCAGTCGTGAGATAGCATATCTCTGCCTGACAACGTAAGAATGAGTTAAAGGTTTATCTGAGCTTTACTCCTCTATATTGCATTAAGCTTTCCCGAAGTTGTGCTATGGAAACGTGTATAACTTAAAATAAAACTATTTATCGGATCAGGCTGAACTTTTGCATAGCAGTTACTGTTATATAAAGGGCATCCGATTCATGCATGAAATTTGGAAAACCGGAAGTTGAAATTCGGCCAAAATATCACACTTGATTCAACTTTCCAAGGTCAAGGTAAAATGTTCAAGATCAAGGTGGTATAAGATGCAATACTTTATTGGCTATATAAACCAAGTAGCGAATATTTAGGAGGAAAGCTGGTGCGACCGGATCAAACTCTCTGAATATACTGATTTCCTGAATAAAAATGCACCAAACATTGATGCTATTGGGTTCCTTCCCTTTCCCTTTACGAAACTCAATCATGTTCTGCAAAGTCTAAAAGAAACAAAACATCCATTAAAACCAACCAATGCAAAAACTATGAATAAATATTTGAAGACATTAAAAACTGGAGGCATAAAAATATTCACTAAAATGACCGGATTCGGCAACAAATAAGTACTAACTACCTTTATTTTGTCCCTTAGTTCTCACATTCCATAAGTGATGTTTCTGACAAAGAGGAAAAATTGCTGTTTTCTCGGTCAGACTGTATTCCATCTAACACTTGTCGTTGCAAAGTTTTTAACATTAAAGTAGTATTTTCCTTTCCTTCTATTTACCCCAAGCAAGTCATCTTGCCACGATAAGAGATTAGTAGAGGGGGAATAATTATAAGGGCACAACCTGGGCGGAGGCAACAAGATAGTTATGCCCATTTTGATTTTTACACATTCATACAGTTAGGATCTAAAGAAGCAAGAAGGGAATTATAAAGATCAGCTGTTTGAGTAAATAACCAATAAGAATAGAAAATGATCCGACATTTAAGGATTTCTACAGTATTTAGCGAATAACAGGATGGGTCAAAGGGTATTATTGCTTAGGGTATACAAGTGCAGTACGTTACTTAGAGCACATTCCTGAAAGTACTTATAAAACTAGTTAAAAGGATACAATTGGTTCTGTGCTTGTATCAGTGATAGAGACGTTAATAAGACTCTTTGTGTGTTTCTGTTATGTATTTCTGTAGCTTTTTGTATCATCTGTCACAATTTTCAATGCTTACAAGTGCAGGTCATTCTTTTCTTTTGCCGTTTTTTTTTTTTTTTTTTTTTTTTACTATAGAGTCGACAAAGATAATACTTAGCAGTTCTGTAACACGAGGGTTTAGTCTCTAGTGTGACCGACCATGTGTTACATAAATGTCTTGGGAGCGGCGCCAGACATGACAAAACTGGTGTACCCGGGAGAGTTTAACCTTTGTCATGAAACGTCCTGGGAACGGTAACCAATTGACGTTTGCTTGCAGGGAGTTATCTGGGTGACAATTTTAACCAGTGTTAAACAATATTCTTCTGTAAATCAAATGGTGAAGACACACCTGAAATTTGGGTGTGGCTTTCTCCGCGCTCCCAGCTATGGTGGGGGGCACGACAAAACAACACAGGGGCACTACGAAATAGTGCCACAGTTAGTGCGTCGTGCATAGTCATTACTTAGTTGGCCCATTTTTCTTTAGTGTGTAAAGAGTCCTGAGTACCTTACCAGGAATAGACTTTAGGAACCTTCCAAAAGTAAAACCTCCTATTGTTTTCAACTAAAAAATTTGAAGAGCCACGTAGACGGGAGTGGTACAAATAAAAAGAGCGACTTTTTGTGCCCGGAATCAATTTTTCTACATAGTCACCACCATTCTTAAGATACTTTTGCCAGGCATTCAATTACACATCTCTGCTTCTTGCGCTCAATCATGACAGCGGTTGCTTTCTTAGAGTCTCACACCGGTAACATCTGCAAAATAGAGGTGCAAACTTTCAGGCCATGGATGCATGAGCTAAATCATTATAACAATGAAACTTGTAATGCCCTCTAATTTATTACCTTGGAACGATCTCGTATGAATAAGGATTTTTTTGTTTGTTTGTGTAAAGATTTCAATTTTTGTTATGGTCAGTTCCTGCTGCTGCCGCTGCTTCTATTGCTAGTGTTTTTTTTTTCTGTTGGTGAAGACAGGGAAAAGGTTGAAGAGGAGCATGATGTATTCGAACGAATCAGATGACTATGTTTGCCATTTGTTTCTTCGGTATCTTTCTATTTAGAATTATTTCTAGAAAGACATCATGTACTTATGGGAGATACAATATTCCTTAAGAGAAAGTTTTTAGAGGAACGAACTGGATTCGAACTTCTTGCTTTCTAATGTGTCTAGCGATGGCGTGTACACACATTAACAGTCAATGTATGATGCAGCTTACCGAACTCTGTCATTTCGACCGTGGTCGCAAAATGATGACCGACACATTCTAGTTTTACTAATTAATATTTTTACTTTTTTATTCATTAGCGATTTAAGACTATTCATATACATGGATTGATTGCTTTTGTCTTTGATTACTGCAAATGTCTACATAAAAAGAAAATAGGAAAAAGGGAAAAATATGCCTCTCTTGACGAAAACAACCTACCTCAGCTCCACAGCCAACAGAGTACGAACCATTGTTCCTCTGTTTATTGAGGAGCGACTAATGTCCTGTGCAATTCTAAGAAGTCCATCTTCCCAGACTCTTGTTTTCGGTTAAACTAAGTTTATTGCTTATTGCCTGAGGTGCCCCTATCAGGGAATGCCAACGGGGCTGCATAGACAATTCTTAATAATCCAGAATGCGCTTACTTTACGGGCGGTTGTTTGACTCTCTCATGTCTTCCGACCTTGTGTCACATCTTCCAGCAGATGTCACCTCGGAGCCTACAGATACATCAAACTTTAATACAAGAGGTCAAGAAGAATGCAGTCGAAGCTGCTTCAACTGTCGCTATTTTGGAAGCCAAACATTTTCGCCCACTAACTGCATTACAAATTAAATCAAGGAAAAGTAAATAAATTCGTATTATTTGGATCTTTCTACTGTTCTCATCTTGAGTGTCATTTTCACAACTTTTTTTTAAATCTTACAACCCTCAGGAAAATATCACTTTTGCGATTGATTTTTCCAAGAATTCTGGGTTCAATACCCGGTGCGGGTGATTGAAAAAATACAATTCGCAATTGCTTATTACTAGGGCTGTGACAACAGCATATTTTTTAAAATTGTTTTGACTCTTGAATATATATCCGTTAATATCTTAAATGTTTTTATATAGACGAATGTGGTTCTCGGTTGATTGACTGTGTCGGATATATACTCGAGAGTCAAAAGAATGAAAAGAATAAGCTGTTGTCACAGCCTTACTTATTACTAAGGACATCTATCTGTTTGATGGAACGAAAGCATGATACCCCCGTGAAGTAAATAAACGGTTATGTTCGAAATTCCGTTCAAATTCCCGAGCTCGACAGAAACATTCCTAAATTCGACAAGATACACCTAAAGAAGGCTGAAGGTTACACTGACCGAAACATTGTGAAAACAACACTTAAGATGAAAACAGTAGTGAGAAAAACTCAGATAATACGAATAATCAATCTGCATCTAAAAAAAATCCCCAAAGAAATAAACTTTAAAAAGACATAATAATTTTTGCAAAAAGAAGTATTTAGAGAATGTATGCATAGTTATTTGCATCTTCTGCAAAAGGTTAGGCACGAGGTCGGATGGACTAAGTGAGGAATACGCTGATCCACGAGAATGCCTTAGTAGCCCCATCGGCAGGACTGTCTAAGTCGATTAGCAATAAACTCTTTCTTAGATAGGTGCTGTGTCCAGGACAATTCTTTGAGATCAGTCGGAGAGTGGCTTTATTGCTATCCAGCTAATGTATGCTTTATTATGACAGTGGCTTTATTGCTATCCAGCTAATGTATGCTTCTGTTCATTCTGGGAAGGTGGGTATCCTATGAATAAACAGAAGCATACATTAGCTGGATAGCAATAAAGCCACTGTCCGACTGATTGCAAAGAATTATCCTGGACACAGCACCTAATAAAACTGTAAATACGAGTTAAATAATACTTGTGCATCGTTAGTTTAGCCTATATGATTTTAAAGAATAAACCCTTAAAACAATTATATATTCTTCATCTTTACATTTTTTACTACTCTTTTTGTATTCTTTCTCTGCTTTTTCGGAATAAAATCATGCACTATAGGGAGCCGGCTGTTGTATTGGTGTAACATACGAAACATTTCTATGTTTTTCCTTTTTTAGAGACATTCTTTGGTGCCTTTTCTTTTGAAAAATAAACATTACCTCGAAATATTAGACCGCCACCATTCAG
Organism: Euprymna scolopes; assembly: GCF_053919585.1. Classification (NCBI taxonomy): domain Eukaryota; kingdom Metazoa; phylum Mollusca; class Cephalopoda; order Sepiida; family Sepiolidae; genus Euprymna; species Euprymna scolopes. Next base: position 44,358,713 of record NC_136511.1, on the reverse strand, counting down.
GTTACATCAAGCAGTAAGTTCATATTTACTGATTTGTGTTGTGATTATCTTGAAAAATAAATAAATATATAAAAAAGTAACAAAACAAATAAGATTTTTCTTTTGTCCATTTTTTTTCATACGTCACATCAATACAAGAACCGGTTCCCTACATTGTTATATAGCCTTCTTATACTCCTCCATATATATATATTTACCAGCAATGCTTCAAGCAAACTACCTTTCTCTATTTAAACCATGTACTGTTTATGCAAATAAACAACATTTAACAGAAAAAGTCTGTAAAGCTGAATCGAATAGCATAAAATAATGGAAGGAAATAACACCTATTCTTTATTATAACTACGCGGTATAAGCTTCTCATGTGTCACCAATGCAATATTACCTTTGTCACTATCCTCGGTTCTCACTACATCTTTCCCACGAAGTTTACTTTTCTCCAGCAATACTGTTTTTAATACAGAACTCAGGGGCAACGTGCTTATCGCGGGGTCTTCATTTAGTGGTAGACTTTTCTTTAACAACGCCGTTTTCAGTACCAACCTTCATCGCTAAATGATCTTAACCTACAACTGAAACAAGCCTGACAACATACATCTCATCTATAATATAAATCTCACATGTCTGTTTAAATGTATGTATGTATGTATGTGTGTATGTATTGCTGGCAAAAACTTTCGACAGAGGCAACGGATTCCTTCACCCTCAACTGGGCACTTTTCTACAGGGAGGGGTCGCTTTTTTCGACGATATTTTCGAAAGTCATCGTCTCTTTTCGATTGTCTAGCCTTAATTTAAACCTACGCCACTTCCAGTTTGGCGATGGGCGAGACAGCTAATGCGTCACGTTTTTTTTCACTTTCTTTTCCTTCTTCGCGGTACGGGTTCGAGCCTGTCATCCTACTACCACTTTTTTGCGCTCGCAATTTTCCTTTTTTTTTTTTTTTTGTTCAACCCTTACACACACCTCCACTTTCTTCTCCACCTTCACGTCATGGGTACGAGGCTGTCTGACTACTACAACTTTTTTTTGTGCTCAACACACACCTACAAATACCCGCCCAACGCCGGGCACCCATGCTATATTTTATAGATAGCAAAACACGCCACCTACACGTGATTTATACGGATAAATACTCTTGTTCCAGCCTGTATTTGTTATTTCTAACGCCCAGATTCTGTGTGCCAGGCAGAGATAGACACTTTCATAGCAGTGACAAGGTAAGTCAATACTATATTCAGCGCTAAATCCAAGTTATTGGATCATCACGCCTAACATACTAACCATAACCCTAACCATACCACCATTATATTTGTGAGTTGCATCATTGCTATGTTGAAAATAATGGAGATAAGAAATCTCCTTTATCATCTCTATTACTTATGAAAGTTAATTGTACGCAGTTTAAATTGGTTTTCTTGTGTGAACTGATAATGTTGGGAATTGTATACACCCAGAGTTACTTACCACGGATAACACATCACGTAATAAGTTTCGGGATTAACATATGGATATCACCACTAATAAACATCCATATTTTTTTTTAATAAATTACTAACCTTCAAATAGCTTATGTCAGAATCTGAACACAACTGGATTATTAGTTTCCACAAGTGGCAGTTATTTAAGTGAAAGTACTGTTGATAATTTTCAAAACAATGAAAAGATCTGAATTCATCATGTGATAAGATGATAGCGCCTTCTATATATAAACATGAGATAATCTCATATCATGTGATAAGATGATAGAGCCCCCTATATATGAAAATGGGATAATCTTATATCATGTGACAGGGTAATACGCGCCCCCTATATATAAACAAACGATAATCTTATATCACGTGATAAGATGATAGCACCCCCCTATATATAAACATGTGATAATCTCATATTACGTGATTAGATGATAGCGCTCCCTACATATAAACATGTGATAATCTTATATCATGTGATAAGATGATAGCGCCTCCTATATATAAACATGTGATAATCTTATATCACGTGATTAGATGATAGCGCCTCCTACGTATAAAAGCCGTAAACATTTACAAATAAAACCTGCGGATTTAACTTTTGAGGCGCATACATTTAATTTGAATTAAAAAAACACACACACAAAAAATGGAATCAAGATTCATGATATTATTTAAACTTTTCGGAAACTGTTCTGATCTTGAGTGTTCTTTTTATAACGTTTCAGCCGATGTAACCTCCAATCATTTTTCAGGAGTATTTTGTCGAGCCTGAGAGTCTTTATGTGATACTGGGAAATCTGCACGGAATTTAGGGAGGACTCCTTTCTTTAATCTACGGGAGTAGCATGTTCTCGTTCTATCAGCCATGAAGTGGTAGAAGTCTTAAGTAATTCGAAATTGTATGTTTGAGTGTCATCCGCACTGAGGATTGAACTTTCAACATCCAGAAGAGTGCAACTTACAAGTCAATTTTACTAAGCACATTATCCACTACGCCACGGGTCCTTACGTGATTGTGTCGTATACCTTTTTATATTGACATGACTATGTAATATTAGCATAACTACGTCCTCTGTTCTGGTTTAATTCCTTCAGTATCTTTGTTCCGTGCAGCTCCTTTCAATGGCGGAAAACAGACTTCAGTATCAGAAAAGATTCTAACAGATAGAGAAATAAAGAAAGAGAGAGAGAGAGGGAGAGAGATATGCAAGAGAAGATAAGTGGATGATACATACAAAGAAGAGAAATAAAGTAATTCGCACGTGTTGTATATATACACGAATGAGATAGAGGGTGTTATATCAGTTGACCGTTAGAGAGCAAGATTTGGTGTAGTATATGATGAGAGATTGCTAGAAATAAAGGAAATTATGATAGTAGCGCAAAATAAATTAACGTGAGCTCGGAAAGTATAATTTGCTTTATCGATTAACGTAAATGTAAGTAATATTGTGAAGTTCTAAAGACTAAAAAGTGATAAAACTAGAAAAAGATAAAAAAATAAAATACTCTTCTTATTTGTCATTAATTTTTCTAGTACAAATAGTTCTGGTCCAGCATTAAATTAAGCGTTAATTTTTATTTTATTTTATTTGGTTCTAAAATTGACCAATGGACAATACGTAAAACTTTGTATAGTTCATCAGTCAAAGTGTTATTGACGTTGGATCAAAAGAATGTTGCGATTTCCCTTTTATCCAAATTGTTTTTCAAATAATCCTTTATAGTATTAAGTTTTATTGGTCATTATGCAGATTCCAACTGAGATGTCTTCTTCTTCATATTATTATTATTATTATTATTGTTATTATTGTTATTTTTATTGGTATTATTATTATTATTGTTACTGTTATTATTATTATTGTTATTATTATCATTGTTATTGTTATTATTGTTATTATTGTTATTTTTATTATTATTATTATTGCTATTGTTATTATAGTTATTATTATTGTTATTATTATTGTTGTTATTGCTATTATTGTTTTTATTTTTATTGTTATTATTATTGTTATTATTGTTATTATTAGAATTATTGTTATCATTATTGTTATTATCATTATTGTTATTATTGTTATTCTTATTATAGTTATTATTATTGTTATTATAGTTATTATTGTTGTTATTGTTATTATTGTTATTTTTATTGTTATTATTGTTATTATTGTTGTTATTATTGTTGTTATTATTATTGTTATTATTGTTGTTATTATTGTTGTTATTATTGTTATTATTATTGTTATTATTGTTGTTATTATTGTTGTTATTATTGTTGTTATTATTGTTGTTATTATTGTTGTTGTTATTATTGTTGTTATTATTGTTGTTGTTATTATTATTGTTATTATTGTTGTTATTATTGTTGTTATTATTGTTATTATTATTGTTATTATTGTTGTTATTATTGTTGTTATTATTGTTGTCATTATTAGTTGAGGCGAATTTTTATTGATATTCTTTTCCTTGTTTGCTTGTTCCTGCGACGTTACAAATGTTGCAAACTAAGTATAAAAAGACTCAGGATAAAATGTACTTCCAGAACAGTAGCTAAAGCAAAAGATATCGGGATTTGAAAGAAACAGCTTACCTTGTAAGCTCGTATATGATCTTGTTTTTTTTTCAGCTGTTTTCACTTGTAGAGTAATCCATGTCGGTTATCAGGTGAGAAAACGGACTGTTTCAGGGTCTTTCGCCTCTGAGTTTATTCTCTGGTAGACTTGTATATAATCGTGTTTATTGTTTCTATTAGTGGAGTACTTAATTTCATTCCTCAGTTTATTCAATCATAGACTTGTATGTAATCGTGTTTTATTGTCAATTTTTATTTCCATGGGTTATTTCATTTCGTCCTCCAGATAATATTGGGTCATTAAGAGAGAATGCGCACCGTTTCGGGACTTCTTCTCTACGGCTTGTTCGCGTATCGACTACCCTCACTTATAAACATATTGAGATTTCAAACTTAAGCTGAAGAAAATGAGACTTCAAACTAAAGTAGAACGAACCAAATTGACGAGCCATATACTAAGAAAAGGCATCTTTACAGAACAGTTTCTAGTTAAATTGTACTTATCTTACTACAGCCTATATACTTTATAATTTGCAGTATAACAGTTGATTATTTTTATTTTAGTCTTGATCTTATGTTTCAATTTTTGATTTAGTCTTCAGTGTCTATGCTGATGAAGAGACTTTATTTTGAATGAAAACTTTGTATCGTCTCGGAAACGATCGTACGCAACGGATAAGCTATTTATGTTAAATTCTCGAAGCCTAGGTAAGAGGTTACTTTTAAATAATATTAGTGTACAACTATGATTATTAAACTGACAAATACATTTATATATGCCTATATTTTATAATGTCTTAAATTTACATTTCTACTGAGCAACGTCGGAACACGGGTTCTGCTATATATATATATATATATATATATATATATATATATATATATATATATATATATATATATATATATATAATTTGATTAGTTTTTTTGGAAAAAGAATTCCAGCAGAGTGCTCAATTAAAAAGAAAATCCAAATTTTAAGAGCGTACTTATATTTTGTGTACAGAAAGTTGTTAGTTGAGACAGGTCATTGGTACCGTCGGTTTCAAGCCCGATAATAAGGCCCGTTTAAGGTATCCTTATCGAGCTCTCTTCAGCCAATATTCGTTTATTATATTGTTTAATCTTTTCGGGAATCATCAGTACATATATATATATATATATATATATATATATATATATATGTACTGATGATTCCCGAAAAGATTAAACACTAGTGTTTGTGGTTATTTAATAATTATTATAGTAAATAATAACGTCAGTACTTTAAGAAACTTGTTTCTTATCGTTTAGTACATTTACTTATAATAAAGTCGGTCAATTTAGCTTATACGCGCAGATCGTCATATAATGATAGATCACTCTGACTGACGTTAAAACCATTTAATAAGAATAAGACGTTAAAACCATTTAATAAGAATACGACGTTAAAAATATTTAATAAGAACTGTATCTCTCGCGGTTGAGGGTAGCCGATTAGTTCGGGTCCTTGCTAATGAAGCCAGACATGACTTCTGTTGCCGGAGATCGAATCTCTCGACTGGTGTTAATCGTGACACCCTGCACTGATGATTCTCGAAAGGATGAAACACTAGTATCTGTGGGTATTTAATGATTATTATAGTAAATAATATATATATATATATATATATATATATATATATATATATATATATATATATATATATTATTTACTATAATAATATTCAACAAGAAGTCAGAATGATTTATTTGCGCGTAGGTTAGCTGCTCTTTTTTAATTTACTGTCAGTCGTATGTATGTGTGAGAGACAGTGTGTATATATATATATATATATATATATATATATATATATATATATATATATAAACTATGTTAACTCTGTTTCGGAATTTTTAGATAGATGATTATTCGTATTATTTGGATCGTGATTACTATTCTCATATGCCAATACTCATGGCGCAACGGGTAAAGTACTTGGTGTTGTATGTTATGTTACGCTTTTCTAGAAGCTGAAAATTCAAAAGAAGCTGAAGATTCCATAGAAGGTGAAGATAGTCAAAATACTCTTAGAATTTCTACACGACTGATGGAACGAGATTATCCTACATCGTGGAATAAAGTGTTCCGTTCGAAATTCCGCGCATATTCCCGAGTTTAACATAAAACTTTTCAAGTTCTACAAGATACCCCTGAAAAAAAAATGGGAAGGTTACATCGATCGAAACGTTGTGGATTTGAACTCAAGATGAGAACAGTAGTCCTAAGAACCCAAATAACACGAATGAGGTTAAGCCTTATTATTAAATTGAGGCTTCCGATTTGTTCTTTTGTCGCTAATGTTAACGAACGAAGTTGAAACACGTTTTCTTTTTGTTTATGTATTCCTGGAATTGAACCAGACAGAAGTGATTAATATATCCAACTATTTTGAAAATGGCTGCCTCTATTGCACTAACTCTGACCCCCTCCCAAATAAACAATAATTATTTAGACACTCATTTCCAACGTACATATCGTAATAATAATAATAATAATAATAATAATAATAATAATAATAATAATAATAATAACTAACGGGACCTGTGGAAATTCCAGAGTGGACTCTTTCATATGTAATATATTGATGTTGGCATTTTGTGGATGTTTAACGTAAATGGAGATACCCTGATATTATTTTAGTTTTTTAGTTTGTTTTTTTTTTTGTTAAAACTGCAGCAGTATACATCTAAGTTAGCAGGGACACCCGGCATGGTCTGGTCGTAAAATACGCTTAAATATGATATTTTAATTTATGCAGATTTCGTATATATTATTATAAGAGTCAGTTTTCGATCCATTCTTATATATTATAAAGTTGTGATTTCAAAAATAAAAAATATATCCATATGGCTTAGGTGCATCACCTTGAATCGAAACCGAAACTTATGAAGAAAAAAATAAATGTATGTATATAAAACTTGAGTTCCTTCAGCTGTAATCAAAACTGAAACCAAAACTTATGAAGAATTCTTGGTAAAATTATTTATTACAAGAAATGGAAAGGCATAACAATTAAACGACAGACACTCGGAAGAAAAAAATAAATGTAACACACAAAATAACACACACGCTATCGTATTAATATATAGATTAAAATATTTTATGTACAACAGCCAGTTTTTATGAAACTATTTTAGTTAAAACAATGTTGTAATAAAAATAATTTATGTAGAAAAGGGAATTGTCATTTAATATATATATATATATATATATATATATATTAGATATATGTTTTTATAAAAAAAAATTATGTACAAAACCAGTTTCGTTTCGCTGATAACGTATCGCTTTTTTGCTTAGCAACGTCAAGGCTTTTCATGAAGTTCGAGATTTCATAACAGATAGGCATCTGTGCTTTTGTTTGCACAAAACTATTGTAGTAGTAGCAATAATATTTTAATTAACGAAAGCATCAGCTCTCTTTCTCTCTCTCAAAAAATAAAAATTGTAAAAAATAAACAATGAAAAAAAAATAACTGCTCAATTTTTGTCCCAAATATTTTAAATTTCAAAACTAAGAGCGTCCGCCAACCGAGAGATTTGTGTTATCGTTTTTTTCTACGGAATAACTAAAAATCAATTATTTCTTAACAACGCATGCATTAACCAGAAAGATAAAACCGTAAATTTTGTAGAATTAAAAACAAATATAGTGGTGAGAACACGCTAATCGAATGCCGCATGGAGCGTTCGTAAATGTGTATTCTGAAATAATTGTCAATTCCAGAATTAAATTTCAACCAATGAAATTTGCTGGAAAGCGTGACACAGAAAAGAACACACACGCTATCGTATTAATATATAGATAACAAAGCGGAATAATTATCTGTAAATAATTTATAACATTTTGTTCCAATTAGAATATATTGATGTGAATTAAGCATATAATTTCACCTCCATCAATTTACATATGGGCACCTCATTATATATATATAAATATATATATATATATATATATATATATATATATATATATATAAGAGCAAATAGTTAATAAAACATGTTAAAAACACTTTGAAAAAGAGTTAAACACATATGTAATTTCAAAAAGAAACACTAAATAAGTGGATAGTTCTTAATTCGCGGAGTTTCGAAGAAATACTTTCCTTCTCATCAGAGGGTAGGATTTAGCAAAATGCGGGATCGGATTTTGCTTGCAAAAGTATTTGATGAAACTGCAAGTAAGTCAAAGATCTTACTTGATAACAAGATATGAAGCAGAGGGGATAGGGAGAAGAAAAAGTTGATTTTACGTGAATGGACAGTCTAGTAATAGGTAAAGTATCCAATGACGGTAAAATCCAAAAATGCTAATCCAAGACAGTTTGTTAAATTTCCATTCGCACAAGTAAAATCCAAGGGAATCGCGTAATTGGAAGATGGTCTAAAATAATCCGAAAGGCCGAAATCCGTGGAATAATTCACAAATAGGTACAATGAAAGGGGGAAAGAATTCCAATAATATTATTAAAAGAAAAAATAAGAATAAGTTAGACTCTGCTGCCGAGACAAGGCGTAATTAAAACAATGAATGAATTTTATATATATATATATATATACATATATATATACATATATATATACATATATATATATACATATATATATACATATATATATATACATATATATATACATATATATATATATACATATATATATATATACATATATATATACATATATATATACATATACATATACATATATATACATATATATATACACATATATATACACATATATATATATATATATACATATATATATATACGTATACATATATATATATACATATATATATACATATATATATATATATATATATATATATATATATATATATATATATATATATATACTATAATAATTAAATACTTACAGACATTAGTTTTTAATCCTTTCGGGAATTTTCAGTGCAGGGCGGCACGATTAACACCAGTTGATAGATCTGAACCCGGCAACATAAGATATCTCTGGCTTGATTAGCAAAGGATCGTATCTATTCGGCTAGCATTAATCGCGTGATAAGTTGAAATTAAACATTTTTTTTTTTAATTTTTTACGTCAGTCATAATTATATGATGATCTATGCATCAGAGGCATAAGAGCTAAATTGAACGACTTAATTCAACTGAAAGTTCTCAACGATAAGAAACGAGTTTCTTAAAGGGGCTGGCATATATATATATATATATATATATATATATATATATATATATATATATATATATATATATATATATATATATATATAAATTTAATTCTTGGTTCGTTCAACATCGATAAAACCATATTTCTACATTACCAATTTAATTGAAAATTTCAGAAAATCTATCTGTAAAGTCAATGAAAGTTTGCATGTTATTAAAATAATTTAACATTGCCAATTATAAAAATATTAATTAAAATATAAATATTTTTCGTAAGTCGTTTCTGCGAGACTGCCCGGTTTTATTTCCGGTAACTTTCGTTTCAACTACTCTCGAATTACAAGTAAAAAAAGGTACTCATGCAGAGAGTGATCCGTGCTGAAATAATAACGTTATTATTTAAAAAGCCATTCTTAACATGGGGAAGGGAGGGTGTTTTGTACTTATTCTGTACTTCAACCTTACAATTGAATAAAAACATATCATAAAACTTTAATTAAACGTGGAAATACTATTTAAAAAATAGCGCGGATCACTCTTTGCATTAGCACAAAAAAATCCCATATTTTTTTAATTTAAATTCATTTATGTAGCTTACCAATTTTTTAATTTTAAATTCCTTTATTAATCTTAAGGCTTTTCACTCATGAAACATTACGTTATAATAGTTTAGTTTCTTTCACGGCATTGTTTACATAAAGTTTGTTTTAACTTTTTCTAAACTCTGTCATTTTTACGACATACCTCAGCGTATTATACACACCCTAACCTCTCCATGTTATAAACGGCTTTCAAATTAAACACGCCCTTCCACAAACCTCGAAAGCTGTTCTTAACATGGAAAGGTTGGGGGTGTTCATTCTGAAAGCCGTTCTTAACATGGGGAGGTTGGGGGGTGTTCATTCCGAAAGTCGTTCTTAACATGGGGAGGTTAGGGTGTTTATAATATGCTGGGGCGAAGTTGTTATTTATTATTTATTGCGAAAATTGCTTGAAATTTATTTATTTGACAAAAAAAATACATTTTGGTACTCCTTGGGCGTTGAGTTCCATGGCGACCAGCGGTAAAAAATATGACATAGCCTTAGGCCTTGCTGTATGAGGAATACCTGCGACCTTGCTGGCAAGTAGAAGAATTATTTATTCTACTTTGAAACATTCAATCTCTCAAAAATCTCATGTTCGACATCTCCAAAACATCCAATATGGGGAAAAATATTGCAGAAATGCAAACTTCTTGTTTAGGATGAATGCACAATGGTACACAAAAATCACTTGAGGCTTTTGGTCGATCCTTGCAAGATTTGCGTAGCAATGTCAAACCATTTGGGAATGCAGTAATATTGCTTGCAGAAGATTTCAGACAAATGTTTCCTGTTATTCTTCAATCAACACCAGCAGATGAAATAAATGCTTGCCTCAAATACTCTACTTTTTTATTCCATGTGAATAACTTAACTCAAAATATGCATATCCAGTTGCAGACTGTTCGATCCGCACAAAATATTTTGCATCACTTGTGGGAAATTGGGTACGGAAAAGTGCCAGCTGATCAGAGTTAAGGGCAAAATTCTTTGACTTTTTACTTCTGTAATTTTATTATATCAAAAGAAGAGTTAGTTTAAAAAGTTTTTGCAGATATTCAAATTATAAGAATTCCACTTGACTGAGTGAATGAGCTATTCTTGCAGGTCAATGCAAAGACGTCCATGAACTTAATGTTATTATTCAATATAAAATTCCAAGTGAGGTAGTCAAATACAAACCCATCGACACTGTTGTGAAAGCAGGTAAAGTGGTTAATTATCCAACAGCTATATTTGCCAGGGATGCCACCGCATGTTTTGCAACTGAAATTTGGCGTACTAATTATGTTGTGAAATATAAACCAATCCAAGCTTTGCAATGGCACATGGCTTGCAGTAAAAAAGAATAACAAACAATATCATAGAAACAACAATCTTAACAGGACCTTTCACAGATTAATATATCTTCATTTCATGCATTCCTATGATTCCACTGAATACATCATTACACTTTAGGAAATTGCACTTTCCAATTTTATTGTTTGCAATAACCATCAACAAAGCACAGGGAACAATCTTTACAATTGTGGGGCTTATAATTACACACTGACTGTTTTTTCACATGGACAATTTATGTTACGCATTCAAGAGTCACCAAACCGGAAAATCTCTATATCAACTAAGAAAATGGAACAACAAAAACTGTGTACCCATACGAAATGGAAAATTAAACCTATAAGAAACATGCTTTTTTTCATTTTGGAACTTTTTCCGTTGCGCCAATTTGAGCCACAGCAACGCGTGGCAGAGTACAGCTATATATATATATATATATATATATATATATATATATATATATACTAGCATCCGTCGTTGACTGGGTTCAAAAACAGCCTACAGAAAATGGACTCTGATTTATGAAAGTATGATAGATTATGAAAAGGAAGGGTTGTAAAGCTTCGAATTTGGGGGCATCAAAACTAATGCAAAGTAGGATGAAAGTAAAAATAAAATAGTTAAACCCTATAATTTATTATGCCATACATGTTCACACTGCAACACTTATCACAATATTCTGTGGATCGATATTAAAAAGCCTTGTTAAACTTTCTGACATATTTCCATTCTATGGAGGTCAGGTGCGAACGAACAACCCATAATTTTATTATACCATATATATGGTGGAAGAAAAAAAAATCCAGTGACGGTAAAATCCAAATGTAAAACTTCAAGGAAGTTAAAAGAATTTCCATTTGTACAAGTAAAATTTAAGGAAATCCCGTAATTGGAAGAAGATGGTCCATAATAATCCAAAGGCAGAAATCCTTGGAATAATTCACAAAAATGTGTACAAGGAAAAAATAATATTAATAAAAGAAAAATAAAATGTGCTTTTCACTCTACTTCCGAGACATAACGAATTCTTTTAATTCTTTTAACTTCCTTGAAGTTTTACATTTGGATTTTACCGTCACTGGATTTTTTATCTTCCACCAGATTATCCATTAATGTGTAATCATCTTTTTCTTTACCATATTCCCTCTGCTTAACTTATTTTGTTTTCAAGTAAGATCTTTGACTTATTTGTTGTTTCATCAAATACTTCTGCATGCAAAATCCGATCCCACATTTTGCTAATTCCTACCCTCTGATGAGAAGGAGAGTATTTCTTCAAAACTCCGCGGATTAAGGACTATCCATTTATCTAGTGTTTCCTTTTCAGATTAAATATGTTTTTAACTCATTTCAAAGTGTTTTTAACATATTTCATTAACTGTTTGCTCATATATATATATATATATATATATATATATATATATATATATATATAGAGAGAGAGAGAGAGAGAGAGAGAGAGAGAGAGAGAAATAAAAAGGAGCAAACCGTATTATGTGTTCACCAACGTTTCGTCTTTATTTCGAGACTTCCTCCGGATGAATGACATTAATAAACAAAAAATACCAGTACAAAATATTTGAAAATGTTTTCACGTGCATTGATCGTTGTCAACATCCGATAGCCACTACGTTCATTATGTTCAACACTCTCGTCGCCGTCACAAAATTGATTAAACCACCATTGTGCTATTCGTTTAGTAGTGATCCTAGCTCGTTGATTTCGCGAGCTGTTTCAGCAGCTATTTGGCCTAGCTTGAATTTAAATATGAAAATTGTGCGAATTTGCTTTTTTCAATCTTGTATTCAACCTTCTCAAAAGAAAACTTACTTGTTTTAAAAAGTATTGTAATTTAAACGATTAGAGAGAGCAAAGAAAAAAATACTTTTTGAAATAAATGAAGTAAAGGTATTATAACGAAAACTTATTTGCAAATACATCATTTGAAATCAAAATTTTAAATTCAACAAGATCCCTCATGTCAACTTGAAAATTATTGCGCAGTGTAATTTTTCAATTTGTTAAAGATGTATTGTAATATTTTTGTGCGGAACATTTTTTTTTTTCATTTTTTTACATATAAAACACACATTTTAATATCTATACGTTTTAAACACTTGTTATATTTCTATGAACTAAACACTTATTTTTAAGTTTTTTTACATATTAAACACTAATTTTTTGTGTACACATTTTGAACCCTTATTGTTATATTTCTATGAACTAAACACTTATTTTTCATTTTTTATATATTAAACACGTATTTTTATGTATATACGTTTTGAACACTTATTGTTATATTTCTATGAACTAAACACTTATTTTTAATTTTTTTAATATATTAAACACGTATTTTTATGTGCATACATTTTGAACACTTATTGTTATATTTCTATGAACTAAACACTTATTTTGAATTTTTCAGCATATTAAACACGTATTTTAATGTGCATACGTTTTGAACACTTATTGTTATATTCCTATGAACTAATAACTTATTGTCAATTTTTTAGCATGTTAAACACTAATTTTTTGTGTACACATTTTGAACCCTTATTGTTATATTTCTATGAACTAAACACTTATTTTTCATTTTTTTTTAATATATTACACACGTATTTTTATGTATATACGTTTTGAACACTGATTGCTATATTTCTATGACCTAAACACTTATATTTCATTTTTGTAATATTAAACACGTATTTTTATGTATATACGTTTTGAACACTTATTGTTATATTTCTATGAACTAATCACTTATTTTCAATTTTTTTTACATATTAAACACGTATTTTTATGTCTTACTCAAATGCCACCGGAAGTGACGCCGAAGAGCGTACATGTCCTCCCACCAAGACTCTCTGACTCGACACCATCATTTGTACATATTGTAAATATACCTTTTCTTTAATACACTTATTATTGCGTTATCTTGTTGTTTGCGTCTTCATTGTATTTCCTTACTAATTATTATTTTCATTTCGTTATATACTAAACACGTATTTTTATGTGCATACGTTTTGGACACTTATTTTTATATTTCTATGAACTAAACACTTATTCTTCATTTTTTTATATATTAAACACGTATCTTTATGTGTATACGTTTTGGACACTTGTTGTTATATTTATATGAACTAAACAGTTATTTTCCTTTTTTTATATATATATTAAACACGTATTTTTATGTGTATACATTTTGAACTCTTATTATTATTATTTCTATGAACTAAACACATATTTGACTTTTTCAACATATTAAACACGTATTTTTATGTGTATACGTTTTGAACACTTATTGTTATATTTCTATGAAATAATCACTTATTTCCAATTTTTTAGCATGTTAAACACGTATTTTATATGTACACGTTTTGAACACTTATTGTTATATTTCTATGAACTAAACACTTACTTTTCATTTTTTATATATTAAACACGTATTTTAATGTTTATACGTTTTGAACACTGATTGCTATATTTCTATGAACTAAACACTTATATTTCATTTTTTTACATATTAAACACGTATTTTTATGTATATACGTTTTGAACACTTATTGTTATATTTCTATGAACTAAACAGTTATTTTCCTTTTTTATATATATTAAACACGTATTTTTATGTCTATAATTTTGAACACTTATTGTTATATTTCTATGAACTAAACACCTCTTTTTCATTTTTTTAGTTTATTAAAGACGTATTTTATGTCCATACGTTTTAAACACTTATTTTTATATTTCTATGAACTAAACACTTATTTTTCATTTTTTTTATATATTAAACCCATATTTTAAGGTGTATACGTTTTGAACACTGATTGTTATATTTCTTTGAACTAATTACTTATTTTTAATTTTTTTCATATATTAAACACGTGTTTACATGTGTATACGTTTTGAACACTTATTGTTGTATTTCTATGAACTAAACACTTATTTTTCATTTTTTTATATATTAAACACGTTTTTTATGTGTATATGTTTTAAACATTTATTGTTATATTTCTATGAACTAAACACCTATTTTTCATTTTTTATCATATTAAACACGTATTTTTATGTGCATATGTTTTGAACACTTATTGTTATGTTTCTATGAGCTAAACACTTTTTTCTATTCTTTTATATTAAACACGTATTTTATGTGTATACATTTTGAACAATTATTGTTATATTTCTATGAACTAAACAATTATTTTTCATTTTTTTTTATATATCAAACAAGTATTTTTATGTGTATACGTTTTGAACACTTATTTTTACGCTAAAAGAGAAGTTTCAACTCAAGTGAAAAAAAAACTCTAACGTGGCAAAAGCGACAATTTACGCCGTTTTCTGGGAATCCGACTTGCAAACGAATGTAAAAGTGCTTTTTTGTTTTGTCGCTACACGACAAATCTTACTAAAGGACCAACTTGCAAACGAAAAGCGAACTTTGTTCTGTCGCAAAAACGACAGGTCAGACCCGTATTACGAAAAGCAAGGAAGTAACCTACGAAAAAAGTTCACCAGTCGATTCTAATTACTGTTCTCCGTAAACAAAGCAACAACTAAAGGACTTTTTAATTAATGTTTTGGTTGACGTCGGTACTAAAAGGAAATACCACAGCTAAAACTAAAATTCAAGGAAAGGATTTTTTTTCTTGAAGTTGTCACTGAATAACGGATAATACAGTAAAACGCCACGGAAAAAAGGTAATCTCAATTTAAGAGGTATTTTAATTACTAAAATACTAGAAAAAAACCCCTCAAAGAACTAAATGTACTGCATACATTATTCAATTGTGACTCGATTAAAAAAAACCCAAACTTTTATTTTGTGGAAAGAGTTACTTATTAGTAAGTGCCTAAAAACGGAAAGTCAATTCCATTTCGTGATTCCAGATAAACCTGTTTTATTTTTTTTTGCAGCGTGACTCGCAAAAAGAATATATTATTGCAAGCAGCGATATTATTATTGAAAACAGGAGCTTACAGCAATTTGCTTTTTTGTTGTAACCCAAACCGGTATATATGGTACATGGTACAATAGTTTTTTTTTTAACTACACAATAAAAAAAAACATGGAAGACTTATCAAAAATGTTCATGCAATTTTTACAAGCACAGGCTGAGCGGGATGAACGCAGACAAGCTACACAAAACGAGCTTTTGCAAACACAAATACAGGCACAGGCTGACCGCGAGGAAAAGAGAGAGGACAGATTATTGAAATGGCAGCAGGAACAAGAAGAAAAGCAGAAAATGGCACAATTAAAGCAGAAAAAACTGCAATTGGAACAGGAAGAAAGGCATAAGAAACTACAATTGGAATATGAAGAAAGACAAGATGAACGTTTTGCTAAAACACTGGAACTACTAAAGAGTAATCGAGAAAATGTCGATAGTGTTAATTTCTCCCATACAACTATTTTTAATAGCATGGGCACATTTCATTATGTGCCTGAGGAAGAGAAGAATTTTGAAGCATACTACACAAGATACGAGGATGTTTTTAAACTGGACTGTAAAAATTGGCCAAATAGTCAGAAAGTGAGCCTCTTACTCAGAAAATTGGGTACATCAGAACACAGCAAATTCGTAGATTACATATTACCTAAAAAAACTGCGGAATTAGAGTTCATGGAAGCTGTAAAATTACTAAAAGAATTATTTAATCCAAATATATCTCTTTTTCATAAAAGATGGCTGCGCATGAATCTAAGAAAGATGGACAACCAAGATTATTTTACATACGCATCAGTTGTCAATAAAAACTGCGATAATTTTAAGCTTGCAGAACTAACGGTAGAAGATTTTAAATGTCTAATCTTCGCTCAAGGGTTAGTTTCCACGAAAAATGCAGAAATACGCAGACGAGTGTTGTCTAAGCTGGAATCTGAGCAAGATTTAACCCTCCAGAAACTAGCAGAGGACTGTGAAAGGGCCATTACACTAAAAAAGGATTAAAAAAATATAGAAGAATCCGGAGTGGCATATGTAAGAAAAGTTAGAAAACCATACGCACCAACCAAGAACTTTACAAAGAAAAGCAATGGAACGGGATATTCCAAAGATAATAACCATAAATATAGTACAGAATATAACAAGCCTCTTCCTAGATATAACTGTAAGAGATGTGCAGAAAAGCATTGGGAATCAGATTGTCCTTATAAGAAGAAAAAATGCTACATTTGTAAGAAGGTGGGACACAAAAGCGATTGCTGCAGATATAAAGATTACACCAGAAAGAGAGTACAGCAAACAAAATCAAATACAAAATTAGACAAAGATCGGCGAAAATACGTAAAAGTGGAAATATTTAAAACATCAATAAAGTTACAACTCGACTCCGGCTCCGATGTTTCTATAATAAACCTGAATACGTGGAAAAAGTTGGGAAAACCGGCTATGATGAAAACTAGTAAAGCAGCCCGGACGGTAACTGGTGGTGGTATAAAATTTGAAGGAGAAGTTGTCCTCCCGATAAAATTGAAAGGGATTTCGAAGAAATTAAAAATATTCGTACTAAAAAATAGTGAAAATCTGTTTGGAATAGATTTAATTGAGAAATTCGGGCTATGGGATAAGCCAATCAATACATTCTGTAAAAAATTAGAATGTTCTTCTCCAACAACAGTAAATATAAAAGACGATTTAAAAGAATTATTTCCTGAGGCATTCACGACTAACTTAGGTCGCTGCAATAAATTCAAGGCCTCGTTTGAACTTAAAGAAAACGCCAGCCCAATTTTTAGAAAAAAGCGAAATGTTCTGTTCGCTGGGTTGGAAAAGATTGATAAAGAATTAAATAGATTGGAACAGACGGGAATTCTATCAAAAATAGAACACAGCGAGTGGGCAGCCCCCACCGTATACATAAAGAAAAAGAATGACGAAGTTAGAGTGTACGCAGACTTTTCGACCGGGGTCAACTCCCTATTACAAGATCACCATTACCCCCTACCAAGCCCAGAGGAAATATTCACGAAGTTGAATGGGGGTAATATCTTCTCCAAGATAGACTTGAGCGACGCGTATTTGCAAATACCGGTCGAGGAGAATTGCTCAAAAATACTATGCATCAATACGCATAAGGGATTATACAAATACAACCGATTGCCTTTTGGCATCAAAGTAGCGCCTGCCATCTTTCAGCAAGCGATGGACACCATGCTAAGTGGTATTGAGTGCGCATGTGCATACCTGGACGACATTGTTGTCAGGAGCAAATCCCTAGAAGAACATAAGGAACATTTGAAATAAGTATTTACTCGAATACAAGAATTCGGCTTTAAAGTAAAAGAAAGTAAATGTGACTTTTGTATGAGCGAGATTAAGTATCTTGGACACATAATAAACAAACATGGACGACGTCCAGACCCAGACAGATCTGCGGCAATAAAAAATATGCCAGCACCCGATAATGTAACAACCTTGCAGAGTTTCTTAGGACTCGCAAATTATTACCAATCTTTTATTGAAGGAATGCATAACTTGCGAGCCCCCTTAAATAATCTGCTTAAAAAGGATACACCGTGGAACTGGACACAAGAATGTCAAACCGCTTTTGACAAAATAAAGAGCGCACTAACATCCGAATTATTCTTAATGCACTTTGACACAAACTTAAAAATAGTCGTCGCTAGTGACGCTAGCTCCTACGGCTTAGGAGCAGGCATTCAACATATTATGCCGGATGGGTCTAGAAAACCAATAGCGCACGCTTCGAGAACGCTGATACCAGCCGAAAGGGCATATTCACAAATCGAAAAAGAAGCGTTGAGCATAATCTTTGCCGTGACTAAATTTCACCAATATTTATATGGTAGACCATTCATACTTTAAACCGACCATAAACCGTTAGTCACGATCTATGGATCAAAAAAAGGATTGCCGGTATACACCGCAAATAGATTGCTGCGCTGGGGTACAATACTACTTAATTACGATTTCCAGCTACAACATCTAGCATCAAAAAAGATTTGCCATGCGGATGGACTGTCAAGACTGATACCACAGAAAGACAATCTGGAAGAATCAGTCATTGCAGCAATTCGGACAAATGTTGAAGTAAAAAATATGGTAGCAAACATCATTAAGGAACTACCCGTAACTTTGTTGGATATTAAAAGGGAAGCCGAGAAAGACGAATATATAAAGGACATAAAAGAGACAATTATAACGGACACAAAGGTGCAGGAAGTTTTCTCCATATGTGACGATGTGTTACTGTACAGCAAGAGAGTGGTAATACCCAAAACATTGCAGAATAGGATGTTAAGAGATTTCCACACAGGACATCCGGGGATAAATCGAATGAAGTCGTTAATGAGAAGCTACGTGTACTGGCGTAACATGGACACTGACATAGCGACAACAATTGATAAATGTAAAGGATGCCAGTTAGCGGCAAAATCTCCACCTATAGTACACAAACCTTGGCCGAAAACCGACCAACCATGGTCGAGAATCCACATGGACTTCGCTGGTCCAGTAGGTGAAAACTATTATTTAATTGTAGTGGATAGTTTCACAAAATGGCCGGAGGTAATGCGTTGCAGGAATCCAACAACGAACAACTCAATAGGGTTCCTACACGAATTGTTTGCAAGATTCGGTGTACCAGACACACTGGTCACTGACAACGGAACGCAGTTTACATCCGCAGAGTTTAAGGAATTTTGCGACACGTTCCGAGTGAAGCACATCACGACTCCGCCGTATCATCCAAGGTCGAACGGCCTCGCGGAAAGGTTCGTGGACACGCTAAAACGAGCGTTAAAGAAATCCATTGGAACACCAACAGAAAAAGCTTTGCAACAATTCTTGCAAGTATATAGGATTACACCACACCCTAGTACACCATCAAACATATCACCAGCGTATCTAATGTTTGCCAGAAAGGTAAAATCAGCGTTTGACAAACTATTGCCAAGGCAGGCAATTATCCGAAACACTACACACACGAGAAGAAAGAAATATAACTCGAGAGATCGAGTATATTTTAAGTGCTACAGAAATAACACATCTTACTGGGAATGAGGAGTAGTGGATAAACGCATTTGTGATTGTACATACATGATAAAAGGTCCACAGAATATACATAAAAGGCACCTAAATCAGATAAAAAAACGTCATATCCAAGATGATGATGATACGACAACAGTCGAAGAGGAGGACACCATAGCTATTATATACGAATCTTTTAAAAATGCACCTGAATCCCGAAGATCAGGTAGGAAAAGAAAAGTGAATGAACCATTAATGGTAAACCCAAAAAGAAAAAGATATTGAAATCTGTGTGACTTCAAATCTTGGGAGGGGGGTGTTGTGGTGGCAACCACTTATTTGCATATGCGAATAACATAACACTATAAATGGCAAGCCTAGGTTGGCCTTGGTGTGTCTTACTCAAATGCCACGGGAAGTTACGCCGAAGAGCGTACATGTCCTCCCACCAAGACTCTCTGACTCGACACCGTCATTTGTACATATTGTAAATATACCTTTTCTTTAATACACTTATTATTGCGTTATCTTGTTGTTTGCGTCTTCATTGTATTTCCTTACTAATTATTGTTCAACCTTGCAACCACAACAATATCAAACACGTATTTTTATGTGTATACGTTTTGAACACTTATTTTTATATTTCTATGAATTAAACACTTTTTCCATTTTTTAGCATATCAAACACGTATTTTATGTGTATACGTTTTAAACACTTATTTTTATATTTCTATGAACTAAAAACTTATTTTTCAGTTTTTTAGCATATTAAACACGTATTTTTATGTGTGTACGTTTTCAATACTTATTTTTATATTTCTATGAACTAAACACGTCTTTTTCATTAGTTTTATATATTAAACACGTATTTTTATGTGTATACGTTTTGAACACTTGTTTTTATATTTCTATGAACTAAAGACGTATTTTATGTGTATACGTTTATAACACTTATTTTTATATTTCTTTGATCTCAACACTTATTTTTCATTTTTTTATTTATTAAACACGTATTTTAATGTGTATACATTTTGAACACTTATTGTTATATTTCTATGAACTATACACTTACCGTTATATTTCTATGTACTAAACACTTACCGTTATATTTCTATGTACTAAACACTTATCGTTATATTTCTATGAATTAACCACTTATTTTTTATTTTTTAGCATATAAAACACGTATTTTTATGTCTATACGTTTTGAACATTTATTGTGATATTTCTTTGAACTAAACACTTTTTCATTTTTTTACATATTAATCACATATTTTTATTTCTATACGTTTTGAACACTTATTGATGAACTAAACACTTATCGTTATATTTAGATGAACTAAACACTTATTGTTAAATTTCTATGAACTAAACACTTATCGTTATATTTCTATGAAGTAAACACTTATCGTTATATTTCAATGAAGTAAACACTTATCGTTATATTTCTATGAAGTAAACACTTATCGTGATGTTTCTATGAAGTAAACACTTATCGTTATAAGTCTATGAACTAAACACTTATCGTTATATTTCTATGAACAAAACACTAATCGTTATATTTTATGAACTAACACTTATTTTCATACTGCATCGTTTTTCAAGCTCTCTACTTGTTATACATTCGTTTTGTTTTATTTTTAATTTTTTACGCTGAGATCTTCGTCCTTGAATTGCTGAGTCGAAACATTCACCTCTCGGCCTTCCTTACAACGGGTTCTTCGTCACGTCCAAGCCATTGTTAGCCAACAATCTCCAACGGCTAATTACTGCCTCCAACTCGAAAAGGCTCGTCTCGTTGGCACTCGGTAATTTTCCGGTGACGAATCCATTCGCTGTCCGCAGCTTTTCATTCAACCTTTCAAGTAATTGTCTAAATCGCTTCAACATTCGGACAAAGTAGTTAGAATGAGATTTTAGAAGCATATAACTCAGTTATTTGAATTATTACTCGCAATGTTTAGATTTTTGTCGTTGCAATCACTACGTTTCGGCCGTTGTACGTTCCGATATTCTTGAAATGCTTTGTGTAAACTTTATATTATATATATATATATATATATACATATATATACTTCGTCGTCACCACTTATCAAGGCAGAAAGGCCATTCGAGGATAAGAGTTTATGAGTACAAGGTGGTAGTGTGGTAATCATTAATGATGCAAAGTGGATAAACCTTGATTATTTATGGGTATTGCTCAACAACAACTTGTTTATATTGGAGTTAAAGGCTACCATGTAGTTCATA
>NC_136511.1:44308571-44326071 GCF_053919585.1 Euprymna scolopes | reverse complement strand
AATATCACGATAAAACCAGACAACCACCCAGACAAAACCAATTCGCCTTCACCCTTGAGGCTCGCTTTCACAAATATCCGTGCTCTTAGAGGTAATCTACATGATGTAGAGTCTTACATTTTAGTAAACTCCCCGGATATCTTAGCATTAAATGAAAAAAACTTACACTTCTCAATCCCCTCTAACTACTTTAAGATGACAGGATACCTCCCACTTTGTCGTAAGGACTCGGAAGGATATATGCACGGGCTTGGAGTCTAGATCCGTAAAACCCTTTCTTTAACTAGAGAGAAAAATCTTGAATCGGATAACTTTTATGTGCTTTCGACTAACATTTCATCATTGCGTTAGTTAATTATATTTTCTCTACCGTTCTCCCTCAAAGCAGGATTGTACACTAATCGATCATGTCTCTGAGGCAGCACTCTCTTTAGATAGAAACGCCCAAATACATAAGTTTGGTGACTTTAATGTCCACCATAAAAACTGGCTTGGTTTCTCAGGTTACACAGATGCTCTACTTATAGCTTCTCTATATCCTATTCCCTCATACAGACAGTCATGTTCCCAATCCGCCTACCAGATCGTGAACCACAGCAGGCTTCACTTCTAGAACTATTTCTCACCACAGTACCTGATGATTGTGTGACTATTGCTCACAGTCCACTAGGAAACGCCGACCACATAGTGGTATCCGTTGACATCACATTTAAATCCCAACCTAAAGTTGAGGAACCAATTGCTCAAAACAAGTTACTATAACAGAGCTTACTGGGAAGAACGCATCTGAGAGACCCCATAGACCAATATCTTCTCTCGTCCTGCTGAACAGTGTTCCAATGAGACAATTGAATGGTGCAAAGCGGACATTGAAGCACATGTTCCCACACGGAAGTATTAAAGCAACCCCACTCACCCGCATGGTTCACTGCTGATTGTGCAGCTGCCATTGCACAAAGACAGAATGCATTCTGCCGGTTTTACATCATAAGTCAAATACAAATAGGCAAAAATTCGTAGATGCTAGAAATCATTGTAAGAGTGAAATAGCAACAGCCAAAAGAAAGCATGTTGAAATAATCAGGGAACGCATTGAATCGCTAAAGATAGGAACTCGTGATTTCAGGAAAGCTATAATAGTGTAGTGAATAAAGAGCAATCAGTAATTCCTCTACTGAGCAACAACCAAAAGGATGCATACACGGCAATGGAGAAGACGGAACTGCTTGCCTCCAACTCCACCTTAGAGTCAACAAACAACTCCCTCCCAAATTTATCTATGCGAACTGAAGCCAAATTAGATGATGATTTTTTTTCTGCCACTCTCCCTCGACCCAGGGCTGTGCCCTAATAAACAAAGTCTCTGACAGCATAGATACAGCACTTTCCCTCGACACTAGCGCACAAGTTCATGTATTTGGTGACTTCAATGTCCACCACAGTAACTGGCTTGGATTTTCTACTTACACGGACGCAGCTGGTACCACAACACGTAAATTCTCTATATTTCATTCCCTATCACAGATGGTTACGTTTCCAACCCGTTTCCTAGACCAGCCAGAACAACATGCATCACTTCTATACCTGTTTCTGACCACAGTTCCCGATGACTGTGAAAAGAATGATCACAACCCTCTTGGGAACGCCGATTATGCAGTGGTAATGGTTGAAATCGCCCTAAACTCTAGAGCCAAAACTGAAGAGCCACTGCTCAAAACAACAAGATATTATAAAAAGGCTGACTGGGAAGCCATCAGGGACCTCATCAGGGACGCTCCATGGCAAAATATCTTTTCACGTCCTGCTGAACATTGCGCTAATGAGACCACAGAATGGTTCAAAGCGGCAATTGAAACACATGTTCCCACACGCAAATTCTAAAGCAAACCCCACTTTCCCCAATGGTTCACTTCAACTTGTGCAGTTGCCATAGCGCAAAGGCAGCATGCATACCGCAGATTTAACCGACATAAGTCCAGTTCAAACAGACAGAAGTACATAGAAGCCAGAAATAACTGTAAGAAAGAATTAACGACAGCTAAGAGGGAATTTACTGAAACCACCCCCAAAACGCATCGAAACACAGAAATTAGGAACCCGAGACTTCTGTAAAATCTACAACAGTGTAGTAAATAATGGGCAATCAACAATTCCCCCACTATCCAACAATCATGAGGTTGTTTGCTCAGCAACTGAGAAGGCTAACTTACTTGCCAGACGGTTTGCCTCCAACTCCACACTGGACTCTGCTAATCACCCCCTACCTGACTTTCCTTTGCAGACAGATGCCACACTAGA
This sequence comes from Euprymna scolopes, assembly GCF_053919585.1. Lineage (NCBI taxonomy): Eukaryota > Metazoa > Mollusca > Cephalopoda > Sepiida > Sepiolidae > Euprymna > Euprymna scolopes. Next base: position 44,323,773 of record NC_136511.1, on the reverse strand, counting down.
TGATCTGAAAATCACCCTTGCTCAGGTGCATGCTATCATAAGAAAGCTTGACACTGCAAAAGCACGTGGACCTGATCTCATTCCGGCTGTGTTATTAAAAAAGTGCGCCGCCGAAGTAGCTCCAGTTCTTTCCATACTTTACAACAAATGCCTTAATGAATCTTGCTTTCCTGTCTGCTGAAAAACTGCTTCTGTAGTGCCAGTTTTCAAGAATTCTGGCGAAAGAACTGACCCAGTAAATTATCGCCCCATTAGCCTCCTCTTACTTTCCGCCAAAATATTTGAAATCATAATTAACCAAGCTCTAGTCCATCACCTTACAGATGCTAAATTATGACTGACCAACATTATGAACTTAGGCAAGCCCGTTTCACAGCAGACATCCTAACTGTAATCTCAGAACGTATATACCAGTCACTGGACAAAGTGAGGGGGTAGAGCGGTAGCTTTAGATATATCTAAGGCTTTTGACAGGGTATGGCATGAGGGTCTTCTCAAGAAAATCAGATCATACGGCATTACTGGAAGAATACATAACATAATTAGATCCTTCTTGGATAAGAAAAAAATCCAGGTTTTCCTTGACGGTCGTACATCTAAACAATATGATATAAATGCGGGGGTTCCTCAAGGGTCTATCCTTGGACCTCTGCTATTCTTAATATTCATAAATTACCTCCCTGACAAACTTGTCTGTGAGATGGGTATGTATGCTGACGACACCACGCTCTATAACAGACACGACAGGAAAACAAAGGAACACATATCTAAAGAAATGGCAAAAACACTAGAGGATGACCTCCGATCCGTAGTGGAATGGGGACAAAAATGGATGGTCACCTTTAATGCTGCCAAGACTAAACTTGTTTCCTTCAATAATTACAAGACCCTTCACTACCGCCAATAGCAATGGTCAATGACTCTTTATCTGAAAGTACATCTTTTAAACTCCTTGGCCTAACGTTCACATGAAACGTGAGTTGGAACAATTACATTGAGAACATTGCCAGGGCCGCTGTGAAAAAGGTGGGTTCTCTCTACCGTGCTAGAAAGCTACTAATGCCTGAAAGTATCCTATACCTCTATAAGACCACCATTCACCCATGTATGGAGTATTGTTGTCATATTTGGGCTGGTGCATCTGCCACTAGTCTCTCGCTCCTAGACAGAGTTCAAAAGAGAGTCGCCAATTTGATAGGTCCTGAACTGTCAGCTAAACTTCAGCCTCTGTCCCATCGACGAAATGTTGCATCCCTCTGCCTGTTCTACAAGTACTTTAACGGAGAATGCTCTGACGAACTGCAAGCACTTGTGCCCCCACGACGTAAATACCCCCGACAAACCCGACAAGTAGCTAAATCTCACCCCTTCACAGTAGAGATCCCTAGATGCAAGAGAACCTTCTACACCAGTAGTTACTTCCCCAGAACAGCTAGACTTTGGAATTCCCTTCCGGGTCCCTGCTTCCCCAACTGTACTGACATGCAGAAGTTCAAGTGTAACGTGAACCGACATCTTGCTGCCCAACTTCCTACACAGTACCCTTGATGCTTAGCCCCCTACAACAAAGTGACAATGTGCCTTGTTTGGGGTGAAAATTTAAAAAAAAATGTAAAAATTACCCCTTTTCATGTCCACAATATTAGACACCTCAAAGGTGTGTGAGCCTGATCTTATCCCTGCATTACTAATTAAGAAATGTTCAGCCGAGCTAGCCCCCATACTTTCCAATCTCTACAATAAATGCCTTGCTGAATCTTGCTTCCCTAATAGCTGGAATATGACCTCTGTTATACCAGTGTACAAGAATTCTGGTGAAGGACAGACCCTCTCAATTATCGCTTCATTAGTCTCTTCTCACTCATCGCTAAAATCTTTGAGACCTTAATTAATAAAGTACTGGTTCACCACCTCCAAAAAGCAAATCACTCTGACAAACAATATGAATTTAGGCAATGTAGTTCTACTGCAGATATTTTAACAGTCATCTCTGAACGCATACACCATGTACTGGTTAAGGCGGGCGAAGCCAGGGCTTGATATATCCAAGGCCTTAGACAAAGTCTGGCATAAAGGGCTGCTAATGAAAATTAAATCGTACGGTGTAATTGGACGTATACTAAATATAATTAGATCCCTCTTAGACAATAGAAGCATACAGGGTTTCATTGACGGACGTACATCCAAGCAGCATAACATTAATGCGGGAGTGCCTCAGGGGTCGATCCTTGGACCATTATTATCCTTGATATTCATAAACGACCTCCCTGATAATATTGTGCCTGAGATGGGAATATTTGCTTATGATACAACGCTCTATAACATGCATAAGGGAAGAACAGATGTACATAAATCTAAGACACTGGCAGAATTCTTAGAACATGACCTCCAGACTATAGTGGAATGCGGCCGCAAATGGATGGTAACATTTAATGCTAGTAAAACTAAGCTGCTCCCTTTAACAATTATAAGACGCCTCTCCAACCGCCTATATCGATGACAAATAGCACTCTACCTGAGAATTCTACCTTCAAACTCCTCGGCCTAACATTTGTGGGTAATATGAACTGGAACAAATACATAGAGGATATTGCAAAGGCTGCTGCAAATAAAGTAGGTTCCCTCTATCGAGCTAGAAGACTACTCACGCCTGAGAGTATCCTGTACTTTTACAAGGCCACCATTCACCCATGCATGGAGTATTGTTGCCAAATATGGGCTAGTGCATCTACCACTAGTTTCTCCCTCTTAGATAAAGTCCAAAAAAGAGTTGTCAATCTAATCGGTCCCACTTTATCAACTAAGCTCCAGCCCCTGTCTCATCGCCGCAATGTTGCATCACTGCCTGTTTTACAAATATTTTAATGGAATATGTTCTGATGAACTTTTTTCACTTGTACCCCCTCGACGTACATATCTCCGACAAACCCGCTTAGTAATAAGATCTCACCCCTTCACTGTTGTTATCCCTAAATGCCAGAAAGCTTTTTATTCTAATAGTTTCTTCCCTCGAACAGCTAGACTTTGGAATCCCCTTCCTGCTGCCTGCTTCTCTGGCTATACTGATATTCAGAAGTTTAAATGTAAGGTAAACAAATATCTTGTAAATTTCCTAGACATGGTCCCAATTAGTAGTCCCTTACGTCCATGCATGTTTCTGGGTCCGTGTGTTGGTTATAGTATGCGGTTCACTACGATAACTTCCTATACAAATAAGAAATATAAAATTCATAAACATAATTAATTTTTTGCCGAAGCAATCTACGAAAAGGAAACAAGTTTGCGAAACAAATTAATTAAATGACTTATACTAAAGCAATAAAACAATGAAAGAATGTTAAATGAAAAACAAAACAAACAACAAAAAAAAAGATTACACGAATACTATAGCCGAGTGCCGGAAATTCCCGAAACATTACAAAGTGAACTATAATGCTTGACTCTGATCTTTAATGATAACAAGAAATTGATAGTTTAAATACTTCAAAATCTCATTTGTCATTTTGAAACCTTTAAACTGTTAATTTCTGAGTGTTATCAAAGTATGTGCGTGCGTGTGCATGTGTGCTTCCTTGTGTGTGTGTGAATGTGCGTGCGTCTGTGAGAGCTTGCATGCGTGTGTTGTGCATACACATGTGTGTGTGCGTGTGTGCGTGTGTGTGCGCGAACCAAATCAAGTTAATACTCGCGTTAACTAGACCGAGCCACAGCAACGCGTGGCCGGGTACAGCTAGGATAAAAAATACGAAATCTGCATTACTCCAAATACCATATTAAGCGTATTTTACGACCGGGCAATGTCTAGCGGCCTGCTAGTATATATATATATATATATAATTTTTAAAATGTAATTATCCACTGACACATGTTTCGTCGTCTACGACTCATCAGAGTGGTTGTATCTATCTATCTATCTATCTATCTATATCTGTATGTATATATATATATATATATATATATATATACTAGCATAATATATATATATATATATATATATATATATATATATATATACTAGCAAAAGTACCCGTCATTGACTGGGTTCAAAAACAACCTATAGAAAATTATGAGGTGTTCGTTCGCGCCTGACCGCCATAGAACGGAAATATGTCACAAAGTTTAACAAGGTTTTTTAATATAGATCCACAGAATATTGTATTACGGGTACTTTTGCTAGTATATATATATATATATATATATATATATATATATATATATAGTCATCCACATACAGTACTGTTTCGCTGTTTCACAGCTCATCAGTGCGGCTAGACAGGCAACTACCTCAAGCCAGGATTGAAACCCGACCGTTTACACGGCAGTCAAGGCCTCTAACCATTACGCTATTGGCGGCTGCTTGAACGAGTAGTGAGTTTAACGATGTTTTGATATCGTCCGAAATACCTCCGCTCGATTTGTTTACACAAAGGGCGTCGCTTATATGCTAATGGTAATTCGTTTTTCATTTCTCAATATGCTCAACTCAAGGTGAGGAGCACTATAGTCATCCACATACAGTACTGTTTCGCTGTTTCACAGCTCATCAGTGCGGCTAGACAGGCAACTACCTCAAGCCAGGATTGAAACCCGACCGTTTACACGGCAGTCAAGGCTTCTAACCATTACGCTATTGGCGGCTGCTTGAACGAGTAGTGAGTTTAACGATGTTTTGATATCGTCCGAAATACCTCCGCTCGATTTGTTTACACAAAGAGCGTCGCTTATATGCTAATGGTAATTCGTTTTTCACTTCTCAATATGCTCAACTCAAGGTGAGGAGCATATATATATATATATATATATATATATATATATATATATATATATATATATATATATATAATTCGTACTCTAATTCTGCACACTACATTTCCGCGTAAATATCAATTGCATATCCAGCTTAAGAATGTGTCATTTTATGAAATGTGCAATGAAATTCGTGCAACATTCAAGAGAACTGACAGCAAAACAATATTAATTCTAATCTGAACTCTTACCAAAAAATAAAATCCAATTTTCACACGAGAAAAAAATCACTAAATTTCATTATGTTACGTATGTGGGTATTTCTATATGATGCTGCGTGTATAAATCAAGCTTCTCTCGCTCTGCCTGTCTTCTAACTAACTGACTAGAAACGCATGTGCCTCCCGATTTATTTTCAGGTGTATATGTGGGGCGGTTACATCCTGGTGACGGGTTTCCACTCAAAATGCACTAACCTGCCTCGTGACCCCTGCTAGCATTCAGATGCAACGCGTTGTTCTTAGAAGTCAATTCTTGAAACCTGTCAGTCTTAACCCTTCGATCTCTCTGCACTTAACTTGAACACAAACAAGTTGATTCAAGCTAGTACCGCTTTAACCGTGTTAGTGACACACAACTATTAACTTGATCCTTGATTAGTCATAAAGTAAAATTGGAACAATGTTTATATATAAAGCTGCTCGGGGTCAAAATCAATCAGAATAGGTAAGGTTTATAATCGTTTTGCTTTAGCCAACCAAATAGACAACTATTTTTTTTTATCATAGATATTTCTTTTGTACTTATTTACAAACGAAGTATATGATGTCAAAACAGTTTATTGCATATGATAAGACTATTTTTATGATAATCGCTCCAGACAAGGCATGAAGCCACTTGATGTGAGATGCTAAAAAATGATCAAAAACTAATCAACAATAATTATAGAAGGATCAGTTTAGGCCAAGAAAACAGCAAATCATTCCCCCGTTGTCAGAAGCATCGCTCATGGAATGTGAGGACTAAAGGACAAAATGAGGGAAACAATAGTTGCGAGGTTGCCGAAATAAAATTTTCAACAATAACTAGAACGTAATGGTTGATACTTTTCTCAATTATCCGGTATTATTTGCACGTTGTATAGATAATCCAGGCTTGCTATTTTCCATCATCTCCCCAACAAAAAAAACATACGTATCACATCGATATTAAAAAAAACAAGAAAGACGCTCATTTCATTAGATAAAAGCACGACACATTTTGAATTCTAATCGCCATTTTTCAGACCATAATCGAAATATTTTTTTCCTAAATAAAAAGAAAAAAATTATTTCCTCTTTATTACAAGATATTCTCAAAATGGTTGAAGAACTAACATATATATATATATATATATATATATATATATATATATATATATATATATATATATATATATATATATATATATATACAAGAGAAAGAAAATTAAAACTGTAAGTTGAACTTTACAATCAAAATTTATTGTTGGACTGAATATTCCAAAACACAATTTACAAAGTATTGATATATATATATATATATATATATATATATATATATAGAGAGAGATAGGTAGAAAATATATACGCACACACACACACATATATATATATATATATATATATATATATAGAGAGAGAGAGAGAGAGAGAGATAGAGGGGGAGAGATAGATAGATAGATAGACATATATAATGAAAATGATGGGAATAGTATTCCGACAAAATAGAGATATAAAAAAGAACAAAGGTGTTATGTGTTTATCGTTTCGTCTTTATCTCTCTCTCTCTCTCTCTCTCTCTCTATATATATATATATATATATATATATATATATATATATATATACACTAGCAAAGAAACCCGCGCATCGCACGGGACTTAGGTACGCGATTTGTGAGCACCTTTCCAGTAAGTGGATGTTGTAAGAGGGAAGTAAATTAAATCTTTTCTAAAACATTGAATACTGAAAACATACCACAATCAGATCATATCAATTTTTCATCATATCCTTTTGTAGAACTTTTCATTGAAGAGCATCGTGGTAAACTACATTTCTGCTTCTTTGATTTGGAGCCAGAATGTACAGTTTTTTCTGAACTTCCTGTCCGGCTGATGGAGACGTAGAACATACCGTGACTGAAGCAGTCTGATGTAAGGTCTACGCCAATTGGTTTATTTATGCTCATTGCAAAACACACTTTCACAGGAAACATTTCTAGATAGTACAATTACAACAACACCCCAACATCCCCCCGGCCGCCGTCGACATCCCCCCCGCCCCAATATAAACAAAATGTTTTTTTTTTCGGGGGGAGTCAACGTGTGGGTGCTCATGTTAAGTTAAATTATCATAGAAAAGTGATCCCTCACTTTATTGAAACTAACATTTCTTCATAAAGTTCCACGGTTCAGAAGTTCATACCATGCAAACGGTAAATTTGCGACGGGTTTGACTTTCAGATTTGGTGTCAGAAGAAAAAAATCGGTTTGTGTCAAAAAACGAAAATAAATTTCTTTTTTTTTTAGTATAAAAATAGTTATATGTCCAATCATGGAGAGTGAAGGGAGGCCTGGGGTCATTTTTTTTTGAGTGGGGGGGGCTCGTTTGGCTCTTTTTTGTGTTTGTTAGTAAATGCACTGGCGGCCATCTTGCTTGCCAAACTGTAGTGATTATGTTGGATACTGAATGTCTTTAAATATGAATAACTACTCGTTTGCGCAAGAAATAAATGCAATATTCGTTATCAGCGTCCCCCAAAACCTAGAAAAGTCGACAATTCAAAGGTGAATGCCAGGGGTCGGTAAACTAAAAAAATATCGATTTATGGTAATAATTATACCATAGCGATGTATGTGATATCATATATGGTAAAAATTATAATTTATATTAAATCTATATAATTATAAAACTCAAATGACATTGCAACGGGTATTATAATCCTACATCCGGTTTACGACTTCCGGTTGCGTATACGTACATAAACATAAACCCATAAAAGCGTAAACAAATAAACATAAATCGCTACTTTTGCAGAATTTGACCCGCGCATTAAAATATTAATGCTATTATTTAGAAATTATTATTTAACATGGGAAGGGTGGGGATGTTTTGCAACTATTCTGTATTACAACTATGTTGTCACAATTGTCTTACAAATAAATCAACTTTAACCCGTTGACAACGTATTGTTTTACTGTCTACGTTTTCAGCGTCCCAATTGTTTTCTTTTCGCGTTTAATCATCTAAATAAAAAATTAATACTTTCTGCATTTTTTTTGCATCGTTCATTTCCGTATTACGTTTAAGTTATTTTAACGCAATTTTCTTATAAATAAATCTACATTAACCCATTGACAACCATACAAGCATTTTACAACGTATTGTTTTACGGTGTACGTTTTCAGCGTCCCAATTGTTTTGTGTTTTTTTAGCGTTTAAATTAAAAGATACATCAAAATTTGAATTTAACTTTAAGTATTATGCTATCTGTTCAATGCACATTTACCTATAAGTATGGCAAACAAACCACTTATAGTTCAATGGCTGTAATTTTTTTTATCAAAAATAAATAATTATAAACAGAACGATGAATTATATCGGTGTAAAACTACTAAATACAGTGACCCCTCCCCCGGATAACTCAACAATAACAAATAAAAAAGATTGGTACTGATGCAGAGAGTGATTTAGATGTAACTCAGCTCACGCCTGGCTTTCTCCGGAACATGATGTCAACAGCCGGAGTAAGCCGAGCGTCGCCGAAAAAGTTAAGCCGTCAATGACAATGTAGCGCGATGGTTTTCAACGCGACGCACGTTCGTGCGAGTTGAAAATTCAAAGCAGCAAACGACAATTTGGAAGAAGAAGAAAAGAAAATAAGTTAGTAAAAAAAACTTTTTTTAAAAACACACCATTTCGTACTTTAACGTCAGAAAAAAACAAACATGAATTTTACAGATTTAAGTGAGCAGCTGGAAACACCAACTGGAGTTCTCGGCTTTTGTCAAGAAAAAAAAATACTGGCACGGACGAAAACTTGTGCACATAAGGACAAGGAAAGGAAAGCTATGGCTATGCCTGGAGGTTTTAGGCTACCACGTGCCGAACCTTTACATCTTCTGGACTGGTACCTTTTTTTTGCCAAGTCTACGCTTACAATTGCCATTGTAGGAGTTTGAGCGAGTAACACAGAAAGACCTCTAGAGCGAACGCAGAATACGATTTACACTATTAATAAAACACTATTAATAAAACAACGGTCTGAGGAAACAACAACAATATCTGTTTTAAAATAAACAATTTTTTTTTAAATCTATCCCACCCAGTTTTGTTTCAATTTTTCCAGTTTTCAGGTTTTTTTCTTGAGAAAAAAATAAATAAATAAATAAAAAATAACACCCCAAAAAACAAAGATTTTTTTTCAAATTTTTCTTGAAAAAACAATTTTACAAAAAAAGTGTTTATTTGACTTACCTTTGAACCTTTTCTCGAACAAAAAATCGGCCAATGTCAAGTTTCTTTCCAACTCCTCAAAAAGCCTTTACATAGGTTTTCGGTGGTGCTGAAAACGAATATCACATTTAAATTTGGGGCAGATTAGTAGTTTTTATGATATGAAGAATTTTTTTCAAAAAGTGGGGGATCACTTTCCTATATAAATTTAACGTAAAATGAGCACACACCTTCTGACCACCTAGTAATTTCTTCATATCAAAACAAATTTAACTGGTATTCGTTTTCAGCATCTCCGAAAACCGGCGCTGTTTTATTTTACTAAGCTTCGTTCATTTTTTCATCCCATAATTTAGGACGCTAATTATGCTGTTAGTAAGTTTTATAAAAAAACATACTTATTCTTTCATTATACAACATGTACAGTTGTTAACAGGTGCTTCAGCAGTTAAATATTTCACAAAAATTCTTAATTTATGTGAAATATTAAACGATTCTGCTTTAATGGTTTAATGGTTAATGTCGGAACGTTATTACGAAAAAAGAAACGGCTGTTAAAAACTATAATTGAATACCCACCTAAAAAAAAAACGCTCGAGTAAGCCTACTGACGGCATTATTAGCGTCCTAGCTTATAAAAAAATGAACGAATCTCTTAGTTAAAAAAAAAAAACAAAACAAAAAAAAACAGCACCGGTTTTCGGGGGTGCTAAAAAGTAAAATCACAGTTAAATTTGTTTTATGATATGAAGAAATTATTAGGTGGACAGAAAGTGGGTACTCATTTTACGTTAAATTTATATAGGACAGTGATCCCCACGGTTTGAAAAAGGTAATTTCTCCATATCATGCCCAAAATTTAAATGTGATATTCGCTTTCAGCACCACCGAAAACCTATAAAAGTCGTCATTTTAAAGTTTTTGGAGTAGTTGGAAAGAAACTTGACCAAAAAATCTTTTAAATTATTTATCTAATAAAATATATATATATATATATATATATATATATATATATATATATATATATATATATACAGCAAAAACAAAACAAAACAAAAAATATTATTATAAATTTTTCTTTACAGTTAATAAAATTTAAAATTTAAGGTAGGTTTTCTTTTCTTTTTATGCTTTCATCGGCGACGCTCGGCTGAATTTCCTCAACGACGCTCGGTTTACTTCAGCTGTTGGCGTCATGTTCCAGAGAAAGGCGGGTGGACTCTGAGTTCATTCTCTGCATGAGTACGAAAAGGTTACTTAAAAATTAAGAATAAGTGAGAAAAAAAAATTACCTCCGAATTAAAAATAAAAATAATAATTCAGCTTAGAAGAATATTTCGAAATAAAAAAAATCTATTATATAAAACATTTAATAACGTGCTCAAAGAGTTAAACTATCACAGTTATTCCTCCTTGGTTTTCTGGTTTGAAAATTAAAAGGTTGCAGATTTACGATAATAATAAGTAAATTTAAGTTTAATAAAATATAAATTGAAATGAAAATAAACTAAATAATTACATTTTAAATTATATTTTTAAATAGTTCAGTATTAACGAGGCTATTATGTCGAATAAGTAATATAATCGAGCTAATTATTAAAAATGATTTAATTTAATGTGATATGCTAATAACCATAACTCAGTCGATGCATATGTGATGTGAAGAATGCTATATTTAGAAGTTACGCATAAAAATAAATGTCTCCTTTGACAGAAGTATCCTACAATGGACATTAATATTTATTGGCCAGGAGAGGTGTACACACACTATAGACACTTTATATTTCTTTGATCATAGGGAGTTGTACACACAGACAAAAACACACGCGAACGCTATTACTTATATATACATATATAGAAATGTGAATTTGGTTCGTTAAAAGTGAATAAAACCATATTTCTACGTTACCAATTTATTTGAAATTTTCAGACAACCCATCTTTAGAGTCGAGGGATGTTTTTATGTTATTAAAATAATTTTACCTCTCGAATTATAAAAATATATTAAATAAAATAAAAATATTTTTCGTAAATGCTGAACTATGTTCCATTTTATTTCCGGTTTGCAGGTAATTCATGACGATTTGACGATTTCGAATTTCGAATTAGAAATGTAATTCTGGGTTCGTTCGTTATCAATAAAACCATATTTGTACATTACGAATTTATTTGAAAGCTTCAGACAGTCTATAAATTAACATCCAAATTATAAAAATATATAAAATAGAATAAAAATATTTTTCTTAAATGCGAACCTGTGGTCAAATTTTATTTCCGGTAGAATGCACGTGGGAATGATTTCACTACGATTTGACAATTTGGCAGTACAACATTTTCAGTGTTACATCGCTAAGTATAATAGGCATCTCTTTTTTTTTACATTTTTTATTTGATTTGTTTATCCAAAATCTCTCTATATATAAAAATGTAATGTTTGGTTCGTTAAAAGCGAATAAAACCATATTTCTACGTTACCAATTTAGTCAAGGAATGTTTGCATGTTATTAAAATAATTGGGTTTGTATTACTGTACACATAGATTCGAAAAAGTTGTCAAAAAACAAATATATAACAAATAAATGTTATCAAAGGCAAGATAAGTTACTTTTCTACCAAACTGGATATATTTTTTGTGTTTTTATTCAATGTAACATGTTTATTCAGCTCAAAAAAACATACAGTGTTTACCGATGTATTGGAAAATTCAATATGGCGCCTCACTCCCTCTTTAACACGGTAAGTCTGGGAAAAGGTGTTATAAATAAAAAACTAGAAAAAATACTATTAAAAACCTGCCGAATATATGTCAAGCTATCAGAGTAACATATATTGAGCGAGGTTTTCACAGTATTTTACCCAGTTTTTTATTTATAACACCTTTTCCCAAACTTACCGTGTTAAAGAGGGAGTCAGACGCTATCTCGAATTTTCCAATATATCGGTAAACACTGTATGGTTTTCGAGCTGAATAAACATGTTACATTGAATAAAAACACGAAAGTTTGGTAGAAAAGTAACTTATCTTGCCTTTGATAACATTTATTTGTTATATATTTGTTTTTTGACAACTTTTTCGAATCTATGTGTACAGTAATACAAACCCAAATGATTTAACATTGCGAATTATAAAAATATTAAATTAAATAAAAAATATTTTTCGTAACTGCGAGATTATCGCCATTTTATTTCCGGTAGAAATTAGCCTTTCACTTATTGAGATAAGTATTACTTGTATTAATTTTTATGATACTCATGCAGAGAGTGATCCGTGCTGAAATAATGTTATTATTTAAAAAGTCATTCTTAACATGGGGAGGGAAGGATGTTTTGTACCTATTCTGTACTTTAACCTTACAATTGAATAAAAAAAAAGATATCGTAAAACTTTAATTAAACGTGGAAATATGATTTAAAAAATAGCGCGGATACCTCTCTGCATTAGCACCATTTTATTTATTGCGGACTATTATTCTCATCTTTATTAGTTGTTGTTTCACGACTTTTCGGACAACTATTCCTCTGGCCTTCATGAAAAGAAGTAAGTCCTTTAATAAATGTTTAGTAAATTTTTCCTTTTATTATTCTTAAAGAGTAAAACTTTTCTTATTCATAAAAAGAGTTACGCCTACGTAAATAAATAAATGTTTGTACACGTGACAAATTATCAATAAATGGTTTAGTTACTTTTTTAAAAAAATTATTTCTGAAAAGAGTTAACGTAAATAATCTTTGTAAAAGTGCGAAAGGTGACGTTGTACAACCATCACTCCCATGCTTAATTTCTATACTTATAGGTTTTTGGATTTTTTTTTCACTGGATTATTATTGATTGGACACTAATTAAACAGATTATTAAAAAAAAAATTTTTAAAGAAATAATTATTTCGACATTTGAAAGTGGTGCTCACTTTTTAGTTACAACGTTCTGATAAATCAGTCACCCATTTTGTAAGCAATAAAAACGCGGTATATCAAAACCATAGAAAGTAAAAATATGAGCCTCTACCGCATTTGTAAGTCAGAAATATATTTGTTTTTCAAAGAAAAAAAATAGATTGAACATGACTTTTTTTTATTGTTTTTATTAAAATAAAGTTTCGAGTTTTAACATTTTTTTTTTTTACTTATTCAGTTAAAAGTCAGTTTGTGGGTGTTTTTTTAAAAAAATTTTTAAAATTGTTTTATGAAGGTGAGTTTTTTTGTTTTTTTTTTTTAATTTTTTAAAGTATTATAAATTTCACTAACATGCTGGAGAAATGTTTAATAATTTGGTATTTTTTTAGATTAGGTCCGCCTCCACAATTTTCCTTTCAATGACGACATTTAGAGGTTTCCGAGTATGCTGAACACGCAAATCGCATTGAAATTTTGCGGAAATAAATAGTTGTATTATGCATTGTATTCTTCGGCGGCCATGTTTTTACGTGCACACGCACCATAAACAAATACACGCCAAAGATTACAATGCATAATACAACTTTTTATATCTTGATAACTACTTATTTCTGAAAAATTCCAATGCGATTTTCGTATTCAGCATAGTCGAAAACCATTTCAAGTCGTCATTTAAAAGAAAATTGAGGAGGTGGACCCAATCTAAAAATTTACCAATAATTTTTCATCCCGTACGCCTCCCGATACATTGCTTCATCAACATGCGACCATTTTATATCTCCCGAAGACACTTCCGTATTTAGAAAAAAAAAATGAGTGACCGATTTACCAGAACGTGGTAACTAAAAAGGGAGTACCCCTTTCAAATGTTGAAATGATTTTTTTTTTCAATTTTTTTTTCATAATCTGGTTAGTGTTCAATCAATAATAATCCAGTGAAAAAATTTCAAAAAACCTATCAGTATAGAAACTCCACCATGTAAGTAAATAAAAAAATGTTACGTAACCTTGACTAGGGGGGTACTAAGGGAACGACCATTAAATAATTCTGCGGGTCGCCATGGAAATCAACGCCCAAGGAGTACCAAAATAATTTTCATGATCTGAAGAAATTTTTTTTCGAAAAGTGGGTGATTACTTTTCCATGTAAATTTAACTTAAAATGAGCACCTACTTTCTGGCCACCTGAGAAAGGGGCATTTATTTTTGTGTTTATTGGGTTAAACGTTTTTTGACAAGGCAGTTTGGTACGCGAATGCATATTTAACAGTTTTCGTTTATGCCCACGCATAGCATAAACAAAGGCTACGTTTGTGAAATGGAAAATAGTCCCAGAGTTCAGGGGTTAATACCATGCAAAAGAAATCAAACAAAAAACTTTTTAGCTAAGAAAGACAGAAAAATGTCCCGCTCTCAGGTGGCCAGAAAGTGGGTGCTCATTCTAAGTTAAATTTACATTGAAAAGTTATCACCCACTTTTCGAAAAAATAATTTCATGAATATCATGAAAACTTTCTTTGTGCTACGGAAACGGTTTGCAGATTCGTTTTTAGCACTCCGAAATCTACAATAAAATATTTCGTTTTATATGAACGTGATCGGGCCTTAAAGTAAAATAATACCGGATTTTTTGGAGCAGATTTGCCGTTTAGTTGTACAAATATCCTCAAACCGGTAATCACTAAAAAGGAATTTTAAAAGTCTTCACCTGTATCGAGCAAAAGTTTAAACCCACCGATTATATGCCAGCCTACGTCATGGTAACATATTGAGTGAGTTCCTAACAGTATTTTGTATAGTTTTTAGTTTTAACTCATTTTCCCAAAATTTCCCCAAACTTAACGTGTTCGTTACAGTCTGCCGCCATTTGTATTTTTCAGATATACCGATAAACATTGAATGTTTTTGAACCGATTATACATTACATAAAAACACTAAAATCTTATCCGGTTAGGTAGAACATTTACTTTCCTTGCCTTTGATAACATTTATTTGTTATATATTTATTTGTTGATAACTTCTTTGTATCTGTGTTTAGTAATACAAACCTTTTCATTTAATGTAACGTTTAGTCGGCTCGAAAAACAG
>NC_136511.1:44243571-44303571 GCF_053919585.1 Euprymna scolopes | reverse complement strand
ATGTTTGAAGATTGATAATTCGCATCCATTGGATTTTGTTATGCTCACAAGGTTTCGACCGATGTAACCTCCGACTATCTTCAAGTGTATCTTGTGGAGCTCGATTTCCAAAATTCATACTACAGGACGGAACGATAAAATTGTCGCCCTAGAAAGACGACATGATTCGATTTCCGTTTGATGAAAACCGGTTTCCTTTTTTTCTTTTCTTTTTTTTATTGCAGACAAGTTGGCCAGTTTTGTACAAATCACAAGAGTGATAGAGGTATTCTATCATGTCTGAAAGCGAAACAATGTCCAACGAGCGAGATGTGCCGCTGTACAATTCATGCTCTCTAGCGATCCAAGTTATGACAACAGGACCATTGCCAACATCCTCAAAATGCATCGCTGGATTGCAACGAATAACAGGGGTGTGCCCAGGGTGATGAAAACAAAGTTTCCGGCCACGGTCATGATCTTTGATTTGGTTTCAAGTGAGGCCCACATCATGCTACCTCATATCTCCGAAGTCAGCTTGAAAGTCAACACCAAAGTCTACCTGGATGTACTAAAGAGTGTGGGTATCCCCTGGTGCAAGCAGGTCTCTGCGCTGGCCCATATGTCCAATGAGACCCAGGCTTGGCTTCAGAAATAGTGCTATAACTTTGTACCCTTCTCTCACAGCCTGAACCAGCTAGACAACTTCGTTGTGTCATACGTCGAGAACATCACCAACATGACCTCCCACAACAGCAATGCTAGCCTAATCGCTACCATCCGCCGAGTATTCGCCGAGCTCTCACCGGCACTTGTGAAAAAGGCATACTCCCAGTTCTGGACCCGTATCCAGACGGTGATTAAGGCTGAAGGCGGCTACATTGAATAGATGTCAGCTCTATTACATAATTAAGTTATCTGAATTGATTTTGCAATAAAGGTTATATAGCTGCAGTGTTGCTTTCTTTAAGGCGACACTTTTATCGTTACACCTTTCATAATTGTCCATAAGGACCCATGGCGTTACGGATAAATTACTTTATAAAATTCAGGTTTACGTGACATTCTTCTATAGGTTGAAGGTTCAATCCTTAGTGCGAACGATATTCAGAATACAATTGCTGACTGCTTCTACCCGGTCATGGCTGACGAAACGGAATCAGCATAATATTCCGGTGCATTAAATAAAATTTCTGTTTGAAATTCTGTGCATATTCCGGAATTCCAAAAAAAGATTTCCAAGCTCAACAAGTTACATGTGAAGAAGGTCGGAGGTGTCATCGTTCGAAACCTTGTGAAAATTACACTTTAGATGAGAAAAGTAATTCGAAGAATCCAAATAAGCGAACTAGGGAAATACTAATGTTGATCGAGATCATTAATCTTAAAAGACTTCTTTGGCCTTTTGGTTAAAAGCAACTTGCTGTATCTTTTCTGATGTTCCCCTTTATTTTTCTGTCTTCTGTCAGTGAAAGAGAAATCCTTCTTGATGGAGGAAATTTTTGTTTATGTTCCAATACAGAGTTTTCCCTTTGACTTTATTTGGTTTGGTTTGGTTTGGGCTTAACGGTCCATCAACCATTGTAGGGTAATTTAAGGGCCAAACACTATTTCTAATCGTATACGATTTAGTCAACGTTCATTTCTTGGTTATGGTTAATTTCTTGGGTAGGGTCTATTATATATGCACTATTTTCTTTTTCTAATAGTTGTTTTTAAGTTTTTTTTGTTTTTTTTTTTACAAAGGCATCACCACATTATCAAGGCCCAGAGGCCACTCAAGGATAAGGGTTAAAGAGTGTACAGTAGAAATTGGTCAATATAGTAATCATTAGTAATGAAAATTTGGTAAATTTGATAACTTATATGGAACGGCTCATCAAGTATTGTGTTATAGTTGTTATAGCACTTACTGAAGTAGTTTTCCATATTTCTTTTTGGATTTTATGAAATAATTTTATGTTTTAAGGCATGTTATTGATTGATCTTCTTTTTTTGAAGAACTGGATTTAACCCATATAAAAAACGATCTCATATCTAACTCTCTCTTCTTTAAGATATCAAGTATGTAAGGATTCTCTCTGCCGGTTGATCGATATATCAGTAACATTTTGTATTGATTTTTATTATTCTGAATATTGTTCTCATCTTGGATGTTATTCTCACAACGTTTCGGCCGATGTAATCCCCAACTTTCTTCGGTAACACCGTCTTGGCGAACAACGGAATTTTTATGTCCAACTCGAGAATATTAAAAAAGGCTACTATTTGGGATCACGTGTACAGAGAAGGTGAACAGCGAGATATATATTCGCGTGACATATAATATTAAGCATGATAGTGCAGTCAGGGGAGTAGGAAAGCATTCTGTTTTGCGGAGGTGTATATATTCTTGTGTATGTAGTCTACATAATACTGTATGAATATTCTTGTGTGGTGTCAATATAAGCAAGACATTCTGTGGTGTCTATATAATTAAGACATTGTGTGATGTCTATATAATTAGGACATTGTGGTGTCCATATACGTAAGACATTGTGTGATGTCTATATAATTAAGACATTCTGTGGTGTCTATATAATTAAGACATTGTGTGATGTCTATATAATTAAGACATTGTGTGATGTCTATATAATTAAGACATTGTGTGATGTCTATATAATTAAGACATTGTGTGGTGTCTATATAATATATATATATGTGTGTGTGTGTGTGTGTGTGTGTGTGTGTGTGTGTGTGTGTGCGTGTAAAACAGCTCATTAAGAAAAAACACAACGTGCTGTTCAAGAATACTTGTCTGAATGAAAACATGCCGCCTAAATACACATGTGTGTTCTATCACATAATATTTAAAATGACCTAAAAAGGGTTGATATGCCGTAAAACAAAAACAACTAACCAACCAACCATAATATTCAAAAGGTAAATTTTAGTAAATATTAATTTTTCATAAATGAAAAAAAAATTATTTAATTGGAATTCATTATTGAGATGAGTATTATTTATTAATTTTATTTATTGCGGACTATTCTTGGTACAGTTGATAGAGACGCTGAATCTCTACGGTTTCAGGTGAGAATTGTCTGAAGATAATGGTTTCAATCCTACCTAAAGCCTGCTAGAGGCTAACTTGACTAAAATGCGGTGAGACGACAACAACTATGGAAGGCAGTAATTGCAGTGGATGCAGTCAGGATATTCAAAGTTCCTATTCCGTCGTGGTTACCACCTGATGAAGCCAGAGGAATAGTTGGCCGAAACGTCGTGAATAACTAAGAAAAAAGATGAGGATAATGGTCCGCAATAAATAACAAAAAGTAAATTATTAAAGAATATGGGACAAGACGAAATAAGAGCAAAGGGCGATCATGACAAACGATTGTTAACTTATCTAACCTCGCTAGTTCCTACTCTCACTCAACGAACACCTCAATACCGCATTTACTCTCTAATACTTCACCATATAGATTTTTTTATAATCACTGAAAGAAGTCATGAGAAAACTTGCTTAAACCCTATATTTGGCAATATGCAACAGAAGGTGAAGGTGATATGACTATTTTCAATGCAAAAACAGGTGATATTAAAAAGACGCCCCCCCCCCAATTATAAAACTGTGACAGATACGGCGATTTGCCTGTTTAAATGGAGCGCTTTATTCGCAATGCACTACTTTCGAAAACTTTGAAAGGAGACCCTAATTTCTAACAAAACACAGGAGCTATCATTTAATTAAAGATGGGCGTGGGGAATTAAAAAACTTAAATTGGGAAGTAAAAGAAAATAATTATGAAGGAAGGAAGACACAAATAAAAAAAACGGGGTCTTTATAATATATTTTACAGTATCACTGCGGTCTGTTTTGGTTAGTATATTCAACGGAGGGGGGAAAAAGGGAGGTAAGCAAGAGACGTATAGTTGCATATAAGCAATCGAAGTGAATGGACTGTGATCTCTGCTTTCAAAGAAATAGAAGATGCGAAACGTTAAAATTACATGAGAGCCGTGATGCTATTATATCCTCTACCAGAGACGAGAATGTGATCAGAATTTCACGCGTCCAGTATAAAAGATTTATTAACATTTCGAGCATTCATAAGGTTTCTGCATTCTTAATTTTCATTTAGTATCACAAGACGATCATCGTTGCTATTGCTTTCACCGAAATGAAGCCACATCAAACTATTGGAATCGCATGATTGGACAAATTCTAACAGTTCGTATGTGATAGAAGTAATGGGGGTATTGCTGATGCATCTCGTTGAAGAGCTGGCTTTACACGTTTGTCCAAACTAATTAGCGATAATTGTCATATGGTTAGATTCCGACCAAGAAAGAAGCATTTCCCCCCCCCCCCACACACACACGTTTGCCATAAACATCGTCTATGGAATGAAAGAACTAAAGAATTAAATAAGTGAAGCAAGAATTACATCTCTCCATCCCATGCATTGCCTTCTTCTAGCTCTGCTTCCTGCTACTAATGTTTTCTTTGGTTTTGTACTTTACTAATGTCACCATTTATCAGGACTAAAAGTCTCTCGAGAATATGAGTTAAGAAGATTGATGGATTGCCAGTAAAATGATAAATAATATCATGAGAGGATTGAAAAATGAAGAATGTAATGAAACAAGATGGCCACTTCGTAGTCTGTAAGGAAGTTATCACAATATTTTTTTTTGGGGGGGGGTTGCCTGCACATAGTCATTTTATGTATTTTAACTTTTTTTCGGTGATGTTTTTTTTAGCTTAGTTGTTTCTTTTATAATCTCATTCCTTATTTTGACCAATATCGAAAAGCATATGGCACCCAGTATTTTTAGCAAGTTTTGATGCCGATAAGATTTTCTTCTCAAATTTCATTTAAAAACGTACAAATCCTTCCCTGTGGGAATCCGGCAAAATTCCTTTCCATCATTTGCAGAATTTCATTAAAATGTCGAACATTTTTTACAAATCCCGTACCGCCCGCCTCCTCCGCCTTCTCGGTTCCACGGAAATAAGAAAAATGGCACACCTTTTATTGGATTCTTTGTGGGTTTAAGGGGAAAATGACGTAAAACAAAGAATCCGCGTGAAGACTAGGTGCGACTTCAAAATTAAAACCTAACGCGACCCCTGCCGGCGTTTGTTAATTAAAACCAAAGGCGGCGTGGCATTCAACATCCGTGCCTACAAAGTCCCTTGCACGGAATGATCCCCGGAGAAAAAGAAAAGTCAGATTAATTGGACAGAGAAAAGTGTCGAGTCTTTATTAAAAAAAAAAGTCAAGGCCATTAGTGAAATATTCCTTTGTATACAAACATGAACATTTTAGTTATTAAACAACGTTCATTTGTCTGACAACGTAAGGATAGGCCAACGTTTTATCTGAACTTTTATTTTCACTATTGAAGAAAATCTTATCGTTGTTCAAAACTTTAAAAAAATGCTTGGCGCCATATACGGTTCAATATTAACCAAAATCAGGAATGAAATCATAAAAGAAACTAGACTGTGTACATAAATATTCCAGAATAGGTTGGTAATATCAGTCAGTGTAATACTCACACCCATCTACGCAACAAGTGCGTGTACATTTTACTTTAGTAATTCATAAAAATAAAAACTGAAAATAAATTTTTTCTTTGTTAACAAAATTTTTTATTGCCGTTACTTTCAGCACCACTTAAAAAGTGTCTCGTTGCCACCAGTCAATTTAAGCCTGAGAGGTGTCTACCTTTCTTCCGACCGCACGCCGGGTTCAGCCGGCTCATTCTTGTCTTCGACTTTACACGTCCATTCTCTTCGATGTCCACTTTTCTTCTGTCCCGAGCACGTGGTCTATTTTTCTTTCTTTTTTTACTTCTTATCGCGTAAACTTCCTAATTTTCACATCCGCTTTTTTCGACTACTGCTGCTGCTGATAATCTCTTCGCAAAACAGACATCCTTTGCTGCTGTTGATATTTTCTCACGCGCCCATATGCACCATAAGCGATACTATACATCCCATTGCAATTCCCACTTCGAGTCTCATCCAATTTGTCGTGTAGTCATTTGTGGTAAACCGCATGTGAAACCCATCGGAATACGTTGCAATCATTTTGCATATTCCCTCTAGGATGTGGTGCATTTGAAGGGACAATTGAATCATTTGATGAGGCACTGATCCATATGCATTAGCCAAATCGAGCCAAATGACGTCCAAGTCAGTCTTTTTTATTTTCGCTCTTTGGATAGCCTCCCATATCATACTCCCATGTTCCAGACAACCTGCTATACCAGGGATACCACCTTTTTGCACGGAAATATCGATATATTTGTTTGATAGTAGGTATTTCGTTATTCTTGAAGCCATTACTGCGAAAAATATTTTACCTTCTACGTTAAGAAGTGAGATTGGCCGAAATTGATTTATAGCTTCTGCGTTTTGTTCCTTAGGTATGTACACGCTGTCTGCTTTCATCCAATGGTTACTGACATGACGGTTTTTCCATGCCAACTTCAAGTTAATATAAAGCCATTTAAGTACTTTGGGGCATCTCTTGTAAAGTAAGAAGGTGATTCCATTCGGGCATGGTAAAGATTTATTTCTAGCTTTGAAGACAACGCGTTTTATCTCTTCATACGTCATTATGTTCATATTGAACTTTTTTTGAGGAATTTCTGTCCATATCAATGACGTCCAAGTAAGTCTTTTTTTATTTTTGCTCTATGTATAGCCTCCTATATGATACTCTCATGTTCCAGACAACCTGCTATTCCAGGGATACCATCTTGTTGTACGGAAATATCAATATATTTGTTTTGGGTTAAAAAGTTTCGTTTTGTTTAATAGGTCTTTTTTTTTAAACAGAATAAAATAACAATATCGATAATACACAAATCAAAAGGCCAGCAGGTTTGTTGTTTCATATCTTTCTAGATATAAAGGGTTTCGGGTTCAGAAATCTATTTTCGCTGTTTATTTTTTCAATTATTTTTGTTTTAATTTTCTTTTTTGAAGATTGTAATGCTGGGTATGGGGGCAGCCAAACAAGCTGCCAACATTGCTCTGCTTCTTATTGAAACCAACCGAGAGCTCTTTTTAGTATCCTCGTTGTTCCCTTAAGTGCAATTGTCTGGATCTCTTTTGCACTTGGTTCACCAGTCATATTAGTAAAATAGGACTTCATAGTCCTGTAGCACCTATAATAACTGGTATGATTGATATCTCCCTAAAATTCCAGTTTCTTTTCATATCATACATGAGACCTTGTTATTTGTTTTGTTTCTCCCGTTCAGCTCTGTCCATACCTCTATAATTATGGACACTCACTTCAACCAAGGTTGCCACTCTCTCTGACTTATTTCATATAACTATGTCATGTTTGACAGCAACATTTTCAAGGTAGGTGGCTGTAGGGATTACATGGTCGTAATGTATTGTATCACACACTGGAGGTGGTGAACGACTTTACCTATCTAGGCTCCATTATTTCCAACAACCTCTCACTGGATGCTGAGCTAAACACCCGCATTGGGAAAGCAGCAACAGTTATGGCCTGCCTAACAAGGAGAGCCTGGAGTAACAACATGCTGACCATAAACACAAAGATGAGGATATATTAAGCCTGTGTCCTCAGCATCTTACTCTACTGCAGTGAGACATGGACCCTCTAAAAGGATCAAGAGCGTAGACTAAATGCCTTCCATCTGCGCAATCTAAGAAAGATTTTAGACATTACATGGCGGGATCGCGTTCCGAACAAAGACGTTCTTGCCAAAGCAAATCTTCCAAGTATGTTTTCTCTCCTCTCCCAGAGACGTCTGCGCTTGCTGGGACACGTCTTTCGCATGCAGGATGGTCGAATCCCTAAAGACATCCTGTATGGCGAGCTCTTGGCTGGCAGTAGACCAACCGATAGACCACTCCTCAGATTTAAGGATGTGTGCAAAAGGGACTTAAAATTCGGCAACGCCAACCCTGTTGACCTTGAATTCTATGTAGCGGACCTGTCTGCTTAAATGTATGTATGTATGTATGTATGCCTAAAATTTTCGACAGAGGCGTCGGATTTTCACAAGATTGATATCGTTTTGAAGCTCTTCCCTTCGGACGACAAATATCGAAAAATTAGCTAAAAACATTTATTACTTCACTCTCAACTGGACACTTTTCTACAGGGAAGGGTCGCTTTTTTTTCGTAGATATTTTCGAAAATCATTCTCTCTTTTCGATTGACTAGCCTTAATTTAAACCTCCGTCACTTCCAGTTGAGAGATGGACGCAACGGCAAAGACGTCACGTTATTTTTCACGTGTTTCTCCTCCTTCGACGTACGGGTTCAAGCCAGCCTGCCTACTACCACTTTTCTTTTTTCTTTTCTTTTTTTTTTTTTTTGCTCAACACACACCTCCAAACACTCGAGCAACGCCGGGCACCCAGGCTTGTTCATAATATAAATTGAAACAAAAAATGATGATATTTATAAAAAAAAAAAGTCGTGCATAAAACTATATTCTTCAGAGAAAGACAGTTCTTCCTTTTCGTCATTTTGTTTGGTATTAATCCCAGGTAAGATGAGGCGAACCTCTTGTTGATATAAAACAATGGCACTACAAACAACCCGATATTATTCAACTGTTGATGGAGCAGCCGCTCTAAGAGCTACCAAAGAGTGAGGGCCCCTATACTACCAGTCGGGAACAGCAGCCAGGAACTGTCAATCCGGTACCCTCAACCCAGTAGAAGAAGGTCAACCCAATCTAATTGCTCAGGCATATATTGTACTCAAGCACTCCCAAATGTCCAATTTTAGGGGTGGGGTGTGCCGGGAATGGGGAAAACGGCGTTCGTTACCCTAGCCAAGAAACAAGATCTACCGCTGGGTGTTTATGCCGAATCACTGAGATAGTGTCTCTGCGCCTGACTAATAGGCAAAGAAGGAGTATGGAAGTCGGGCGATAGACAGAGCCTATCTACTCCTTAAGCAGTTTAGGTTTGCAAACCGGTAATTTGTTTGAGTCACCAGCTCTAGGAAGGTTGTCATCCAAGACTGAAGAGGCCTCCCTCCCCTTTAGTTTAGTTTCAGAGTTTTCCTTCTCCTAGACGGATGATCTGGGAAGATCTACTGGGTCCGTCAGCACTGAGAGGGTTTGCTCCGCGCCTAGGTTAGAATCCAGGTATTTCTGCGACCCCGCGTGTTTAGTTAGTGTTACTGGGTTAGTTTGTAGAGGTTATATCTCTGCTGATTAGTTGCACTCCTCAAAGTGATTTAGGGGCATTGCTATTTAATTCTTACTGGATAAAGGGGGTGAGTGGAGCTCATGCAGTGTAAGCATCTCTGATTGTAAGAAGGCTTGTTAGGGAGGAGATAATGTGGTTTGAGTCTTTCCCTTTTTATTTATTTTATTTATGTTAGCTTAGGTCTAGGATAATGTTACAGTATGAGTAGGTATTAAGAATTGAGCTACGAGTTGTGCCCAAACTATTTTGGTTGATAGGAAGGTTAAGATGTAAGTGCAATATAGTATGGATAAAACAGTAAGTTTTGAGTCATGTGTAATTAGGTGAATAGATATATGGGCAGGGTTTCAGTAGATGCGAATAGAGTTGAAGTTGTAGGCATAAAGTGCGTTTCTATTATCGAGAAGATAATTTCAGTTTTCAAGTAAGAGTCATGGGACATTTTGCATAACAAGGAGTGTCGGTACAGTTTCGTATTAATCGTTGCAAAACTCTCGAGGAGACAGTTATGTAATGCAGATCGCTTTGCTTCCGAGTACGTACTTTGGCGGTTAAATACCTTACTGGATAGGAATGAGCATGCCTTAGAGGTAGAAATGTATAGATGTTTAGTGATGGCTATTAAACAGTTTGCATGTGAGGGTTAGGGGCTGGAAGTTAGAGATTCCACTACAAATGCGGTGCAATGTGGGAGTTTAGTGGCGGCTTAGTGGAAAGGAGCAGATTGTTAGCGTTCAAGAGAAAAGGGGTGATTCATTTACAAACAGTAGATCTCCATGAGGATTTTGAGTTACAGGTAAGATTTTTTTTATTTTTTATTTTTTTTTGTATGCAGGTTAGACAAACGCAGTCGTCTTGGAGGTAAAATGTATATTAAGATATCGTAGCTAGTTGTTAGGGGGTTTCCCCCAGTTATAAGAGGAACAACTAGTTCATTGTGATTCGGAATTAGTATTCTGTATTTATTATTTATAGATAGTCATTAAGGTCAGGCACAGAGTGTTGCATCTACTCAGAAAATTAACCCTAGTATCACAGCTAAGATACTGTATATTGCAGTTACAAATATAGTGAGAGTTAAATTATAAGCTAAGTTCAGTGGTTTGGTATGGATATCATGGAGGCCACTTTATTAATACAATCAAGCGTATGGTAATTGCAGATATTAAGTATACTACTGAAATAAAGTTCTTCTGTCTTCTATAGTAGAAAAAAAATCCTCGCTTCTGTTTGGTATTCTTTTGACTAAGCTATTCATTTTTCGAGTCGAATTCTAACTACAGACGGCTCGCATGGAAACAAGGAGTTAAAGACAATATATATGCATATAATTAAAATACATTAAATAAATAAATTTAAAAGAGAGAAAGTATAAACAACAGCTGGCAAAAAAATAAAAAAAACAAAAAAGCAGTTGGCATTTTGGTAGGATCAGAATGGGTTAGTTTCACTTAGCTTATTTCTTTGGCCATCTACTTGTCTGCCAGCGTGCGTAACCATGTTTTAGGTGAAAGGGTAGGTGGAACTTCGCTTTCTTACGCGGATTTTGTATCGATTTATAGAGGGCGCACATGCGTATGATAATTTAAATTTTTTTTTTAGCTTTATAGTTCTGTCTTCCATAGTAGGAAAAAAATCAATCCTCGCTTCTGTTAGGTATTCTTTTGACTAAACTATTCATTTTTCGAGTCGAATTCTAACTACTAACTACTATTTAATTTGCCCGACTTTCAAAAGTTAAATATTCAACATTTTTCGATCGCCGCATGTGGGTTCGACTTTTTCGTATAAAAAGAAGCGAACAGACCCGCAGTAAATAAAATACTGCACCGCACTGAAAGTTGACCTAATTAAGTCGTCAAGTACGGGCAGGTGCCAATTCTTAATCGTACTTAAATAAATTCAAACATGTTTCCGTTAAACGTTGCACTTTTTTTTCACACTTTAGTATTTTCCAACAGCGCGTCAAGGTTTCGGGTTCAATTTTTCCTACATACCTACCTACCAAAACTTTTTTTTTTAAACAAACACCCGGGCAACGATTTTTGTTTTGATTTGCCCAAAAACACACACACTTCCAAACACCCGGGCAACGCCGGGTAACCCCCCACTAGTATTAAATAAAATTGATAAGTAAAAAAGTCGTCCTCAGAACAAGATATTTTTATAGATCGAAAGTATCAACATATTAAAAATGATAAATAATTTTTCATTTTTAAATTGTATCCTTTTTAGTGTGCAAGCGACTCTATAAGTCACTCCGTCGGTCTGTCGGTCGGTCTGTCGGTCGGTCTGTCGGTCGGTCTGTCCGTAACACATTTGTGCTTGGCCTTTTTGGTTAAGATCAGGGGTCTGTTGTTAATAGATGCTGTTCTTAGCTTTTTTTTTTTTTTAACTTTTCTTTGTCTTTTGGTCAAGATAATGAAATTCAATTTTATTTTTTCACACATGCACACACACACACACACAAAATAAAAAAAAAATGCATACACAAACACACAGACAACTGTTTATAAATTGTACATATGTTTTTGACTCTTAAATGCTGGGGATTTATTAGTTAGATTAAGATCCATAGAGTGAATGAGGTATTTTGGTAAATGTTGCCAGTCAAGAGTAAGACTCCAAAGTCTACATTTATTACTTTTAATCACTTTAGTCACAAAGACCCTGAACCCTTCCCCTCCCCAATCTCTTGTAGGGCCTTGTGCCTAATTTTGTTGTTTAAAAATCTTTTGTTTTTTACTTAATTGTATTCTCAAAATTTTTAAAAGCAATAAAATATATAAACAAGATCAAAGTGTAGTATCTGTTCTGGCAGATACTGCAAGCAAAGACCATATGTGGGGGCAATTCCACATATAAGATCTTGGTCAATGTAGCAATTGTCACTATCCAGCTCCCCTACTCCCCGGTGGTTGGTCCCCATTTCCCCTTCACTCCTCACATTAAAAATCGGCCTTGTGCCTAATTTGCTCGGTGAGGGGGGGCAAATAAATACAGCTTTCCTTGGTCTTTTGGCCAAGATCAAAGTGTAGTATCTGTCCTTAGTACATGCTGTACTTATGTTTGTAAATTTTTGATATAAAGTGAGGGATCACTTTTCTGTATTAATTTAATGAGACCACTGAATGGTTCAAAACTGCAATTGAAGCACATGTTCCCGCACGGAAATTCTATAGCAAGCCCCACTCTCCCCAATGGTTTACTTCTGCTTGTGCAGCTGCCATTTGTCAAAGGCAGCATGCGTTCCGCAGATTCAACCGACATAAGTCCAGCTCAAATAAACAGATGTTTATAGAAGCTAGAAATAATTGTAAGAGAGTGATAGAGACAGCTAAGACAGATTACTCTGAAACCACCAGAAAACGCATCGAAGCACAGAAATTAGGAACCCGGGATTTTTGGAAAATCTACAACAGCGTAGTAAATAATGGACAGTCAACTATTCCTCCAATCAAACAATCATGAGGTTGCTTGCACGGCAACTGACAAGGCTAATCTGCTTGCCAGTCAGTTTGCCTCAAACTCCACACTGAACTCGGTACACCACTCCCTCCCTGATTTTCCTCTGCGAACAGACGCCACACTAGACGATTTGAAACTCACCCCTTCTCAGGTACATGCTATTATAAAAAACCTAGACACCTCAAAAGCATGTGGACCAGATCTCATCCCGGCTGTGCTATTAAAAAAATGCTCTGCCGAGGTTGCTCCAGTTCTCTCCAAACTTTACAATAAATGCCTTAATCGTCGTGCATCTAAACAATATGATATAAATGCGGGAGTACCTCAGGGGTCTATAATGGACCTCTATTATTCCTGATATTCATAAATGACCTCCCTGATAAAATTGTTTCGAAGATGGGTATATTTGCCGATTACACCACTTTCTATAACAGATATGAGGGGAAAACAAATGAACACATATCCAAGGAAATGGCAGAAACACTAGAGGATGATCTCCAATCTGTAGTGGAATGGGGACAAAAATGGTCGGTCACATTCAATGCTGCTAAGACTAAGCTTGTTTCCTTCAATAACTACAAGAAACCTTCTCTACCATCAATAGCAATGGCCAAGAACACATTGTCTGAAAGTACTTCTTTTAAACTCCTCGGCCTAACGTTTACAGGGAATATGAACTGGAATAGATACATTGAGAGCATTGCCAAGGCTGCTGCAAGGAAGGTTGGTTCCCTCTACCGTGCTAGAAAACTATTTACGCCTGACAGTATCCTATACCTCTATAAGGCCACCATTCGCCCATGTATGGAGTACTGTTGTCACATCTGGGCTGGTGCATCTGCTGCTTATCTCTCGCTCCTGGACAGGGTTCAAAAGAGAGTCGCCAACCTGATAGGTCCTGAACTGTCATCTAGGCTTCAGCCTCTGTCCCATCGACGAGATGTTGCATCCCTCTGCCTGTTCTACAAATACTTTAATGGTGAATGCTCTGACGAACTGCAAACACTTGTACCTCCTCGACGTAACTACCCCCGACAAACCGTACAAGCTACTAAGTCTTATCCCTTTACAGTAGAGATCCCTAGGTGCAAGAAAGCCTTTTACTCCAATAGTTTCTTCCCCAGAACTGCGGGTCTTTGGAACTCTCTTCCGGGATTCTGCTTTCCCAACTGCACTGATATGCAGAAGTTCAAGTGTAATGTTAACAAACATCTTTCAACTCATCTCCCTTCATAATGACCCCGCTAATTAAGTCCCTGATAGTAGCCCCCTGCTTCAAAGTGGCGCTGTGCCTTGTTTGGGGTGAAAATTGAATTTAAAAACATGTAAAATAATCACCCACTTTACAACCAGTCATTCTCCAGAGCATTCAAGTTGTTTTTGAAGGGTTTCAGTTATTTTTTAAGCATTCAAGTCATTCTTAAGGTCATTCAATTCATCCTTAAGGTCATTAAAGTCATTCTAAGTCATTTACTTTTTATCTATTTAAATCATTTCAGCCCATTTTTCGGTCATTTTAGTTTATCTTTAAGAATTTCATGTCAATCTTACATTCATGCATTCATTCATTACACGAGAGCACGCGACTAATGGCTATCGGCCTTCTTTATTATAAATGTTAATGCATACATGATGCGTCAAATGATGTAGACATTTCCTTATTTAAACACGTGCCATCAAGCACAGCACATCACCCGGTCTTGACTTGTACCTCGTCGAACATTTTCTATTTCAATGAAAGGACACCCACCCCCTGCTCAAGATTAATGCAAAAACAAAACAAACAAAAAAAATGAGGAAAAAAAAAATAAAGAAAGAAAACCTTCTTCCTCCGTGGAAGATATTTTGATATATCAAAAGTTTCAGCATATTAAAAAAATAATGATTTTTCATTTGAGCATTGCATCATTTTTGGTTTCTATTATAAACTAGCCTGAGTGCCCGGTGTTACCTGGGTGCCCGGTGTTGCCCGCGTGTTTGGAGGTGTGTGTTGAGCAAAAAAAAAAAAAGTGGTAGAAGGTAGACAAGCTCGAACCCGTACTGCGAAGGAGGAAAAGAACGTGAAAAAAAAAAGTGATGTTTTTGCCGTTATGTCCATCGCCAAACCGAAAGTGGCGAGGGTTTAAATTAAGGCTAGTCAATCAAAAAGAGAGAATGACTTTTGAAAATATCTGCGAAAAAAGCGACCCCTCCCTGTATAAAAGTGCCAAGTTGAGGGCGAAGAATTAATGTCTTTAGCCAATTATTCGATATTTGTCATCCGAAGGGTCGAGCTTCAAAACGATACCGATCTTATGAAAATCCGTCGCCTCTGTCGAAAGTTTTAGAAAGATATACATATATTTAAACAGACAGGTGAGATTTGTATTATTGATATCTCTATGATTATATACAAGGAGCTGTGTGTGTGTGTGTGTGTGTGTGCGCGCGCGCGCGCTCGCGCACGTGTGTGTGTGTGTGTGTGTGTGTGAGAGAGAGAGAGAGAGAAAGAGAGAGTTTCCTACGGACTCAGAAACGGTTGGCCCGACTGGTTAAAAAATTCACACTAAGGTACTTGATTTTTCTGGGGATGTTCTTGTGTGTGATATGTATCGGAATGCGTCTATAAGTATCGAAAATTGATAATAAAAATAAAGATTAAAGAAGGAAGTCCGATTTTGATCAAACTTGACGCTGTTATACAACCTAACATCACAAGTGCATATGAAAAGTTTTATCATCGCGCAAGCAGTAAGGCCCAGCCTATAAAATCAACTGTAGATTCTTTTATAAGACATGGGTGCGTTCGAAATGAATGTTTCTTTTTAGAGCACAATTGAACTATGATATTTGACTTTTGTACGTTTAACTTTTATTGAAGTGATTATGTAAAAAAAATTTCATAAAATCAACAGCTGATTCTTTGATAAGACAGGGGCGCGTTCAGAATGAATGTTTCTGTCTAAAGCACAATTGAACTATGATACTTGACTTATGCATTTTTAACTTTAAGTGAAGCTATTTTTTACAATAATTTTATAAAATCAAGAGTGAATTCTCTACAGTGCAATGTACACTACAAGGTATTGTGGATTAAGTCACAGCGGGAAGGCATATGAAGCTTCCTCTGTGTACACTGCGGGTCGGGGGGAGGGTCCCTACCTAAAGCAGGCAATCAATCAATTTGATTAAAATGGGTGATTTCATCGATTTCAATGACAATAAAAGTATGAAAATGTGGAACATTTGTTGATGCTCATTCAATCTCAGGTAAAAAAATCATATCAAGCTTTTTTACATAGTTTCCTTTAGTTCATTGACGTTTTTATGCATTCATTGTGCAAACGTCTTCAAGGAAAATATTTATGTTTATGGAGTTTTCGAACTCTGGATCTCTGATGAGCTGCCGAATCTGAGAACTGTCAAATATGTCAGCTTTCAACTTTTCCATGGCCAATCCTGGAAAAGTCTGGAAAAGTCTAGCACAAGTGAATGAAACAGTCATCACTTCTTGATTAAGACTTGATGTGCAGCGGTGGAAAAGCTATTCTATCTCTGTCCACCAGAAGGTTGTTGATGACGGTCTTTTCTTTGCCAGGAACCACTTCCTCTCTCACACGCCAACCCTTCTTTGCGCATGCTTGGCACTGATTTTTGGAAGATTTCGAGGTTTTATGGCTCCAAACTTATCCCTTTTCGACATAATCACCCAAAACCATCGGACCTTAATACTTCTTGTCATTAAAATAATAATTTTAAATCAAAACATGGAAATTTACCCCCACCAACTTTTAAAAAAATGCTCCACACATTCAAAAATGTGAACAAAAACGTAAAACACATGATCATAGCCCCAAAAAAAACTTTGCCTGATTGAGCAAAATCAATGAGATTTTTTAATTCAGCGCATCAATCAGCTGAAAAAAAAATCGCAGTCGTTGACCAGTCTTATTTAAGAAGACAGCCAAACAAAAATTTGTTTACATTGGACTTGAAAACAACAATGCTGAAGTTAGCTAGGAAGCAGTCCCGCGACTGTTTGTTCTAGGAAATAGACTTTGTTCATGGAAGTTTCGTTTAGTTTTAAGACACAGAGAGAAAGAAAGTAAATTTTTTGACAGTTGCTGTAGCAAGACAAGTTTTTGTTGTGGATATTTTATATAGATTGGAGCTCAGCCGAGCACCTGTCATGAAAATAACGAAAGAGTAGAGCTAGAATCGCAACGTATCTTCTGTTAGAAAGTGAGTGGGGGGGGGACATTAAGGTCTCGCCGTCTACTAGATTACGAAGTCGGTTCTGTATTTTCGCAAGAGAGGGCAAGGTTATCTGAGCAACACCTTATCAGATATGGTAATATTACTCCACCTTAGAATGTATTTAGTTCCTATACATGAAGGGAATCTATCAGAAGTAAGAGACCTTCTGGAGCGGTAAAATGATCCAAACATTTTTTTCCAGCGATCGTGGCAACAGATTTCATTTTAGGTTAAGAGTGAAGGTCAGTCTCAGAAGCTTGTAAAAGCAGGAGGCTTCCCAAAGACAAAAGCCGTTCGTTTCAATTGTGGCCAAGTGGAAATCAGAGCGTTGGCGGTGAAAAAAGATAAACTTATAATTGCCGGTAATTCGGTGTTAATTGAGTTTATAAGTGCTCGTTAGAAATCGTTCGTAGCCAACAATATATGCGAGTCATTTCTTTTACACGTTATCCTTTTATCAACCTTGGTAGATGAATGAGTTCTTTGGATGGTTTCTTGTTGGGTTTTGCGTTATTCTATTAACTTTTTACAGAAAGAAAGCAAAACCGAAAAAGAGTTAATTTGAGAAAAACTACATGATATAAAATAAAAATTAGTCGTTTTTTTGTTGTTTTTTTTTTTGTCGTTGTCGGTTATAAATAAGCATAACAGGAAATGACGTCATCGGTGAGTCTTCGAGAAAGGACAATCAATTTTCTCTTCAAGAAATTCGATGCTTGTCCCATCCTGAAAGATGAGAACTCACGGACGTTTATTTCATTTGAGATGGCGTCTATTCTAGTAAATCAGTCTTCACATTTGTCACGTGACAAAAAAAAAAAGAAACAATATGAAATATAGAAATAAAATATAAAGTTATGGATTTATTGAAGTATAGAAATAGCAGAAATGTGTTTTAAAAGTGAAAATAAAAAGTTAAATCATTAATTACTGTCAGGAAATGTTGCCTCTTCGTTTTGAGTTACTTTATTTCGCAAGTAAGAACTTTGAAAAATGTTTTCTTTTTTCAGTTTATAGCTGGTGTGTAATTATAAAAGCTTCTTTTTTCAAATGCTTTGTAATATTTAAATTCTTTTGCGGAATTTTCTGCCATTTTCAAAACATTTTTTATTCAAATTCTATGCTATTTTAGAACCGTCTTATAATAAATGTATATTTATTAAATGAGGATTGGTAATTATTTTTTGTATTATTATTTGGACTATTATTCTCATTGGTGAATTCTAAAAAAATGTTGTTTTTTTAGTAAAAAAATGTTGTTTTTTTTGTTTGTTTTCCAAACGAACATAGCCGTTCGAAATGAAAAACGTAAATATTTATTTTAAAAAAAGGCAACAAATGTTGGAGGATAAATTGCTACTTCAACAGAAGAGACAAGAGAAACTGTTCTTAAAAATGTTGAATAGGACATAACACAGTAATAACAGCCATCTTTTTTCCCAAAACATCAAATGTAATTCCATTGAAATGTTCATCTACGTACCGGAGCAGAATAAAAATGTTTGAGGAAACAAAGACTTATTCACTGGTGATTGCCAAGAGTGGGGCAATGCCAAAAAGGTCCGCAAGGAAACTATGGACTACAGAACATAGTAAATCCGTTGACTATATACTATCTAGAATGACGGAATTCTCCCTCGCGGTTAAGCTCTTATTTGAACTTTTCAGCCCGAATACGGCACTTTTTCACAAGAGATGAAAGTGCTTCAACCTGGGGAAACGCGACAACGAAGATTATTTCACCTTCATGTCCATTGTTAACAACCACTGTGACGACTTTTGTCTGGCTGGACGATCAGCGGATGATTTTAAATGCTTGATTTTTGCACAGGGTCTCGTATCGACAAAAAACCGGAGAAATAAGACGACGAGTTCTGCCAAGACTCGAAAGAGAAGAAGGCCTCACATTACAAATGCTGGCGGAAGATTGCCAACGCGTAGTCAGCGTAAAGAACCACTCAATAAACATCGAGGAGTGATGCGTGTCATAGGTGACAAGGATTAGTTACAGACTAAAGGGATACTCTCTTGGGAAAAATAAAGTAAACAAAAATACAACCCAGGCACAACCAAAGAGAGGTCATCCAAGCTCTAAACCAAAATCGCCCACAAATTCATTCGTTCGTTGTGGCGGACAACATTGGTCTATAAATTATTTTTACAAAAATAAAACAGGCACCGAGTGTGGCAGGAAAGGCCACAAATCGACACATAGCAGTAAGGACAGAAATAATAACAGGGTTCGATAAGCGAGATCCGACATTGAATCGGAGAGCAACCGATGGAAGCATGTAACTGTTGACATACTCAACAAGAAAGTTTCAGGTGCATTCCGGTTTAGACGTGTCAACCATCAACATGCAAATATAGAAAAAGTTTGAAGAAATCAACCACGATGAGCACTAACAAATCAATTCGTGCAGTGACAGAAGATAAGATAAAATTTGAGGGAGAACTTACACTTCCGGTGACAGTTAATGGTACCACCCAAAAAGTAACAGTCTTTGTGCACAAGACATCGAAACTCTCTTCAAAACAGATTGGATAGAGCGATTTACACTGTGGGATCAACCGATAAACAAATTCTGTCTACTAGGGCACAGCAATTAAAGGACGGGTTAAAGGAAAAATTTCCGGAAGTTTTCTCATCGGGACTCAGAAGATGTACCAAGGCAATAGCCAGATTTGAACTGAAGGAAAAAGCTTTACCTGTTTTCAAGAAGAAGCGAAACGTCCCGTTTGAGACTGTCGAGAAAATCGATAAGGAACTGGATCGGTTAGAAAATGCCGGAATATCGAAAGTAAGCACCAGTGAATGGGATGCCCCTACCGTATACGTTACGAAAAAGACCAACCAAATTCGTGTCTGTGCGGATTTTTCCACGGACCTGAATACTGCTCCAAAAGCCTTACCACTATTCCCTTCCCACACCAAGGAAGGCACTCAACAAACTCAATAGTGGATTTAAGTGACGCGTATCTGCAGATTCCCGTTGACGAGGAATACTCTGAATTTCTTTGCATCAATACACACAAGAGACTCACAAATTTGAGAGGTTAGCTTTCGGGGGAAAGTTCGCACCTGCGATCTTCCAGCAGGTAATGGATGCCATGCTAGGCGTCCTTGACTTCGCATGCACCTACTTGGATAACATCGTTATTGCGAGTTAATCCACAGACGAGCATCAGAAATATATACAGAATGTTTTTTTTTTAATTCAAAACTTTGGATTTAAAGTAAAAGAGGAAAAGTGTGCTTTCCTCATGAACGAGGTAAAATACCCAATTCATATAATGGATAAAATGGAAGACGCGACTACGGGGAGAGGGCAGAAGTCATAAAGAACATATCTGCTACCGATAATGTACAAGCGCTCCAAAGCCTTCTGGGACTGACAAATAACTATCAAGTTTTTATAAAGAACGTGCATGACTTGAGTGCCCCACTAAATTAATAAAAAAGAAAAAGCCTAGAATTAGACACCTAGACACACCTAGACACATTGACACTGCATATAATGCCTGACGGTACCAAAAAAACGATCGCTCATGTATCCAGAATGCTACTGCCAACCGAGAGACCGTACTCTCAAATCGAAAAAGAAGCTGCAAGTATCATATTCGCGGTAACGAAATTTCATAGGTACTTCAATGGCAGAACTTTTACGTTGCAATCCGATCATAAACCGTTATTTGTGATTTTCAGCTCCAAAAAAAGGCTTACCGACGTATACTTCTAATATATTACTGAGATTGAGTACAATTCTACTAAATTATGACTTTAAGTTGGAATACCTATCATCAAAACAGATTAGCCATGCTTATGGCCTATCAAGAGTGTTACGAAAGAAATAAGGACTTCTTGAGAATTCCATAATTGTTGCGCTTCGTACCGATTGCGAAATAAAAATGATGATAGGCAACACAAAGAGAAGCAGAAAAATACTTTATCAAGGCCAAGATCGCTATGAATGGACAACAATGCTCCAGAAGTATTCTCGCTTTGTGATAAGATCCTACTATATAGCGAAAGAGTGGTAATTCCGAAAAGTCTATAGGAAAAAATTCTACAGGATTTTTATACGGGGCAATCTGTAAAAAAACGGATGAAAAGTTAATGAGGAGCTACATTCACTGGTCCAATAAAGAATAATGGAGATAATCGACTCTTGCAGAAGCTGCGCCCTAGCTACAAGAGCACCACCCATTACATTTAAAAATTGGCCGGAAACTTATCAGCCATGGTCAAGAATCCACATCGATTATGCAGGCCCTCTCGATGACTATTATTACTTAGTCGTAGTTGATAGTTACGCCTGTGTCCTGAGGTATTCAGGTGCAAAAAGTCGATAACAGGACAATACATTTTCTACATGAACTGTTTGCCCGTTTCGGTATAGTAGACTGCAGTGTGGGTGATAATCGTGTAACATGAAAGGGCTGTCCCTTATCATGTAAGTAAGAAGACATACTAGATAAGTGAAAATGATATTAGGATAAGGTTAGAATCGAACCCTGTAGGCAAGTGTTAAAGATAATGGAGAATGGAATGTTAGAAATTAGGTGCATTGTTAAGTCTATTAGAAATAGTTAAATATTGTTTATGTCGGAAAAAGAGTCGATTGTCCATTTTTTTTTAAATCTAAATATTAAATATGTCAGTTAAATGAATGCACAATGCGAGTTAAAATATATTGTTTCAAAATAGGTTAGAATTAGAATTGAGATATTTTTGTTTGCCAAAAGTGTGTTTTGACAAACATATGTAAAGCCACGTGAAAATTAGTCACGTTTGAAAACCACACTTCATACGTCATAAACAAATGAGATTTCTCAATATGGGAATCTGTGGGTTACGAGTTAGAGAGTCGGTTGAGAGTCAAGAGTTGATGAGGATGAGATAATCAGAGCAGATCACACACGGTGATAGAGTTGGGGAGTGGGAACCCTTTGGAGGGGAAGGGTAGAAGAGTAAACCATGTAGTCGAAAAGGTTGGAATTCCTGACGTCACCGATCGGTCGAGTGAAGAATAAAGAAACCAACTATGTTTGTAACTGTTTGTCTAGGGTCGTCATTCCTTACAACAAAAAGGTAAATATGCTTTTATAATCTTATTTTTTTTTTACACGGTGGTACAACCCTTCCAAGTACTATGTGTCCTCCCCACCATCATCATAAGTGAAGTATCTCCTCCCTCTCTATGTGTATAAGAACTGTTGCATGTATGACATGTGTCTCTCGCAATATGATCGCCTTGCTTCGTAACAATGGAACTCAGTTCACATCATCAGAGTTCGAAATCTTTTGTGATACGTTTCAGATCAAACACATTACCACTCCTTAATATCACCCGAGCTCGGATGGGCAGGGTGAACGATTCGTGGATACACTCAAAAGAGCATTGAAGAAAGCTCAAAATTTCCCCGACGGATCAAGTCCTCCAACTGTTCTTGCACGTGTATAGAATTACACCTAATCATAACACTACAACGGCGATCTTATCGACAGAAGCCATGTTTGCACGGAAAGTGAGAAATGTTTTTTGACAAATTCTTACCAAATCAGACAAAATCACAAGTGACCAGTTGTGTACTCAGTAAACGTTTTACTCCTGGGAAGAGAGTTTTCGTCAAGAGTTGCAAAAATAACACCTCATTCTGGGGGTGTGGGTACGATCAGTAAGAGAGTCGGAGACATGATCTATATCGTGCAAGGACCGAGACATACACATAAACTCCAACAGAATCAATTAAGAAGATATCGCTCGGATGACATCAGCGACACACCACCGTTGAAGGAAGAACTGAGCGATTCCATTTTCAAGACATTTGATCTCGACCAATCAACAACCGAACAACGATGGTCGGTTCGGAAAAAGAAAAGGCATCGATCAGCTAATGATCAATCCTAAACGAAAGAAATAACAGCTTTTGCGAATAAAAAGCTTCGGAAGGTGTATTGAGGAGGCACCCCTACAGATTCTGGCAATAAACTATTCCTAACCTAACTTCGGTGACCAGGTTTTGCTTTTCACGATATGACCCGAACACTCGAAGAGAGACAGCCGAAACTTTACTTTGTCCTTTAGTTAAGCGTAGTTCCCATTCAACTAACATCGTTTCTGTATTTTGTGTTTAATATATTAATTTCACTGTTTCTGAGCCTTCTCGTTATTCTTTCTAACATTTATACCATAACATATATATATATATATATATATATATGATGACTGCAACGTCTTGTCAGATGAGTGCCACTCCCTCAGACACTTAAAGTCCATGAGCCCAAAAATGACTTCCATCGCCACAAGACCATTTTAATAGAAAAATCCCTAAGGTAGTATCTATACACAGATGATGTTACAGAGTATTAGCTTTGTATGACAACTAAGTCTCTCTCTCGGTTCAAAATGTTGAGATCCAGAAACAAGCAAGAGCAAGATAGCCAGCAACAAGTTACACTGCAGACCAGCTTAATGCGGGTACTGGTCTCCCGCTTTATGTTTTTTTTTTAAATCAGATATTTGCTTCTCCTAGAAAAGTTTCCTTCACGACGGCTTACGGAACCCTCTCCACCCCAACACACAAATACATACACACAAACGCACGTGGTGCTAGTTGGCTGTTGACCCCGAAAAAGCGTTCATTCGCCCTTTGGAAGGTCTTGTTTTTAATCCTTCAGGGAGACTAGCCACCCTCCTCACCAAACAAGTCTGGTGGAGGGAACCAGTTTAGTCGCCGATGACCCGACCATGAGGCAGGTAGTACTGGGTTACATAGTACCAGTAGCATATGACATGACCTTATATATAAATATATATATATATATATATATAAAGATATATATATATATATATATATATAATCAAACAATATATATATAAACAAACAATTAATAAAATGTGTTAAAAACACTTTAACTAGAGTTAAAAACATTTCATTTTAATTTCGTAT
This sequence comes from Euprymna scolopes, assembly GCF_053919585.1. NCBI lineage: Eukaryota > Metazoa > Mollusca > Cephalopoda > Sepiida > Sepiolidae > Euprymna > Euprymna scolopes. The sequence continues at coordinate 44,279,723 of NC_136511.1, read as the reverse complement.
TTTTCAAATTCGGCCTCGGCAGTAGCGTCTTGAAATCTCTCCATTTCTTCATTTTCCGCACAATTTATATTTCTTCTTATAATGATATTTTGAACTCACTCTGTTTTCCTTGTACCCATTTGTGAATTACTTCCCGGGTAACATCGAAATATCTTCCAGTAACGCGATTCCTTTTAATTTTTACTTCTGGATACTGGACTTTTACCGCCTTTTTTTTTGGGGGGGGGAGGGATTTTACCATTATTGGATCTTCTACTCTTCACGTGAAATCATTTTTCTTTTTTCACTATTGCCTCTGCCTCACTATTTTTTTTTTACTTTTACCAAGTAAACTCAACAGCTCACTTGCAGTTTCATTAAATACATTTTCAAGCCAAATCGGATTCCGCATTTTGCTAATTCCCACCCTCTGATGAGAAGGAAAGTATTTCTTACGAAACTTCGCGGATTAAGTACAATTCACTTAATTTATGTCTCCTTTTGGAAAATTAAATATATTTTTAACTCGTGCTAAAGTTTGTTTTTTCAATGTTTTATTAATTCTTAGTTTTTATTATAAGCTCTATTGGTTTTATTGAGCTTTTACATCTGGTTAGGCTTACTTTATATATTAAGCCTTTAATTTTTATAATATATTTTAAGCTTGCTATTTTGGATTATCTTTATGAACTTTACTAGACTACCCGTGACCCGTTGGGTCAGTATGTTATATTAGCTATGGAATTCATGTATGAGCGTGACACGTGTGACGTAAAGAAAATACTTTTTTTTTTACATAACATAAACATTTCTATGAAAGTATATTAAAATGAAAAATCACGGACGGATTACTCAAACATGAAAAAAAAAAACAATTCCTCCCTATTCGTGTAAAGTTACCTATTTTTCCGAATAATCGCTTATAAATCGAAAATTAAACATAATTTTCCTACGAATCAAACGCCAACGAAAGTCATTTAGCAGCAAAAACGCACATGAACCTACCGATGAGAAATATAAGAATGAAAACCCATATTGGAATTCTTCAACCAAGTTATAGAAACTTAAAATCTAAAAAAAAATTAATAAACCTGTAGCCAAAAAATAAAACCTAAATAAGTAAAATAAAATAAAACTAATATTGAAACAGGTTAGTAAATGTGTCAGCAAATTAACCGTTCTCACACAACTATTTTGTATCTAGAAATGTAAACAAAAAATAAAAAAGAAGAAAGGGAGGAAGGAAGGAAAGGGGACGGACAGAGAGTCGTAGTAATAGTATTATTATTATTATTAGTAGTAGTAGTAGTAGTAGTAGTAGCAGTAGTAGTAGTAGTAGTCCTGGCTTTTATAGTTGTAATAAAGAATAGTTGCAAAACACCCCCACTCTTCCCATGTTAAATAATAATTTCGAAATAACAACGTTAATATTTCAGTGCGCAGGTCAAAATCTGCAAAAGAAGCGAGTTGTGTTTATTAGTTTACGTCGTTGGTGGTTAGTGTTTATGCGCGCATGCGCAACCGATGTCATAAACCGAAGAGTGGGTTACATCACTCGTTACAAGATCATTTGAGTTTTATAATTATATAGATTGTAATTCTTATGTCTGTATCATTATCTTCAGAAACTACTGGTCCGATCTGGTTGAAATTTTGTATGAGTCTTTGTTATGATAATATGTAGCGAACTAAGTATTATGGTATCCGTTAGAAGAACTGTTAGGGATTAATAGGAATTAGTCGTCCCAATATTTAATCTACAAATTTGCGAAATAGGGATTCAAAGTTGTGTTTGTGCTGTTCGTCTCTAAGATACAGTATTTCAGCATATTTCCATTAGTAAATTAAATAAAATTAATCAATTAAATAAAATTAATAAATTAAATAAAATTAATCAATTAAATAAAAGTAGGTCATTTTCATGGTAATATAGAATTACGACATAATTACGTTGACGAACCGGTTCTGGTTGGATCACCGAAGTAAAGCAAAGTTGAACCTGGTTAGTACCAGATGGGTGACAATTTGGGAATTCCGGGCGCTGTATGTACTCTCCACTTATATCGACATTTGTTTCCAGTCGTCCTTAACTTCCATTTGCTATTGGTATTTAATAATATCAACTCAGGAGAGGTGTGGTTGGAGATTGCGCAACTCTTGCCACCAAAATTCCATGAGTAGGCACCCTTTATATGGGTATGCATAGTATATCAAGATTATAAGAAGCTATTATATGAAATGAAAAAATAATCGCATTTATTCCTTGAGATGTGCAGAAAAAAAAAACTAGAGGAATGGAGTTAACTGCGTATCGCAGTGATTGGTATTCGAAACCCAAACGCATTCTCCGCCGTATCAACTGATCCATCATCTACAGCCATAGATTAGGGAGATGTTTGCTTGCAATGGCGGTTTTGTTCTTTTACGAAAAGCTACATTCATCTATATAGGCTCCAAATACATTAGCAGAGGTTTACCATAAGTATGTCACCAAAAGAGGATTGTTAGGAATTGTTCTTGATAACTGTCATGTCACTCTGATATTCGCTGCATGGACTCTGCGTGTAAAATCGTCGTAGTATTAAACATAGCATTGAACAGAAGATACGCATCTGTCTGTCTGCCTGTCCTTATCTCTTTCTCTCTTTCTCTCTCTCTATCTCTCTCTGTCTGTCTGTCTGTCTCTCTCTCTCCCTCTCTCTCTCTCTCTATATATATATATATATATATATATAATTCGCCCTTTCTTTTTATGTCATTCGGTTTCTCCCTCTTTCTATCTATCTATCTATCTATATATATATATATATATATATATATATATATATCATTCGCTCTCTCTTTCTCTTTTTTATTTATTCATTAATCTTAATTGCTCTTCTCCTTTTCTTCCTCTCTCTCCCTTTTTTATCTCTCTCCCTCTCTCTCTCTCTCTCTCTCTCTTTCTCTCTCTACACAGAATTGCCATTAATATCTATACTCTTATAAATTTGGATTTTTTTGTATTGATATCCATATTAAAAACACCTTTTTCAATTTATTTATAAAGAAAATACAACTTTGTTATATATGGTTCGTGGAATTGAGTTTATCTGCAAAATATCTAGCTAATTTGCATATTCTTTCAAACATTCATTCGAATTAATTCCCTATTAGTTTTATCGGTTTTCTTATAGGATGATCATATTTAGTCAACAATTACATGTAATTATATTCATGCAGATATTCTACATGATTTATACTTGCGTAATATTTGCGTAAAAAGCTTATAGTAAACGCAAACATCTTTCTATATATATTTATACATGCGTATATATATTTGTTTAAAATATTTTCCTACCAAACTCCTCTGTTAGTTTTTGGTAACAGACATGAAACTTAATTTATAGGGTATTCGATCCAAAACAAACCTTATATTTGTGTTATAGCCGGGGAAGATCGGTGAAGAAGTTTGAAAATTACAAAAATGGAATTTGCCAGTTAAAGATCGAACGACGCTATTACGAATATGCATTCGTAACGTAATACCTATTAGTTCATGTGTTAATTTTTAGCTTTGCAGTAAACCTGGCTTCATAGTAAAGTCATTAATGTCCAAAGAAAAAGTAAATCGTAAGCTAAACGTTTTGGTTTTGATTCGCAGTGGTAGCGCGCGATTCTTTTTTTTTTTTTTAATTTTTAAATCATTACTATATATTGGGTCCAATGTAATATAATAATGAATACGAAATTTGCATTAACCAAAAATATCATATTTAAGCGTATCTTATGACCCTGGAATTCCGGGCGGCCTGCTAATTTATATATATATATATATATATATATATATATATATATATATATATATATATATATATATATATATATACGGGCGGGAGGCGTACAAATACGCTTAAATAGGATATTTTAATTCGTCCAGGTTTCGTTTATATTATTATAGAGTCGTGATTGAAAAAAAGCTTTTTAAGTACTTGTGTGCCATGAGCTACAATCGAAAAAGATACTGTAAAATTCAAAGCTGGTGAAGTTTCAACTGTCTCAACATGACATGCACACGAACTGCTTAAAATTAAAATTAAAAATAAACTAAGACGAATGTACAAAATGTATAACGATTTTTTCAATTTTTATCCATTTTTCACCCCTTAAAAACTATTTTAACAGGCTAAAGACCCATAAAAGAACGGTCTATAAAAATCTCTGTAAAATATCCTCTGCTAGTATGCACACACACACACACACACAAACACACACATATGTATGTATATATATATATGTATATATATATATGTAAAATATCCTCTGCTAGTATATATATATATATAATATATATATATTATATATATATATATATATATATATATATATATATATTATATATATATATGTAACATTGTAAAGTACGGGTTAAAACGAAAAACTATCTTTACATAACACCAAAAGATGGAGGAAGTAAGGAAGCATGGCTGTGGAAATCTTTTTACCCGAATACGATGTCCAGCATGTTAAAAATATACCATTTGTTGTAAAAATCTAATAGATAGACATCTGAAGAAGTTGGTGAGAACAGAATATTTTTACGGAAACATAAATCGTAAAATTGCTAACTCATTAATGAAACGGCTGTAATGGAAAAATCCAGGAAATAAACGAAGGTTATAAAAAAGAAAACGTGAGTCTGAATTTTCAACAAAATTTTGCACTATATATATATATATATATATATATATATATATATATATATATATATATATATATATACTAGCACAGGATATTTTACAGATATATATATTAAAAAAGACAAAGAGAGCGCGAATGATGCCCAGTCAACGTTTATATATATATATATATATGTGTGTATGTATGTGTGTTTGTTTGTTCCTACCCAGTTGAACACTATATACTAAAAACTTGGATTCCTCCATACTATTATGGAAAAGGTGAATTTCAACTTGTCCCTCAAGAACATACCAACGACAAGTAAAAGAAACTACCTGTTAATACTCACCCTACATATGTAACCAAACAGATAAAACGGTAATAAAAAAAAATAAGATAAAACACATATTTACTCTGCAATAGTATTGAGCACTCTCTTCAGGTTTTTACTAATTACCAGTTTTACCATATAAATATATATATATATATATATATATATATATATATATATATATATACTAGCAAAAGTACCCGTCGTTAACTGGGTTCAAAAACAGCCTACAGAAAATGGATTCTGATTTATGAAAGTATGATAGGTTATGAAAAGGAAGGGTTGTAAAGAGACAGCTTCGAATTTGAGGGTATCAAAACCAAATCAAAATATGATGGAAGCAAAAATAAAATAGATAAACCCCATAATTTATTATACCATACCTGTTCACACTGAAACACTTATCACAATATTCTGTGGATCTATATTAAAAGTCTTGTTAAACTTTGTGACATATTTCCATTCTATGGAGGTCAGGTGCGAGCGAACACCCCATAATTTTATTATACCATATTTCTTCAAACTGAAACATAATTATCAAAATATACTTACGTAGATAGATATGAAAAGTCTTTATTAAAGTTTGTGCCTATTTCCATTCTATGGAGGCTAGGCGCGAACGCAGACCCCACAATTTTATTATACTATCCCTATTTAAGTTAAAACATACTTATCAAAGTATTATTATGTACATCTGTATCAAAAACACTTGTAAACGTTTTTGTTTTTTTTAGTTTTTAAATTTTTTATTTCCATACTTTGTGGACCAGGCACGTACGCAGACCCCACAATTTTAATGAACCACTGTTCTGCCAGATCAAACATACCCATTCCTGTGTCTCGATACATCTTCTATCATTATATGTAATCAGTTTTTTTTTAATAGTCAACCATATAGGAGCCTATTCGTGATCAGACACACACACACACACACACACACACACACACACACACACACACACAGACATTCAGCTTTATATTATAGATATTTATAGATATATAACTTTGACTGGGCATCATTCGCGCTCTGTTCGTCTTTATTTTTAGTTCCCTCTCTCTTTCACTCACTTTTTCTCTATCCATTAATCTTTGTCTTTCTCTGTCTGTCCCATTCCCTCTCCCTCCCTTCGCAACTGATACAGACGGTCTCACTCTTCACTCATATTTCAAAAATGCTCTCCGCTTGTTCTCATCTATTATCAACGCCAAAAATGTCATTGTCGTAATTCGATACGCTATAAACAAAATGATTACGACGGAGTACGACACTTATCAGTGAACAAAACCGCATTTCAAACCCCCACATCCACCCGAAGAAAAAAAAAACACAAATAAAAACAAAGATAAGAATTGAAAAATAACATTTGTTGACTCCCACTACTTTTAATGTGCATGCCATGGCAACAATACACCTCCCATATATATATATATATATATATATATATATATATATATATATATATATATATATATATATATATATATATATATATATATATACTACCATTTCAGCCCGGCGTTGCCCGGGTGTTTAGATGTGTATGTTGAGCAAAAAATAAAAAATAAAATAAAATAGTGGTAGTAGGAGAGCAGACTCGAACCCGTACCGCGAAGGAGGAAAAGAACGGGGGAAGGGGAAATGACGTCTTTGCTCTTACGACCACCGCCAAAACGGAAATGACTTATTTTTAAATTAAGGCTAGAAAATCGAAAGGAGAGAATGACTTTCAAAAATATCAGCGAGAAAAACGCCCCCCCCCCAGTAGAAAAGTGCCTAGTTTAAGGTGAAGATATTAATGTTTCAGCTAGTCTTTCGATATTTGTCGTCTGAAAAGTCGAACTTCAAAACGATACTGATCTTGGTAAAATCCGCCGCCTCTGTCAAAAGTATTAGGCAGACATGCAAACATACATACATACATTTATATATTGGTAACTAAACATTTTCGACACAAACCGAGTAAAAAGCTTGCCCTATCTCTGAATATCCTTTATGTAAACTTTCAAATGTTTAGACCAGAAATTGTCTGAGTAATTTGATAGAGCCCGCAGAGCTCAATTTTTTAAAACTTTGACCCCTATTATGACCCCTTTAAATTCATTGTTTTGGGCTCAAATCAAATTATTAAGTTAAATCTATGTCCAAGAAACCTATAATAAAATTTCAAGTGTTTATACTTAAAATTGGCGGAGGAGTTTGGTAGAGTTCTCAAAGGTCAAACCGCTGAACTTTGATTTCTTAACAGCCAATTTTGTGGCCGAAAACCGATCAGGAAGATTTTCCCAAATCTTAGTACCCTGTATACCAAATTTCGAGTCTGTAGACTCAAAATTGACAGAGTTATGGCGTAGGGAAATGTACACAGACGCACAGACAGACACACGGACACACAGACCCGTTCACTTTCATATATATATATATATATATATTTCAAAGTTAAAATCTGCTATCCTAAGCATTTTAAAATATTTCGACTGTATTCCTGTATTCGTAATTGATATTATTGATGTGAGTTTCTTTTGTTTTAATATAGAATGCTTCGAGTATTTTTAGTCTATTAACATTTTTCTCGCCGTGCAAAACCTTAGCGTTTTCTACCATGATTCCTCTGAATTCAGAATGATGGCAGCCATGTTTTCTCAGATGTTGCGATATCGAACTAGAGTCAGAGAGTTAGAGAGTTAATCTTCGCGACAATGTGTTTGTAGTATAGCCTATGTAGTTAGTATTATTAGAGATACATTCTCCTAATGGGCAGTTAAATATATATATATATATATATATATATATATATATATATATATATATATTTATATATATCAAAGAGTTTATTTTATATGTCGAACATTATCGCTTGTCTGGTAATAAAGCTTCTCAAATGCACTTTTGATGTTAGGCTGTGTAAGTTGTTAACTACAGTCCAAATTGCCTTTTTATTCTTTTATCGGATTATTTAGATTATCGATTATAGATACTTATCGAAGACATTCCGATACAAAACCCATCTAAGAAAACCGACAGGCACATAAAGTACCTTCGTGTTAAATTTCATAAAAATCGGCTCAGCCGTTTTCCAGTCCATAAGGAACGAACTCACTAAGACATACACATTTTTTATGCAATAGTATATATAGAGAGACATACAGACACAGACGTACGTATGTATGTATTGTTTTTTATTTAAAAAAGTAATTAATTTTTGACGCTGTTATAGCCCTGTTAAAGGATTAAAAAGAAAAACAGAACGTTAAAATAAAGTAACAACATGTATTGCAAAGAATACAACAGGTGAGTTGCTCGTCGTAGTCGACGAATGACTAAGTTCACCGAATATCGACTGGTTATTTATTGGTTTCCCACGAAACAAAATGTGACACAAGGTCGGTTAATGTGATATTTTACACCAAAGCTAGTGAGGATAGTCAAAGAATCAATTACAAGGAAAGCACCTGGCGTAGAATGTATGCTGTACCAAGCAGAACTGACTTCTGGAGTACGGTGATGTTTTATTTGATTCCCAAGAAGTCCAGCTGTTTCATAAGCTCACCAAGCGCATCTATGATTATTGGCACGATGGCAGTTTCCTTATTCTATAATCTAGCAATCTCCACCCTCGATTTTTGATAGTTCCGTAGTTTCTCATTCTTCTTGCCTGTTAAGTTGGTGTCCTTTGGGCCAGTTACGTCAATAATTTGACATTCATTAGTCTTTTTGTTCAAAACTACAATATCTGGTTTCCTGTGTGTTATCTCTTGGTCACACTGAATCATGAAATCACAGAGGAGCTTAACGTCCTCATTTTCCACTACCTCTTCTGGGTGACGTTGGTACCATTTGTCCGTCACGCGGATTCCAAACTTTTGGTGCAGTTTTGTACCAACTTAGACAAATTCTTGATGAGCCGTTCCCCTTAAGTAATCCAATTTACTAAATTTTCACTACTACCGGTTACTACGATATTGTCTCCTTGACTACCGTATACTCATTAATCCTTATCCTCAAGTGGCCTCCGGGCTTTGATAAGCGGTGACTCCTTTATAAAAAGAAATACAAATTTTGTATATAACACGGCCGCATTCTCTCAACCGTTGATTATACTTGCCGGTTGAAATTCTGGGTTGTTTTATCTTACCCACTAGCCCAGTTGCTTGGAGATCATCGGCACTGTAGCTCTGGCTTTGATTTTCCGACGTCTTATCTGCTATAACAGAGTACTGCGTATGAGTTATCAGATGAATAGCACATTCCATTTTATTCCGGCGAATGTTTATTCCTTTCCGGAAATTAGATTTCAGTCCACAGATGCATAAAAATTCCGTAGGTTGTTTTTTTTTTTTTTTTTAACTCATTATCCGTTGTTCTTTGTCGTTTTCCAATAGTTCAATTTTAATCAATCATCCTCCCTCCCTTTCTGTGGATATTGAGAGAATTTTCTTGTATTTTTGTGTGTAGCATTGATTGCCGGTCCCACGAGTTCATTAGTTCTTCCCAAACGTCTCCTGTCTTTCCAGGTGTTGCCATTCAGTCTATTCCTACGACCATGTAATCCCTACAGTCACCTACCTTGAAAATGCTGCTGTCAAACCTGACATAGTTATATGGAATAAGTCAGAGAGAGTTTCAACCTTGGTTGAAGTGAGTGTCCCTAATGATTGAGGTCTGAAGATAACAAAAGGAGAAACAGACCAAATATCAAGGTCTCATGTATGATATGAAAAGTATCTGGAATCTTAGAGAGATATCAATCATACCAGCTATTATAGGTGCCACAGGGTTTATGAAGCAGAACCTGAAGTCCTACCTAACTAATATTCCTGGTGAACCAAGTGCAAAATAGATCCAGACAATCGCACTTAAGGAAACAACGAGGATACTAAAATGAGCTCTCGGTTGGTTTCAATAAAAAGCAGGGAAATGTTGGCAGCTGGTTTGGCATTGCAATCTTCAAAGGAAGAAAATTAAAACAAAAAAAAAAGTTAACGGACTAGCCCTATCTCTATAGAATAATGGAAAAGTAGTGGAAACTCGCAATGAAGCGAGCGACTAACAGAAGATATTGTTTGCCTTGTAAACATGTACATAATCAACTTTATCAGATGTTTTAACTTGTATGGTATTTCATTCCAGTCTCCAGATAATATCGGGTAATCAGGAGCGAATACGCACCATTTCGGAGCTTACATCTTCCCGTAGACTTCTATATAATAAAGTTTATCGTTTAGTTTTTCCTTGTGGGATAATCTATTCCAGTATACAGATAATTTCGGGTCGTTAGAAGAAAGTACGCACCGTTTCGGGGCTTAGCTCTGCACGGTTTTTCGCGTATCGCCCCCACCCTCACTGATCTGAGGCCTCATTATCTGAATTGCATTTAACTGAACTGTTCAATAGACTCCAAACTGGACGCTTAATGATTTCCCGCCTCGATCAACCGCTCAGTCTTACGTGACGTTCAAAAGTTCAGCTGCCCAATCTCACACATTTGCCGAGTTCAGACGCGTTCGTATCGGGAAAACAAAAATGAAGGGGAATAAACCACTAAATAAAATTATAGATCAGTAAGTAAATATCTCTTCTGTACTTATATATAAAAGGCATTTTTTGTATGTGTGCATGTGTGTGTGTGAGTGAGTTCGTTCCTTAGAGACTCCAAAACGACTGGGCCAATTTTTTAAAAAATTCACACAGATGTACCTTATGGACCTTGGAGTGTTTTTAGATAGGTTTTGTAACGGAATACCTCTGATAAATATTAAAAAATCGATAATCGAACAAATCTGATTAAAGAAGTCCAATTTTGGTCAAAGTTAACATTTTTATGCAGCCTACCAACATAATTGCATTCAAAAAGTTTTATCACCACACACGCAGAATATCAACAATTGGCTCTTTGATAAGACAGAGGCGCGTTCAAAATGAACGCTTCTGTTTAGAGTATAATTGAACCATTGTACTTTACTTTTGCATTTTAAACTTAATTCATTATCTAAAAATAAAAATAAGTTCATAAAATAAACAGCAGGTTCTCTACAGTGCAATGTAGACTAAAATTAATTTTGGACTAAGTCACTATGAGGAGGAATGTGAAGCTTCCTCGTAATGCACAGCGATGAGTTCCTGACTAGAGCAGGAACTAAATTGATTTGATTGACGAATGAGCGATTTCACTGATTTCGATGAACGTAAAATATTAGAAATGTGGAACATTTGTTAATCCTCTTTAAATCCCGAGCAACGTTGGATATCTCTGCTAGTATATTAGAAACAATATAAGTTATTAAAAAAAATTAAATAAATAATTACGTATATAAAACAAATGAATATTAAAAAAAAAGATAAATAATAATAAATGAGAAAAATATTTAAACAAATAAAATAAAATAACTTGATCACTATAGATCGTTATTAACAACGTTTATGTTTGTATTTGGACCTACAAATGTTAAATTTCACTTTATTCCTGTTGCGGTTGACGGTGGCCCTGGGGTCATCTTCCTTGTTAATGGAGTCACAAATGGTTTTTGTGGCTGGGTTCGAATCCCACAACAAGCAGCAATTGTGACTTCCTGTGCAGATGATTCCGAAAGGATGAAACACTAGTGTCTGTAGGTATAAAAATAATTATTTACCAATATATATATATATATATATATATATATATATATATATATATATATATATATATATATATATATATATATTCGTATTTCGAAACGAGGGAAACCCTCTGATCATGATAGGGATAATAGAAGACAGGATCTGGTAGTTTGTTTAAAGTGAAGCTAATTTGCTCAGAGTCAGTTTCACTCTCTCGATTCAAGTAGCCCGATCCAGCAGAAGGACAAGATAAAGAGAACTGTTGGTATGTTGTATGCAAGAGCTATCGGAAGTGTCGGCGTCCTTCTTCATACACCACCTGTTATTCCCAAATAGTCACACATCTGGTACTAACCAGGCTCAACGTTGCTTAACTTCAGTGATCTGACGAGAACTACTGTGTCAACGTGTGATCATACATACATATATATATATATATATATATATATATATATATATTAAGAAAGTTTATAAGTAATCCGTACCATCGGTTTCAAACCTGATAATAGGGAACCGTTTTAAGTCTCCATATCAAACTCTCTTCAAGTACTGATGACATCTCATCATAACTTCCTGAAAAAATATAAATACTACGCTCTTATTTTGAATTTTCCCCTCATAATAGAGCACTCTGCTGGAATTCTTTTTTTCTAAAATATAACCACATATATATATATATATATATATATATATATATATATATATATATATATATATATATGCTTGGTTATATTTTGGAAAAAAGAATTCCAGCAGAGTGCTCTATTGTAAGGATATATATATATATATTTATATATATTTATATATCTTTATATATATATATATATATATATATATATATATATATATATATATATATATATGGGGCCTGTGTGTATATGTGTACGTGCTCTTGTGTAGTGTCCTTTTTTTTAGACGTTGCCATTGTACAGGAGAGTTATTGATTAAAGCACATGTCTGGTCAGTATTGTTAACGTAGATAACTGTTGCCATGACAACAGCTAGTTTGTTTGTCAAATGACCGCGACATTTTAAATCAAAGTTGCCTATGGCACCCAGCGCCACAAGCAACGAAGACAAATCTAAAAATCTTAAAAAAAAAACGATTTAACGAAGACAATGGGAGATAACTAGATGGTAAGACATGTACGGAAAACAAGACGTATACAGAAAATACAAGGGTTAAGAAATAAAAGAATGAATAGATGTAGCTTGTTATGGTTGAACAACAGACACGAGTGGTCACGGTTTGTAATGGACGTCGATGCGAACACTACGTTTATTCATGCATCATCGTGTATAAATATTTTTTACGTGCATATACTGATGAGGGGAATTCTATAACAGTAAAATAGACATAAAACTATTCTACGCAGGCTCGTGTTAAAATAAGGTCGCTTGTTAATTCAAAAGACTCGCAAAACGGGTGCCTCACCTCTACACAAACTCAAAGAAGTTTGAAAATAAAAATTATGTAAATCTTCGTTTGAGAGCAGTCCTGTCATTGGCTAATTAAGATGAAAGAAAATAACTATGAATCTGAATTGGTACCTAAACTAAATGAAACATAGTGCACATGGGCGCGTGTGAAAATATCAGCAGCAGTGAAAGATGGTTGGCTTGCGAAGAGATTTGCAACAGCAGCAGCAGCCGAAAAACACGCACATATGCAAATTAGAAAATGTGAGCGAGGAAAAAAAAGAAAAAAAAACACCATGTGCACGGGGGAAAACAAATCGACGTCGAAAAAAAATGGACGCGTAAAATCAAAGATGAGATATGGGCGGCTGCGGCCGGCGTGCGGTCGGAAGAAAGAGAAACGCGTGCATAGTTGGATGAACATGTGAGAAGGAGAAACTTTTGAAGTAATGTCGAGACAGGAGAGTAACAGTAACGGTAATAAAAACTTTTGTTTAAAAAGAAAAAATGCCGACCCGATTTTTTTTAAATTTATTTCCAGTTTTATTTGTTTATGATTTACTAAAGTAAAGTTTTATTTCTATGAATTACTGAAATCAAGTTTTATTTTAATGAATTACTAAAGTTAAGTTTTATTTTTATGAACTAGTAAAGTTTTCTTTCTATGAATTACTCAAGTAAAGCTTTATCTTTATAAATTGCTGACGTCAATTTTTATGAATTATTAAATATATATATTTAAGTAAAGTTTATTTTATGAATAACTAAATAATGAATTTTATTGCTATGAATTAGCAATGTAAACTTAAATTTTATGAACTACTAAAGTAAAGTTGTATTTCCATGAATGATTGAAGTAAAGCTTTATTTTTACATGTTATTAAAGTAAAGTTTATTATTATAGATTACTGAAGTAAAGTTTTATTTTAATGAATTACTAAAGTTAAGTTTTATTTCTACAAGTAAAGTTTATTTTTATAAATTACTAAAGTAAAGTTTTTATGAATTATTAATATTTTATTTTATTAATAACTGAAGTAAAGTTTTATTTTTATAAATTACTAATTTTTATAAATTACTAAAGTTTTTACTGAAGTACAGTTTTATTTTTATAGATTACCAAAGAAAAGTTTTATTTGTATAATTTACTGAAGTACAGACTTATTAAAGTAAATGTTTATTTTATGAATAATTGTTGCAAAATTTTATTCCTATGAATCACTAAAATGCAGTTTTATTTCTATGAATAATTGAAGTAAAAGTCCTTTTCTTATGAATTGCTGAAGTAAATTTTTATTTTTATAAATTACTGAAGTAAAGTTTTTCATGAGTTATTAAAGTAAAGTTTTATTTTATGTAATAACTAAAATTTTTGGTCAAGATCAAAGTGTAGTATCTGTTCTTCAGATGCTGCACTTCCATTTCTTGTTCTCTTTCGGCGGAGGAGAAATCCTTCACGACTGAGACAATTTTTATTTTTGTACCTTTTCTCCACGTTAAAAAAACGCCCCTGGTGTCTAACTCTGTCCCGTGGGGAGGCATAGTAAATAGGTACTAAAATGAAGTTTTATTTTTATTAATTACTAAAGTAAAGTTTTATTTTGTGAATAACTAAAGTAAAAATTTTTTTATTAATACAGTAAAGTATTATTTTGACGAATTAATGAAGTAAAGTTTACTTGATTATTTATTTGATTACTAAAGTAAAGTTATTCATAAAAATTACTGAAGTAATTTTTATGAATAACTGAAGTAAAGGTTAACTTTTATGAATTACTAAAGTAAAGTACTATTTTATGAATCACTTAAGTAAAGTTTTATTTTATCAATTACTGAAGTAAAGTATTGTTTATAAATTACTAAAGTAAAGTTGTCTTTATATGAATGACTGAAGTAAAGTTTTATTTTTACATGTTATTAAAGTAAAGTTTATTTTTATAGATTACTGAAGTAAAGTTTTATTTTTACATCTTATTAAAGTAAAGTTAATTTTTATAGATTACTGAAGTAAAGTTTTATTTTAATGAATTACTAAAGTTAAGTTTTATTTCTACAAGTAAAGCTTTATTTTTATAAATTACTAAAGTAAAGTCTTTTATGAATTATTAATATTTTATTTTATTATTAACTGAAGTAAAGTTTTATTTTTATAAATTACTAATGTTAAGTTTGATTTTTACTAATTACTGAAGTAAAGTTTTATTTTTATAAACATTTACTTTAATAAGTCTGTACTTCAGTAAATTATAAAAATAAAGCTTTTCTTTGGTAAAAGAAAAGCTTTATTTTTATAATTTACTGAAGTACAGACTTATTAAAGTAAATGTTTATTTTATGAATAATTGGAGCATAATTTTATTTCTATGAATCACTAAAATGCAGTTTTATTTCTATGACTAACTGAAGTAAAGGTCCTTTTCTCATGAATTGCTGTAGTAAATTTTTATTTTTATAAATTACTGAAGTAAAGTTTTTCATGAGTTAAAGTAAAGTTTTATTTTATGTAATAACTAAAATTTTATTTCTATGAATTACTAAAATGAAGTTTTATTTTTATTAATTAATAAGTAAAGTTTTATTTTGTGAATAACTTAAATAAAAAAAAATTTCTATTTATAAATTACTAGAGTAAATATTATTTTGACGAATTAATGAAGCTTGTTATGTTTACTTGATTATTTATTTGATTACTAACGCTAAGTTATTTTTCATAAATTACTGAAGCAATTTTTTATGAATAACTGAAGTAAAGGTTTATTTTTATGAATTACTAAAGTAAAGTACTATTTTATGAATCACCTAAGTAAAGTTTTATTTGATCAATTACTGAAGTAAAGTATTGTTTATGAATTACTGAAGTAAAGTTGTCTTTATATGAATTACTGAAGTAAAGTTCTTTTTCTGATTTACTAAAGTAAAGTGTAAAAATAATGTTGCATAAACACGGTACCAGCAGCCTTCATCAAATCAAATGACAATGCAGTCATCAATAATGGGAATTGGAAAGGAATCCCTTTTAGTTACTGCATCGACTTTCCGGAAATCGCTTACGAGTCTGTACGTGCTATCCAAGAATATATGGAGAACTCCACTGACTTGCTGGGTCCAATAATGTCATTATCCAGCATATATTTCACTTCTGCTCTCAATTGCTGAAGCTTGATTGGGTTTACCCGGTAAAAAATGTTGTTTGTTGTTTTTTTCCTCTCCAACGAAAACATCATGTACAGCAGCAGGAAAAAGGTTTTTGAAATTATTCACCAAATGATGACTTTCTTTTGATTTTTCATTTGATAAATGTTCAAATTTTATATTTAAATCTGACAGAATTTTAGAATTTTTTTAAATGACTACTTTTACCCATTAACAACTACAACCCCCTCCTTGTCTATATCGTCTTCATTTTAATTTGTAATATTGATTTTAGTTAAGGTTGAGCTTGGCTTAATTTCATTATTATCATTTCTGTCCATGTAACTTTAAACATATTAATGTGGCAAATTCTTTTCTTTTTTCTTCGATCTGGGGTGTGGACGATATAATTTAAGTCATTAATTTTCTTTTCTATTTCATAAAGGCCAAAATATCTTGCTTGTAGAGGATGATTTTGAATTGGTAAAAATACTAAAACTTTGTCACCAATGTCAAAATTACGACGTTTACTACATTTATTATATCTAGTCTTCATTCTACTTTGGGAGTTCTTTAAATTATCTTGTGCTATTTTGAAAACATTGTGCATTTTTTCTTTAACATTGGATACATAGTCCAAAAGATGCATCTCATTCTACTCAGTCAGCCATTTTTACCTTAAAAGTTTTAAGGGACCTCGAACAGTATGACCAATAACAAGTTCAAAAGGGCTAAAATCTAGAGAGTCTTGAACAGCTTCCCTAGCCGCAAACAAAACAAAGTGAACCCTTGCGTCCGAATCTTTTTTATATTGATAACAAAACTGTGCCTAAATCAAAACGTAGATTCCATGAACAAAGCTTCTTTCTTAGAACTGCACACGCCTGTGGAACTCTGTTCCGTCTGCCTGCTTCCCACCTGACTACAACTTGGATGTCTTCAAGTCCAGCGTTAACAAATTCCTAATGAACCGCCCTCTTAAGTAAACACTTCATTAAATCGCCACACTAACGTACTATACTTGCAATAACCCTTATTCCTGAGTGGCTTCCGGGCCTTGATAAGTGGTGACCACCGTGGAAAAAAAAACTTTCTCATCATTGATTTTATCGTTTGATGAAAACGTTCAAGGGCACCTTGTGATTCAAGGTGATACACACTCGATTTGTATTGTTTGATGGCAATTTCACTTATCACTTGTTGAAATAGACATAAAATTTGTACCTTGGTCTGATTGAATGGCTTAAGGAATCCCGACTAAACAGAAAAACTTCTTTAAAGCCTTAACAATGGTTCTGGCTTTAATATTTCTCCAAGGGATAACCTCTGGAAAGCGAGTTAACGTACACATAATTGTCAATATATATTAGTTTCCTATTTTTTTTGGGGGGGGGGGGAAGAGGGCCAACACAATCTCTATTTAAAAGATTCTCCAAATGCTGGAATGGGTTGTAGAGGGGCAGGCGGGATCTTTTGATTTGGTTTTCTGACCATCTGACATGTGTGACAGGAGTTACAGAAATTGACAACATCTTGTTTGAGTAGAAATAATTTAGTATTTTTTCATGGGTCTTATTTATTCCAAAATGTCCTGCCATGGGAGTATCATGGACTATGCTAAGTACTTCCGTCCTGTATACATTAGGGACCACTAAAAAACGGATGTACATAAATCTTAGACAATCGCAGAATCGCTAGAAAATGACCTCCAGACCGTAGTGGAATGAAGCCGAAAATGGATGGTAAGATGTAATGCTAGTAAGACTAAGTTGTTCTCCTTTAAAAATTACAAGACGCCTCTCTGCCTATATCCATGACAAATAACACCCCACCTGTAAATTCTTTCTTCAAACTCCTAGGCTTAACATTAGCGGGCAATATGAACTGGAACAAATACACTGAGGACATTACGAAAACTGCTGCAAAGAAGGTAGGCTCCCTCTATCAAGCTAGAAGACTACTCACACCTGAGAGTATCTTGTACTACAAGGCCACCATTCGCCCATGCATGGAGTATTGCCACATCTGAGCCGGTGCATGTACTACGAGCCCCTCTCTCACCTTTCAATCTAAGGTGCCACTTTATCAACTAAGCTCCTAGCCCTCTCCCATCGTCGCAATGTTGCATCTTTATGCCTGTTTTACAAATATTTTAATGGAATATGCTCTAATGAACTAGTTGCACTTGTGCCTCCTCGACGTGGATATCCCCGACAAACCCGCTTAGTAATAAAATTCAACCCATTCATTGTTAAGATCACCAAATGCCAGAAAGGTTTCTATATTAATAGTTTTTCCCTCGAACACTTTCGAATTCCTTTCCTACTACTTGCTTCCCTGGCTTTACTGATATGCAGAAGTTTAAATGTAACGTAAACCAACATCTTGTTAATCTTTTCTAGGCATAGTTCCAAATAGTAGGCCTTTACATTCAAGTGGCGATATGCTTTGTTAGGAGTGAGCGCAAGTAAAAGAAATCCAGAGATTGTGAAGTGGCAACAGCTGAAATTCAGTAAGATCTGGTAAGTTGGTTGGTTGGTTGCTTGGTTTTGTTTTACGGCATATCAACCCTTTCCGGGTTATTTAATGCCGAATCCAAAGATTTTGAAGAAAATTTTTTTTAATAGAATATATTTGTTGTTTTCACGTTGGTTTCTATTTAACCCATAGTTGGAACCCTAACAGGTACTACCACTCCGGGTCAGAGTGGACCTGGGAGCAATGGTAATTAAAGGGTGGCTCCACACTCCCCAAACCCCACAAGCTGGGGCCTCACCACTGGATATAGTTTATGGTCATATCCAGGACCCCCATTGAGGGACTTTTACTACAGGGGGGGGCAGTCGGCGTATTCTAATGCCCAACCGACAGGGCCAAGATCTGGTAAGAAATAGAGTGCTAGCGAATTAAAGGCTTAGATTTAAAGCCGCATTAGAGTAAGAGTCAAAAGTCAAATTGGGATTTAGTTATGCTTCCCGCCCCCACGTTATAACGTCGTAGGGGCCCCCTATCAATGGAAAGTACCGTTATCCATACGGACAGACCGGTACGGTTATAAAAGGGTGATTTCTTAACGTTCTGGACCCCAAGATGTGTAAATGTGATAGAATTCACTGTACGTATCGTGATCCACAGAAATTCCTCGCTCAAGAGGATGAGGTGTCGTTATTCGTAGGAGGTCCCCGCTAAACAGGTTGATGTGTCGTTATGCCTAGGAGGTCCTCGCTAAACAGGCTGATGTGCCGTTATTCTCGGCTTGAGGACAGAGAGAAAGCAAAAACAAAATAAACGGAAGCGACGCTCACTGTCAGTAACAACTTTTGCAACAAAAATAACAATATTTAAAAACAATGCTTACAGTAGGATCGGAAATGCAATAATGAAAGGAAACAAAAATCGATTAATAAAAAGAAAAGTTAGCTGAACAAATGTAACAACATGTTAACTCAGCGCGATTAGTGAAGGCGCTGTTAATTTCTCTCTGCTTTTTCTTTTCTCGTTTTTTATTACACTCCAGCTATAGTATTCGTCACTGTTTGAATAAGTTATTAGGGAAATCAAGTTTAAACTTTATCTTCTTTCACTTTTCTGGAACTTCCATTGCAACCATTTTTCTAACGTTCTTTTATAATGTCGGGAAATATCTTTCGTTTCCAGTCAGTACGGCGGCCCTCATCCTAATGTTCTGAGTTGCTATTTTTCAGAAAAGTTTCACGAATCTCCGAATATCTTGACGATTTTTTATCTGTACATCTTTGACAAAACCGATCTGTTTACTTCGGGCCAAACTCCTTCTGTCTAAATCGAGCTCGTCTCTCGAATTCTCAAACTGAACCCAATCGAATTCACTGATGAACTGACGAAAAACAGCTGTGCGGGAGCAATTTATACCCAGAGTATGGTCGGTTGGGAGTGCGATTCCCACCATCTACCAATTAACTCGCACAGTATTGCCTCTCGCTTAAATATGATTGGACAATCGTTTATGTTAGACCGTCTGACCTTACTCAGGTTGTTAAAGGGCAGATATTTCATATCCCTAGGCCAGGGTTAGCAGGTCAACTCTCTTGACAATTTCGTCGAAATCTTAAAGCGAATTAACATTTCCCTTCGCTCGGAAATCAATCTTAACCCCAAACAATTAATTGTTTCTCATTTTCGCGCTGTCGGTATGTCTAATTTAATTAATCACACATATACATCTGTCTTATATCTACTAGCGGATGTATATAATGTAATCATGACCGTAAGAATTATAGCAATTATCGGACGTCTCCAGCCCCACCTCGCGTAGTCTAAGGGCGAATAGATACACCGATAGGGCACCGGGGTTCTCCTGAAATAATATCGTTACAATATTAACAACACAAATGGGAAAGAAAGACAGCAAATCATCTAGGATAAAATGCGCATGTGCGTATATAAAGCACAATACTGTAAAATGGCCAGCACTGATCAGTAGGGAGCCATAACAAAACGGGAGGGTATTAAGAAGAAATACATTAACTCGTGATGGCTAACAGCGATCTTACTGAATTCCAGCTGTCGCCATTTTGCAATCTCTTGATTTAGTATACTGCAACCTTTCTCTTGTATTTATGACTTTAATTTTTTATGATGCTGCAACGCGTTGTTGTTATCGTAGAGGGACACACTTCTTAAGTAACGCAAGCTATATTCCCAACTAACTTGCATGCATGAAGGGAGCGCGATACCCCCTATTGCAAACTGTTTGAAGAAAGGATCTTCACAGCATGTGGTAAACAGTTGCCCCAAAGCGTTGGGTGATAGTCAGTAGCGTTGGAAACAAGATCAGGTCCTAGTAACAATCGTTAAGGGGGTAATTAAAACGAGGCCAAGACACCGAAATAGAAAAGAGAGGGTACGGATATGTCAATTACTGGTATTTAAGAGTGAACGTCAAGACCCAACTGACACAAAGCAATTAAACGTTAATATCCGACCTGATGCTACATTCATTTAAAAAGTCAATGCATAATCTGTGGACCACATGTGTTATGTCAAGAGCCTATCACCTAAAGAAACGGAATGAAAAAAAAAATGAAATAACAATAATCGATCAAGCAATATCAACAGAATTGATGAATAATTCACTTTGATCTTAAAGAAGTAGTTGGCAGCATCTCTACTTATATATTAAAATGTACTTTGTCCGTGTGCGAGTTCGTTCTCTATGGACTCCAAAAAGGTTGGGTCGATGTTTTTGAAATTTCACACAAATCTATATTATGCATCTTGGAGAGTTCTTAGATGAGTTTTGTATGTTTCCGATAAATATCGAAAATCGATAATCGAAAAAAATCCGATTAAAGAAGGAACAGTCGGATTTTTACCAAAGTTAACACTCTTGTACAGCCTATAGCAAGTGAATTTGAGAAGATTTATCACCACACAAGTAGAAGGGTTCGGCGTATAAAATCAACTGTAGGTTCTTTGATAGGGAAGGGATGTGGTCGAAATGTTTAGAGCACACCTGAACCATGATTATTGGCTGCATTTTATACTTTAATTCAAGCTATTTTATAAAAACAATTTCATAAAATAAACAGTTAGGTCTCTACTGTAAAATGTATGTTACAAATTATTTTGGATTTAATCATTGCGAGGAGGCATATAAGCTTCCTTTTGGTGCACTGCGATACATCCTCGACCAAAGCAGGCAATCAATCCATTGGAATTTGACGAATGGATTTCACCGATTTCAATGACAACAAAAGTATTGCAAGTTTGGAACATTGTTGATCTCCATTCAATCCCGTGCAATGTCGGGTATCCCAGCTAGTACACACACACACACATATATATACATATATTATATATATATATATATATATGTGTGTGTGTGTGTGATGTCTTTAGTGCGTGTGAACGTGCCACTTTGTCGACCGAATTTTCTGTTCGATTTGTTCTACTGACATTTCCAAATAAATGTCTCACCGATAAACCTATTTCTATTCTAGTTTAATTCAATTGAAAAGTATTTAAATGTTTATAGGTGACGATTTTTAAATAAATAACTGTATATTGTTGTGTTAGGCATTTCGTTATGAAGAGACCTTTTCGGTGGTTTACGTCATCTCTCTCCTTCATACACACACATACAGAGAAACAGAGAGATAAAAAGTAGAATTATATATATATATATATATTATATATATATGCTTGTCTATCTGCACTGATGAGGTGTGAAACAGCGAAACAGTACTGCATGTGGATGACTATATATATATATATATATATATATATATATGAAAATATTCTTTAATCACTTATATTTCCTTTTTCTATATACCAATCCTTATTTAAGAAGCTCAATGTAATTACAGGGTATCTAATTGTAAGTGACAACTGAATTAAAGGAATAACTTGTACAACATCATGAAATTTGAAATATAGACTTTTGTAATTTATTCATTATATATATATATGCCTATATATATATGTGTGTGTGTGTGTGTGTGTGTGTGTGTGTGTGTGTGTGTGTGTGTGTGTGTACGGTTTTTTTAGAGGCACGAATTTCATATCGACAACTCTATTTTCCTCAATTACAGATTGGGTGGAATTATCGGTTATTTTGAGTTCAGCGTGGTTTGGCATTCCATTGATGTTTCAGCCTGACGCAGCCATGTTTGTTTTATAAAATTATTTTATATAAACTTCTTTCCAGTTAATGAAAAAAATAACACTAAGTAATTTACGTACGAGGTTTGAACTTACAGCATTACATGAAACGTTATGCAATAAAACAAAATAAATAAATAATAATAAACACGCATATTTTCAAGTCTTATAAAATTCTTTGCGGTTACTGAAAAAGTAAGAAATTTACGTGCGAAGTTTGAACCTGCAGACGACGCCATTAAAAAAAAAACAAAAAAAAAACACGCTACTAACTTACCCACAGTATAGATTTCACCACCCGGTGTTCTATCGTTGTTGCTGAGCGACGACATGGAAAAAAAGGGGCTTTACCGATGATAGATAAAGTAAAATTTTCGTTTTCGATTATCGGAATACATTGGGGGGGGGGTTCTGAAACAAAACGTAACTAAGATCACTTCCAAACTTATACACTAAGTTCTATAAATTTTAAAGAAAATCTCTTAAGCCGTTTCGGAGTATTTAAGGAACGAACTCACATACGCACACAAACAAAGTTGCAGTTTTACAATTGTAGAGATTACAAAACACAATTTGAAAAAACGCGCATCTTCGTTTGAGCATTGGCTAAAGAAACTCTTTTATTTTTAATTATATTTGGGTGTACGTTAAACATACGTACTCATGAATTAGAAGGGACTACTTCCAGGTTTATACAGGTTACCCGACTGCTAAACAGTAAACGGAAATACGAATGTACTATTTATTTTTATTTTTTCATTTTTAGAGTGTTTTTAGAGTGTTTTTAGAGAAAGAGCGTTTTTTTTTTAAATCTTAAAATTAGAATAACTACACATAACTACATACAACTACACACACACACACACACACACTAAAATATCTGACGGAAAAAATAGTAACAACCTAATCACGAACGGAACTATTTCCTTTTCGTTTTTACCTTAAAATAACCCCAAATAAAACTAACCCTAACGGAACAAACCTTAACCTAACTCTAAACTAAGTTTTAGTTTTCAAAGTTGGTTTATTTCTGTTCGTATTTGTGTCTCTTCCCTCAAAACAATCCACATACAGTG
The DNA here is from genome assembly GCF_053919585.1 of Euprymna scolopes. Lineage (NCBI taxonomy): Eukaryota > Metazoa > Mollusca > Cephalopoda > Sepiida > Sepiolidae > Euprymna > Euprymna scolopes. The sequence continues at coordinate 44,255,887 of NC_136511.1, read as the reverse complement.
ATCCTCTACTCTAAAACCGAAAATAATTTACTGATGTTCGTTATAGTTAAAATATTATTTTGTATTTATTGACAGGCGGCGCTGGGATACACGTGTTGCTGGCTGATAAATAAAGTACTAAATCAATGTTATAGTCTGTTATTTAATGGCACTGTTTTTAATAATGTCAACTTTAAAACTGTTTGTGGAAAAGATAGAAGGGGTCACAATCGAGTCTTTTCCTTCATCTGAATTTTCTCTTGGAGTACCTCGGATTTCTCGATAATTCGTTTCTCTGTTGAAGGAGGATTCGAATATACCAGCCTAATTTATCCGTGATTAACCCCAGCATTCCAAAAACGTGTAAAATACTGACTTTGTTCCGAAATTGTCATTCAATTTAAGAACTTTGATTCCATACTATCTATCTATCCATCTATCTATCTCTAAGTAGCCTTGCAAATATTTATTATGATGAAACGCGAAAAACTCTGTGTAACTTATATATATATATATATATATATATATATATATATATATATATATATGCGTTTGTATTTGTTTTAGTGATGGGATGATTCCAGTGCATTTCCAGATTCTGATACAATTGCCGATTTCTTACTAAATTCCCGGTTTCGATACAGTCACCGATTCTGATTCTAATTCTTTATAGATCTCTTAATATTTAACTAAAAAAAAAGGTATTTTTCCCGGTTACCGTAAAAACACGTTAACTGTGCATATATTTTCTTAAACATGGGGGTGATCTATAGCTTTTAGCTTTATTAGTAGCTTAATAGATAAATATTTATTATTTTATCCTTACTACGAGCAGTGGGGATTTTTTTTTTGTTTCTCCTTTTAAAACTGATTCATAATTTACAATTATTAATCCGTCTTCTCAATAACAATATTGTTAAGTTTGCAGGTTGAAACAAGTAACGTAGAAAGCAATACAGATGACGACTCAACAAACAAAGGTAGATCAAATAAGATGTGTATTAGGAAAAGGTATATTTACAGGATATTTACATAATGGTGTCAAATAAGAGAGTCTTTGCTGGAGAAACATATCTGCTCTCGGCGGCCTTCGGTGGCTTCTGGTGAACACACCCTCAGACTAACTGAGTCTTCCTATTTATGTGTAATTACTATCCACATATGCAAATGAATTTGTGCCACCACAACACCCTCCTCCCAAGATTTGAAGTCGCACGGATTTCAATATCTTTGTCTCTTCGGATTTAACATTAATCGTTCATTAAACTATCTTTTTCTACCTGATCTTCGGGGTTCAGGTGTATATTGAGGCAGTTCCAAATTAAAGGATTCGTATATGATGTCCATGGTTTCTCCCTCTTCGAATGCTGTTGTATAATCACCATCTTGAATGTGGCGTTATTTTATTTGGTTTAGGTGCCTTTTATGTATATTTTGTGGACCTTTAATCATGTATGTACAATAACCAATGCGTTTATCCACTACTCCACATTCCCAGTAAGAAGTGTTATTCCTGTAGCACTTGAAATATACTCGATCTCCCGAGTAATATTTCTTTCTCATCATGTGTGTAGTGTTTCGCACAATTGCCTATCTTGGCAATAGTTTATCAAACGCTGATTTCACCTTTCTGGCAAACATTAAATAAGCTGGTGATATGGTGTACGGGGTATTAGGGTGCGGTGTTATCCTATATATTTGCAAAAATTGTTGCAAAGCTTTTTCCGTTGATATCCCAATGGATTTTTTCAACGCTCGCTTTAACGTGTCCACGAACCTCTCCGCAAGACCGTTCGATGTTGGATGATACGGCGGAGTAGTATATGCTTTACTTGGAACGTATCACAAAATTCCTTAAAGTCTGTGGATGTGAATTGAGTTCCATTCTCAGTGACCAGTGTGTCTGATACACCAAATCGTGCAGATAACTCGTGTAGGAATCCTATTGAGTAGTTTGTTGTTGGATTCCTGCAACGCATTACCTCAGGCCATTTTGTATAACTATCTACTACAATTAAGTAGTAATTTTCTCCTACTGGACCAGCGAAGTCTATGTGGATTCTCTACAATGGGTGGTTGGTTTTCGGCCAAGGTTTGTGTACTATAGGTGGAGATTTTGCCGCTAACTGGCATCCTTCACATCTATTTATTGTTGTAGCTATGTCGACGTCCATGTTACGCCAGTATACGTAGCTTCTCATTAGAGACTTCATCCGATTTATCCCCGGATGTCCTGTGTGACAGTCTCAAAATCCTCTTCTGCAACGTTTTAGGTATTATTACTCGCTATATAATAACACATCGTTACATATGGAAAAAAATTTCCTGAACCTTTTTATCATTTATAATTTTTTCTTTTATATCATTTATATATTCATCTTTATCTGCTTCTCTTTTAATGTCCGACAATGTTACCGGTAGTTCTTTAATGATGTTTGCTAGCTTATTTTTCACTTCGACGTTTGTTCGAATTGCTGCAATCACTGAGTCTTCCAAATTATGTTTCTGTGGTCTTGAAAATCCATCCGCATGGCAAATCTTTTTCGATGCTAGATGTTGTAGCTGGAAATCGTAATTCAGTAGGATCGTACCCCAGCGCAGCAATCTATTTGCGGTGTATACAGGCAATCCTTTTTTTTATCCGAAGATTGTGACTAATGGTTTATGGTCGGTTTCAAGCATGAATTGTCTACCATATAAATATCGGTGGAATTTAGTCACTGCAAAGATTATACTCAACGCTTCTTTTTATATCTGTGAATACACCTTCTCTGCTGGAAGCCGCGTTCTTGAAGCGTAAGCTATCGGCTTTCTAGATCCATTAGGCATGATATGTTGAATGCATGCTCCTATGCCGTAGGAACTAGCGTCACTAGCGACGACTATATTAATTTTGTGTCATAGTGAGTTAGAAATAATTCAGATGTTAGTGCGCTCTTTATTTTGTCAAAAGCGGTTTGACATTCTTGCGTCCAGTGCCAAGGTGTGTCCTTTTTCAGCAGCTCATTTAAGGGAGCTCGCAAATTATGCATCTCTTCAATAAAAGATTGGTGATAATTTGCGAGTCCTAAGAAACTCTGCAAGGTTGTTACGTTATTAGGTGCTCGCATGTTTTTTTATTGCCGCAGATCTTTCTGGGTCTGGACGTCGCCCATGTTTATTGATTACATGTCCAAGTTACTTAATTTTGCTCATACAAAAGTCCCATTTATTTTCGTTTACTTTAAACCCGAATTCTTGTATTCGAGTGAATACTTGTTTTAAATGCTCCTTATGTTCTTCTAGGGATTTGCTCCTGATAGCAATGTCGTCCAGGTATGCACAGGCGCACTCAATACCACTTAGCATGGTGTCCATCGCTTGTTGAAAAATGGCAGGCGCTACTTTGATGCCAAAAGGCAACCGGTTCTATTTGTACAATCCCTTATGCGTGTCGATGCATAGTATTTTTGAGCAATTCTCCCCGACCGGTATTTGTAAATACACGTCGCTAAAGTCTATCTTGGAGAAGATATTACCACCATAAAACTTTGTGAATATTTCCTCTGGGCTTGGTAGAGGGCAATGGTTATCTTGTAATCTTGTAATATGTCGAAAAGTCTGCGCACACTGATTTCATCATTCTTTTTCTTTACATATACGGTGGGCGCTGCCCAGTCGCTATGTTCTATTTTTGATAGTATTTCTGTCTGTTCCAATATGTCTAATTCTTTATTAATCTTTTCCAACCCAGCGAACGGAACGTTTCGCTTTTTTCTACAAATTGGGCTGGTATTTTCTTTAAGTTCAAACGATGCCTTAAATTGATTGCAACGACCTAATTTAGTCATAAATACATCAGGGAATAATTTTTTTAAGTCCTCTTTTATATTTTCTGTTGTTGGAGTAGTACATTCTATTTTTTTACAGAATGTATTAATTGGCTTATCCCAGAATCCAAATTTCTCAATTAAATCTATTCCAAACAGGGTTTCGCTATTTTTCAATACGAACATTTTTAATTTCTTCGTAATCCCTTTCAATTTTATCGGAAGGATAACTTCTTCAAATTTTATCTCACCACCAGTTACCGTCCGAGTTGATTTACTTGTTTTCATCATGGTTGGTTTACCCAACTTTTTCCATGTATTAAAGTTTATTATAGAAATATCGGATCCTGAATCCAGTTGTAATTTTATTGGCGTTTTAAATATTTCCGCTTTTATGTATTTTCGCCGATTTTTGTCTAATTTTTCATTTGATTTTCTTTGCTGTACTCTCTTTCTGGTGAAATCTTTATATCTGCAACAATCGCTTTTGTGTCCGACTTTCTTGCAAATGTAGCATTTTTTTCTTCTTATAAGGGCAATCCGATTCCCAATGTCTTTCTGCGCATCTCTTACAGTTATATCTAGGAAGAGACTTGTTATATTTTTTACTATAATTATAATTATTATATTCGGAATATCTTGTTCCGTTTTGACTGCTTTTATTTGTATAGTTCTTGGTTGGTGTGTATGGTTTTCTAACCTTTCTTACATATACCACTCCGGATTCTTCTATCTTTTTTTAAATCCATTTTTAGTGTAATGGCCCTTTCACAATCCTCTGCTAATTTCTGAAGTGTTAAATCTTGCTCAGATTCCAGCTTAGACAACACTCGTCTGCGTATTTCTGCATTTTTCGTGGATACTAACCCTTGTGCGAAGATTAGGCATTTGAAATCTTCTACTGTTAGTTCCGCTAGCTTAAAATTATCACAGTTTTTATTGACAACTAATGCGTATGTCAAATAATCTTGGTTGTACATTTTTCTTAGATTCATACACAACCATCTCTTATGAAAAAGAGATATATTCGGATTAAATAATTCTTTTAGTAATTTTACAGCTTCCATGAAATCTAATTCCGTAGTTTTTTAGGTAGTATACAATCTACGCACTTGCTGTGTTCTCTTACACCCAACTTCCTGAATAAAAGGCTCACTTTCTGGCTATTTGGCCAACTTTTGCAGTCCAGTTGAAAGACATCCTCGTATCTTGTATAGTATGCTTCAAAAGTCTTCTTCCTCCGGCACCTAATTAAATGTGTCCATGCTATTAAATATAGTTGTATGCGAGAAATTAGTTCCGTCGACATTTTCTCGATTAGTCTTTAATAGTTCCAGTGTTTTAGCAAAACGTTCATTTTGCCTTTCTTCATATTCAAATTGTAATTTCTTCTGCCTTTCTTCTTGTTCAAGTTGTAATTTCTTCTGCCTTTCTTCTTGTTCAAATTGTAGTTTCTTCTGCCTTTCTTGTTCCATTTGCCATTTCAATCATTTCTCCTCTCTACGTGCATCTAGCTCGGATTGCGCCTTTTGTTGCGTCTGCAAAAATTGCATTAACATTCTAGATAAATCTTCCATCTTTTTACGTGACATTTTACTGTCTTATATCCGTTATCCAGTGACAACTTTAGTTTAAAAAAAATCTTTCCTTGATTTTAGTTTAATTGTGGTATTTTTTTTTAAATACCGAAGAGAAAAATTTGGTTTACCAAAAAGTCTTTAGTTGGTATTTACAGCAATTTAGGAAATCCACTGGTGAACTTTTTTTTTCTTCGTATGTTACTTCCTTGTAATTTAGTAATACGAATCTGTTCTTCATAATTTAGTAATACGAATCTGTTTGTCGTTTTACAAAAATTCACTTTTACAGTTTGTTATTTTTTTTAAAGATGGATTCCACGGGAAACGGCGTAAATCGTCGCTTTTTTTTGCCACGTTCGAGTTTTTTTTTCTTTGAGACTGCAATTAAAGGTTTTGGTTTGTCTCTTTTTTTTTCGACTAGTATTTTAGTAAATAAAATACTATTAATCGAGGTTACTTTTTTTTTAATCTGAATGTAGTTTTTGTTCTTGGAATTTGGGAAACAACCGTTTCTTTCTTTTAGTGTTGTGCTTCGCGAGGAAAACATTTTACAGTTTTCCAATGTTCGCTGAATTATTCATTTTTTCTGCTTGATTCAAACTTCTCTTTAGCGTAAAATCCGTTTTTACGACTATTTAGTTCCTCAAAACTTGTATTCCTTAGAAAGGTCAACCGTTGCGTTGCACTTTTTTTTAGTGAGTTCTTTCCATTTCTTCGTCAAACTGTTATATTTGACGTTCATCCTCGTTATCACTGTTAAGTTTGCAGGTTGAAACAAGTAACGTAGAAAGCAATACAGATGACGACTCAACAAACAAAGGTAGATCAAATAAGAAGTGTATTAGGAAAAGGTATATTTACAGGATATTTACATAATGGTGTCAATTAAGAGAGTCTTTGCTGGAGAAACATATCTGCTCTCGGCGGCCTTCGGTGGCTTCTGGTGAACACAACCTCAGACTAACTGAGTCTTCCTATTTGTGTGTAATTACTATCCACATATGCAAATGAATGTGTGCCACGACAACATATATATATATATATATATATATATATATATATATATATATATATATATATATATATATATATATAAGAAAATCCATAAATAATTTGTCATCCTTCAATAAAAGTTAATTTATCAAGAGAATATTCTCTTCTATTGTTATTTATTAAAACATTCCTTCATACTTATTTTTGCTTTGCAAATATCAAGCGGGAAATGAAAGCTTCGATTGCCAAAAAAATAAATAAATAAATAAATAAAAATAAAAAGGTATATTAATGCTTTCCTTACACGATTATCTCCCTTAGTTGCTTTTATAAGTTGGGTTTTGTTTATTTTTTTTATGTATGCATTTATTGTTCTTTTTCTTTTACCATTTTTAGACTTTTTTTCCTGATAGAGTGAGGAAAGTTAAGTTTAACTCAAATATATGCCAATCAAACCTCCACATACTCCAATCTCCCCTGCTCCCGCTCGCCCTGGGGTTCCCAGTTTTAACCCTGCATCTCCTGCATCTCCTGCATCTTTGATCCGAGGGCTTGAAGCAATTTCTCGCTCTTAAGTGACAAAATAAAACCCTGGAAAAATAGGAAGAAAAGGATATTTAAAGAAATAAACCGAAATAAAACATAGAGTCTTAGATGCGTCCATTTAATTTGCGCGATTAGTGATTTCACACCGACTGACATTTCCAAGAACACACTTTCATAAAGTCTGACGTTTAAACTAGTTGGATATTTACATGTAAACTGAAATGGAATAACTCTTTGCGTTTCAACCTTGTGTCATACACGTAGAAAACTGCATTAACATTATTTTCAAAAGGACCAAGTCAGATCAAAACTGGTGGAAGACAGAGCAGGTTTATTCATTTTTATCTTCGTTCAAATGGCTGTGTGGGAGGTAGAGATAGATCGAAAATCATTATGTACTCATATTTGTCTGCCCATATCGTTTTACATGTATACGCTACTGAATGTTTTCAAACGGACCTTTTTCTCTCGCACTCTTTCCATGTACCATGTGATGTCGTATATCTTTCAATTGCATATTAAAGTTCACAATTTGTATTTATACCTCGGTAGATGTATGTTCTACTTACATGTGCTCCTGCATTATCCTTTAAGACTGTGTGGTGTCGTATTTTTGATATTTTTATTAAATATAAACTAAAACTAAAAATCTATCTATATATAAATGATAATAAACTTTAAAGAATAAAAAATAGAATAATGAACCTTTTTTCTGATTGGTTTAAAACCTTTGGTTATTTGAAGCCGCCATAAAAAAGAAATAAAAGAACTGCCATCTGTTAGCATAGCTAGAAAGCAATCGTTCTTTTTTGGAAATTAGAAAAGCATCGTCACCCCTTCCCCGGGCAGCTATACTCTGATAAGTTGGCCCGTTATATTCTACATTTTTTGGGGATTTAATTTTTCAAGTAGGATCCAATTTTTGCGGTGCTTAGTTTCTTAACGATGAAGATACAGAACAGTAAAGAATGGATTTCTACATAACACCATTGTTCGAGCACGGTTCGTGTTCTGCATAAGTGCCAAAGCGTGTTAAGGTCCTTTCCTGATCCTGGCGAACTTGAAGAAAGAATCTGATCAACTTTAATCATTCTTCTAGTATAAGGGATCTGATCTGAAATGGAACACGTACATCAAGTCTGTTGCCAAGGTCGCTGGAAAGATGGTGGGATCCTTCTACCGCTCCAGAAGATATCTCACTACTGATGCAATTCTCTATCTATATAAAAGCCAAGTACGTCCAAGGATGGAATATTGTTGCCATATCTGGGCAGGAGCTGCTAAAACTAGCCTATCCTGCCTTGACAGAGTACAAAATAGACTTCGTGGCTTAGTGGGGGATGCCCTTTTCTCTACCCTGCAGCCTCTCTCCCACAGAAGAGACGTTGCGAGCCTATCCTTGTTTTATCGTTATTTCCATGGCAGGTGCTCGTCTGAACTCCAATCTCTGGTCCCCCCTCGCCAATCTTTCACGAAAAACACCCGTCTAACTGAATCCACTGTGAAAAATTTCCCCCACTCTATATCTGTGCCTAAATCAAAACGCGGATTCCATGAACAAAGCTTCTTCCTTAGAACTGCACGCCTGTGGAACTCTGTTCCGTCTGCCTGCTCCCCATCGGACTACAACTTGGATGTCTTCAAGTCCAATGTTAACAAATTCCTAATGAACCACCCCCTTAAGTAAACACTTCATCAAATCTCCACACTAACGTAATGTACTTGCAATAACCCTTATCCCTGAGTGGCTTCCGGGCCTTGATAAGTGGTGATCACTGTGTAAAAGAAAAGGGAGTACCTGAACAGATAAAAACCAAGTGTATTAAGTTTTGTAGGCCTATCTAATTTCTTGAAAGCATTCACAAAGCCTACAACTGGAATAAAGCTATTTATTTCTACTTTCAAGAGGACAAAACTGATAGAACTCGGAGAAGAATTATTCATCTTTATCTTCGTTCCATTTACTGACCAGTGTGGAGGGCAGAAAGAAATTGGCAGAGAGGGAGAGAGAGATAGAGAGGGGGGGGAGTGATAAGGATTCATAATATTTTGTTAAGACCGTGTCATTTTATATGAGCACGCTACTAAAAACTCTTAAACGGACTCTTTCCTCGCTCGCAATCTTTATTTCAGCCATGTTATATATCCCTTCTTGTTAAATATTAACGTTTACATTTTGTAATCATACCTACAGGTTCTATTTGTATGCACTGTCTACTGATCCTTCTAGACTAAGGGCTGTCTGACCCGAAGGAAAAGTTCATTATGTAGCGATAGCGGGAGGCGCTCGGTCTTGCCGGGTTGTAAAATACGCTTTAATATATTTTAATTCATGAAGATTTCGTATTTATTATTACAAAGCCAATTCTCTATTGAATATTATATTGTACCTAATATATAGTACTGATTTCAAAAGTTTTTTAAAAAAATTCTTAGGTGCCATCAGCTAGAATCGAAACTAGAACATTTGGCGCCCCAGCCGCGTTTCCCACCGTTGAGCTATTGAGAGATAGATGAGAAATATTTAATATTGAAGGACTTGAAGAAATAAATTGAATTTGGACTTAGAAAGAAATAGAAATGTGTCAGAACGTTTCAAATTGCTGATATATGTCTGTACGCGTTATTCATCCATCCAAACAAAGATTTTATTTATTAAAAATAATCCATGGTATATGATTGCTATTTCCTGTTAATTTAAGTGTTATGTAACCAACAGTTTAAGAGTTCATCGGTTAAATATTTACGCACAGACAGACACACACCCACATCTACTGTTTTATTTATATAGGTGTCAAAACGGGTGAAAACAGAAGACGTTCATTCAACGTCATATGCGTCCAAATGGATTTTTCTCACATTCTCTCTTTGAGCCATGTGGCGTCATGTCTGTTTCTATTATATTTCTAGTCTTGCAATCGTTACCTCAGATTTATCAAATTGACCTGGGCTGACTTTTAATTTCCTGCTATTACCAACTAATCATTATATATACTAGTGGGCCTAGCTGTCCAATATCTATCAAATGAAGACGATGCCAAATCTGTTGCAAAGAAAGTATGTTCCTTTTGCCAGGCTAATAATCTTGTTTCTCAAAGATAAGTAAACGCATGGCAATAAAAGAGATTAGTACCGTTTATGACGTAAGCAGAATATAAAAAAATGCAAATAGAAAATAGAAGTCTTTTCTGCTAAAAAACGCCATTTTGTTTTTTGTATCTTCTAAAGAAATTAACGTCTTCTTTTTCGCGCCGAAAATCAATAATCTATAATGGACTGCTGCAAATAAACTGAATGCTTCGTGAAGTCCATTTCATGCATGGAATACACATTTATGAGCCACGTTCGTCTGGTATCGCTCCAATTTGCATTGAACCTTCCTCCTTATCTCACACTCACACGCATGCATACTAAACTTGAATGCCTACTAAAGAGAAATTGAATGTCTACTGAATAGAACTTCAATGTCTATTAAAGTGAACTTGGATGCTTACTAATTAAGAGAATTGAATGCTTATGAAAGTGAACCTGAATGCTTACTAAAATGAAATTGAATGTCTACGAGAAATCAAATGCTTATTCAAGTGAACCTGAATGCTTACTGAGGAAAAACTAAATGTCTACTCAAAAGAAATTGTATGTCTATTAAGGTAATGGAATATCTACTTACGAAAACTTGAATGCCTATTAAAGTAAACTTGAATACTTACAATGAAAAATTGAATGTCTTCTTAAGAGAACTTGATTCTTTAATACAGTGGACTTGAAACTCTAGTAAAGAAAAATTGAATGTCTACTAAAGTGAACCTGACTGTGAACTAAATAGAAATTGAATGTCTACTTATAAGAACATGAATGCTTTCTAAAAAAATTGAATATCTGCTTAAGCGAATTGAATTCCATATTAAAGTGTACCTGAATGCTTACTAAAAAGAAATCCAATATCTGCTTAAGTGAATTGAATGTCTATTGAAGTGAACTTGAATGCTTATTAAAAGGAAATTAAATTGAATGACTATGAAAGTGAATTTGAAGCTAAAAAGGACAAAACGGAATGTCTACTTACAAATTGCTTATCATTATTTATCAAAAAGAAATTATTTGTCTTCGTAAGAGAACTGGAATGCCTATTAAAGTGAATTTAAATTCCTACTAAAGAAAAAGTGAATGTCTTCTAAGAAGAAATTAAATTCCTATTAAAATGAAAACTAAATAGAAATTGAATCTCTACTTAAAAAACTTGAATGCCTATTAAAGAGAAATTGAATTCCTACTAAATAGAGAGTGAATGTTTATTAAGAGAACTTGAATTCGTATAAAAATGAATGTGTATTAAAAAGAAAACGAATTTCATACTAGAGAAATTGAATGTCTATTAGAACTTAATGCCTATTAAAGTATACATATATATATGTATGTGTATGTGTGTGTTATGTTTATATATATGCATATATATATATATATATATATATATATATATATATATATATTAATGAACAATTTGTGTATTAGATAGAGCATTGTCCACCAACCATTAGTATTATGAGCTGAAAATCCTATCTTCGCCGTGTAAAAGATTATGCATATTTTATACAAATTATTTACAGTTTATCAAGATCTGAAATCTATTCGAGGACACGGTTAATGCGATTGTCTACTCACAATATTGTTTAACATTGTTTAATATTGTTTAATTGTGCTCAGCTTGGAAGTCCTTGGAAAGAAACTTTGTTTATGATAGACCAGAGAGATGACAGTTGCTCAGTGGTTAACGACATGGACTGATGACCTGCATGTTCCAAGTTTGAATCCAGTTCCTTCCACAAAAATCGCTTTCACTTAGGATCTTAACAAACTTTATGTGGTCCCTTCTGTATGTAACCTAGACAAAATATCGAGGAAACCAATGTCAACAATAGAATCGTCTGATTTATACGAAATGCATGAGCATCATAGTTCCGTTGAGGTTTTGGTACCTTTGACGTGGTTGCCGAATACTCAAATTCCGTTTGTAATCTTTTATCGGTGATTAGCTGGACGCCTGGCATTGCCCGGTCGTACAGTATGCTTCAACATAATATTTTGATTCATGCCGATTGCGTATAGTTTATTATAGAATCAATCCTTTATTGATTATTATATATTACGAGGAATAATTTGTCCGGAGGACTAATTCGCAAAAAAATAAAAAAATAAAAAATAAAATAAAATGTTTAAAAAATAATGATAATATCGTTCATCAAATTCTATCTTTGTTTTTTTACAATATCACATCAGCTGATATCTGTTCTTGACGATTAATGCCCTGGAAAAGTCGCTTCGAATTAATACTTAGTTTTAAAATATGCAACCGAAGAAATAATTTATGGCGATTTTAGTGGAGTCTGTATTCGTAACACGCTCCTCATG
>NC_136511.1:44136071-44238571 GCF_053919585.1 Euprymna scolopes | reverse complement strand
TGACATTGCCCATGTGTGTATGCCTTTTATTAGTTTTCTACTGTATCGTTTAGTTTCGAGTTTTCTTGTTCTTCCGGTGTATTCCTTTCGAATTTTCTATTCATTTCTTTTGCTATGATTTTATCTGCTTCGAGAACCTCACAATATCTGTAGGTATCATCCCCACCAAGTTCCCTCATCTCCGTTTTGTTGGTTAGTTCCATGCTTTCCGTTGCCTCCAGTTTCCCCACCTCTTATGATCAGCAATGCGCATTTTTCCATAACAAATTCCATTCGGATATCCTGGCTAAAATTTCTGGTTGTGTTTATTAGCATCTCAAGTTCCGTTCTATGTTTATTGCAATCAGTTTCAGACCATCAGTCATCATCATCATCATCATCATTATTATTATTATTATTATTATTATTATTATTATTATTATCATCATCATCATCATCATCATCAGCAGCAGCAGCAGCAGCAGCAGCAGCAGCAGCAGCAGCGTTTATCACTTACGTGGATTTGTCTCCCCATTCGACGTTTTTCCTTAATATTTCAGCCTTTTTCATTATCGCTATTCGTTGTCTTCTAAGCCTTTTCCCTTATTCCAATTTCTTCCATTTTTTTCGGAGTTTTTCGTGAGTGTTCCTAGTCATCATACGATTATTGTTGCTACCTTGACTCTATTTTATTGTAGATTTTTCTGTGCTAAAAACGAATCTGCAAACCGTTTCCGTAGCAAAAAGAAAGTTTTCATGAAATTACTTTTTCGAAAAGTGGGTGATCACTTTTCAATGTAAATTTAACTTAGAATGAGCACCCACTTTCTGGCCACCTGAGAGAGGGGCATTTTTCTGTGTTTTTCTTGGCTAAAAAGCTTTTTGTTTGATTTCTTTTGCTTGGTAATGACCCCTGAACTCTGGGACTATTTTCCATTTCACAGCCGTAGCCTTCGTTTAGTCGGCTTGAAAAACAGTGTTTATCGGTGTATTTGAAAGCTACAAATGCTACAAATGATTACTTTAAGTTAGAGAAAGTGAGTTAAAACTAAAAAACTATACAAAATACTGTCAGAAACCCACCAATTATGCCAGCCTATGTCATGGTAACATATATTTGTGGGGTTTCAGACACTGTTTTGTATAGTTTTTAGTTTTCAACTTACTTTCCCAAACTTAACGTATTCAACAGTCTGCGACCATTTCTGTTTTTCGAGCCGATTAAACATTTTACATTACATAAAAACACTAAACAATTATCCAGTTAGGTAGAAACGTAACTTACCTTACCTTTGCTTTCATTTATTTGTTTTTGGACAACTTTTTCCAATCTGTGTATAGTACCCCCCCATCAACCAAATATTAATTACTAACTCACATTTTTGTATACAGAAAACAACAACAAAAAAAAACATTTAGCGTTTCAACATTTTTGATACGTTCGGCTTCATCCACTTATTGTTGGTCGAGTCCAAACCATGAATGATTGACAGAAACTCCCGAGGATCCAGATCAAATTTTGCGAGAGTACCATTTTTTTTCATTTTCGCCTTCTTTTTCACTTTTTGGAGTGGATTGCTGTACTAAGAATATAAGAAACATGCATTTTTCTCTTTTTATCAAATTTTTCCATTACACCAAATTGAGCCACTGCAACGCGTGGCAGGGTACAGCTATTATATATATATATATATATATATATATATATATATATATATATATATATATATATATTTCTTCATTATTTTTGGTTTCGGTTTCGATTCAAACTGATGAGCCCAAGTCATACAGATACATTTTTTTTTAAATCACAACTTTATAATATATAAGAATCGATGGAAAAATGACTCTATAATAATACATGCGAAATCTACATAAATTAAAATATTAAATTTAAGTGTATTTTACGGGCGTGCCTGCTAGCTTAGATAAATCCTTTTGCAGTTTTAACAAAAGAGCTACAATAATATCACATCCACAGAATGCCAATATCAATATATTACATATGAAAAAGTCCGCTGTGGAATTTCCACAGGCCCAGCTAGTAGCTTACTATTGATCCTGTGGTTATATCTTTTATCAGGTTCTTACTATATATCTGAGCTTATAGGAATTTTCTTGTTCGTCTCAAATATATATATTTTTATTTATTTTCTCTTTCATTTCTGTTTATTAAAAGGCGTATGCTTCTCGAACTCCCCAATATTTGTATTTTTAATGTTCGCGTAGTAACCTTATCTCCCCTTGGTTAGTTAGTCCCATACCTTCTCTTTTTCATGTTCTCATAATAGTGCGCACTTTTTTCTTGCATATTACTATTATTCTTATTATCATTTGTACTCACTAGGAGTTCTCACACAGGTCATTATCAGGCCTCCGCAGAATACGAGTACTCTTCACCTCTTTCAATAATCTTTTCAAATAAATTTGCGTTATCCAAAGTGTCGTTTGCCATTGACTTTTCCCTGGCAATGACCATTGGTCTTCACTAGGATTTGGGTGGTAATGAGCCTCTACAAGGTCGCAGCATCCTTCGCATTTATCAATCAATCGGATGAAATTTAAATTCGCTGACAGATGCCTCACCAATGACAGAAGAAAGCCAGGTGTGCGAGCTGTTTCCACAATATTTCGGGCATGTTCCAGATATGTTTAAATTTACGATGTCAGCGTTTTACAAGGTCATTTGATGGGGCATACTTATCCTAGGTTTCCTTCATTTCAGCAAAAGTGTGGTGTGCGTCCTTCAAGTACAAAATCCAGATCACTGATTTTCATTCAATGCGATCAATTTTACACCTGATTCGATTCGAACACTTGTAAAGCAGAAATCACAAACAGTTCAGCGCTCTAATTTACCACATAATCCATAGAGATATAAATCATTGCACATGCAAAGTTTCAGCTAAAGCAGACAACTGGAAGTGCACAAGAGCCATAACTTATTGAACATACCTCGTATTATTAAAATGAATGTTTCTGTGGCATAAGATATTTTCCGTGAATCACTATTTTGCGAGCAGAGCTCACTAGTTTATAATTTGCTTGATCCAAATTCTTTGCGGCTGCACCACAGTGTACACTCGCAGATTGACGCTTATAATAATCCTGTCCAACCTGTCACGGAGAATTCTAGTAATCTCTGTCCGAATCTCATTCTGGAGAGCAGTAGTTATTTGAGAAGGTTGTTAGCATAGATCCGATCTTTTAGCGATTCCAGAGAAAATAATGTACAGATGTGGAGAATGTGCATGCCAAGCGTGAGATGAGCCGGGCATTAATATAATTACAATGGATGTATCCGAGTTAAGCAGTGGAGCAATGCAACGTTACTTTAGTCTTCTGACAGATCTCAGTATCCATGAATAATTTTATGAAACAATGGTGATAAAAAAAATTGCTACATATTTTAGGCCGCGATCACGGTTAACTCTAACTGGGAATGCGGTTTCGAATCTCGCTTAAAGTTCAGCTAAGCTGTAATATTTAGGGTACAACTACGTAAAGGTGGTAACTCTCTCCAAGAATTTCATGAATACTGCACCGTAAACAATGAACCTTATGGCTATATATATAAGAGGAAAAACTTAAAACTGTAAGTTAAAATTTGCAATAAAATTTAATTTTCAAATTTATTGTTCGACTGAAGAGTCCAAAATTGTTTTTGGAGTATTCAGACGAACAATAAATTTAATTGTAAAGTTAAACTTACTCTTTTAATTTCTTTCTTCTTATAATAAGGTATACTCTTCATTGTCTATGTATTGAGCTTTTTTATTTGGTTGGGAAAAACATATCTATATATAAAGACTGGCATTTATATTAGATTGAAGTTTACCATTGATTATATCAGCATTTTTATTTCCTTATATATATATATATATATATATATATATATATATATATATATATATATACATAACTAATCCATTTACGCACATAAAATTAATATACGAAAGTATAAATTTATGCGTAAACTTTAAGTATTTACTTCAAAAGTGCTCAATATATAGATAGAGCTAGTTAGTAATTTATAAAATGTATATGGCGATTAAGCTACACTAAATATTCTTCAGGCTTATGCATAAGCCTGAAGAATCCTAGAGTGGATGAAACGCGGAATATTCAGTGTAGCTTAATCGCTATATATATATATATATATATATATATATATATATATATATATATAATATATATTCATTCTTATTTGTTTTAGATTTGTTTTGGATATATATATATATATATATATATATATATATATATATATATATATATATATTAAAAATGTAAAGACACTCAGAAAACATCGGTACCGTCGGTTTGAAATTTGATATCTTTCAACAATAAACTTTACCCCATTATATCGGATTTGAAACCGACTGTACCGATGGTTTTCTGGCCATCTGTAAAATTGTAAACTTAATATTATGCTCTTATATTAAATTTTCTTTTATAATCGAGTATTTTTCCGGGTTTGTCCCTTCAAACACCACACAGTATATATATATATATATATATATATATATATATATATATATATATATATATATATATAATTATAAAACTCAAATGGCCTTGTAACGAATGATGTAACCTACTTTCCGGTTTATGGCATCCGTTGCACATGCGCGCATAAACATTAACATATAGCAACGTAAAAAAATAAACAAAAATCGCTTCTTTTGCAGATTTTGACCTGCGCACTGAAATATTAACGTTATTTTTTCGAAATTATTGTTTAACATGGGAAGATTGGGGGTGCTTTGCAATTATTCTTTATTACAACTATACTGTCGCTATTTTCTTACAACTAAACAACTTTAACTCGTTGATAAACATAAGAACAATTGTAGTAAAGCCACTACTACTACTACTACTACTACTACTACTGCTGCTGCTACTACTACTACTACTCTCTATCCGTCCCTTTTCCTTCCTCCCTTCCTTCCTTCTTTTTTATTTTTTGTTTACATTTCTAGATACAAAATAGTTGTGTGAGAACGGTGAATTTGTTGATACATTTACTAATCTGTTTCAATATTAGTTTTATTTTACTTTATTTATTTAGGTTTTATTTTTTTTGCTTCAGGCTTTATTAATTATTTTTTTTATTATTTTAAGTTTCTATAACTTGGTTGAAGGATTCCAATATGGGTTTTTCATTCTTATATTTCTCGTCGGTAGGTTCATGTGCGTTTTTGCTTGTAAATGACTTTCGTCGGCGTTCGATTCGTAGGAAAATCATGTTTAATTTTCGATTTTTGAGCGATTATTCAGAAAAATAGGTACCTTTACACGAATAGGGAGGAATTTTTTTTTCATGTTTGAGTGATCCGTCCGTGATTTTTCATTTTAATATACTTTTATAGAAATGTTTCTGTTATGTCAAAAAAAAACTATTTTCTTTACGCCACAAGTGTCACGCTCGTACATGAATTCCATAGCTAATATAACATAGTAACCCAACGGGTCACGGGTAGTCTAGTATATATATATATATATATATATATATATATATATATATATATATATATATATATATATATATATATATGACTAATGCTTCAAACACAAACCGGACACTGTACTGGAAAATGAATACCGCAAAAATCATTTGGGACATGGAGATACGAACAGATAAACTCATCCGAGCTAGAAGACTGGACGTCATGATAACTAAAAAGAAAAAAAAGGCCCTATCAAATTGTAGATTTTGCTGTCCCCGAGATAGAAAAACGAGGCAAATATGTGGAACTTACTAAATAACTTAACGGAATGTGGAAATTGGAGAAAATCAATTTAACAACAATAATTGTATGAGCATTAGGAACAGTCTCAAAGAACGTTCAGAACGAAAATTGGAGACATTTGAATCAAGGAGAAGACTCTAACAATGCAACGGACAGTTATGTGGAAAACAGCTGGAATCTGAAGGAAAACTCTCGATTGCGGAATTTAAATCTACAACATTGGCAAACGCTACAGCACAAAAGAAGTAAAACGAAAATCCAACCAAGAAAACTGAAACTGAAAAATTATAAAATTAAAAGTTTATCCCACCTTTAAATAGGTTCCCGCATCGGTTGGCACTAAACTCCAGAACGGAGCAGAGATGAGAGATTCTCTGGCAAAGGGTACAATAATTACAGGAGCCTAAGTAGCAAGTTTCTTCAAAAGGATCCGCCGAACTGGTTTCTACACTTAGCATTGACACACATCGTATACTGTATGGATGGCTATGCTCTAGCAACCAGTTGTCCCCGACCTTCTTAATTTTCTGCCTTCCTGATCATAGAAAAACACGACCAAGTTTTTTCACTCTCGGATTTAACCCCCTTCCACCTTTTATAAGTATATCCTTGCTTATTTTTTCTTGTACAGTTCCTTACAGGATTGTGCGAGGGATAGTCTAAAGGTAACGCCTTCTATTTTTTTGTTCCGCCCGAATGGATCGGGGAGCATTGCAATTTGCATTGTTATCATGACTGAACTGATGCATTTAAAACCTGAAAGTGTTATCCTTCTGTTGCAGGAGAACGTGCATTGAGAATGGTGCTGACTATGTAGAAAATAAAATCTTGAGCACAAAAGTGTAACTCGTTTTAATTGTACCACTCCCGTCTTTATAGTTTCTCTAACGTTTTAGTTAATAAAAAATAAACGGCTTTACTTTTGGAACGCTACTCGTGTGTAAGCAATTACGGGTTTTTTTTTCTGTTCGCAAGCAAGAATCGAAAACAACATTAAGCGTCACAAAGACTACATCTTCCAGATTTGCTGGGAGAGTGTTTACAAGGCTAAATACGAAAGTGAAGCCTCTTATAATTTTTAACTAGTGTTGTATATACTGTGAAATCGTACGTGTTTTGTGTGTATACGTGACACTAAATAAATTATCTGTTGTGTTCTTATCTTTCTTAATTGATTAACGGGCCATTTGAATATACATACGTTGTATTTGTGGTATTACGGATTGTTGTCCTCGTGTCCTAATGTCTACCTTAACGGCCCGTGACTCGACTAATGGTGTTGGTGCGTGCGCGTTAGAATATATAATACACGTAACGACGACATACCTGTTTCTGCTGCCGGTTGCTTCTGGGGGATTCGCCAACCGTGTTTGGGTGAGCTTGAGCCTGTTTAAAGGAAACGCTTCAAAACAGGGGCCCAAGACGAATGAGTGTTTATATATATATATATATATATATATATATATATATATATATATATATATATATATATATATATATATATATATAAATTATTCACTCCCCTGGTATTTCATCCCAGCAAAGTAAATCTTGGCTTTTGGGGAGACCCTCTTTACCCATCTTGCTTATTTGGCGTCTCTTATCCAACTGAAACTATGCCTGCACAAACCGGAACACGTGACACGTGACACGTCACGTCTGGTCCCCGTTCGGATACTTCCGGTGCAAACCAACCGGTCACAAAGTTTGATAATGTCAAAACATGTCACTATACAAACTTCTGTTGTCCACTCATCGCTAGATAGATGATTAGATATATAAATAGATAAATAGATAACAGACAATAAAATTCTTCTACACGGCCTTTATCTTATGCTAGTCTGTAGATATTCGCCTGTATTTGTGGATTGTGGCGTATATTTACTTATTCGAATTCTAATCAGTTTGAAATATTCAAGTCAAAACATATTTGCACCTTCTCATAAATCGAGATAAAAATAAGGAAACCTGCTTATCAGTCGTGTAGATGGATCATCGCAATCGCTTACTGTTATTTGGACGAATGACGTCATCCTTGTTTATGCCGCATTTGTTTTGTTTTTTTTATATTTCTCCTTTTAGATGCCCACTTTTTCCTGTTTGTCACGATTCAGTTTATATTTGTGGCTTCACAAGGGAGGAGAGACAGAAATAAATTGTTGTCACGACTGCGACAACTGTTGTGTCAACTAGCAATAAACGTAAACTGAGCGTTTCGGTCCACATGATTTAATACGGACAATACTGTCAACATGACCCGGCATAGTTCCAAACAATTCCGTCCACACGATCCAACATGGACCTGAACAATTCCGTCGATATGCACTGAAACGATCCTGAACAACTCCTTCATTATCATCCTGAACATTTCCATAAAAACGATCCGACAAAATCCTGAACAGTAAGATGGATGAAAGTTTTCGACTACCGCTCCTTCCATAACCAAAACATTTACATTAGTCCGACACCTAAGATGTCATAGAAATGACTCAGATTTTGTTGGACTGATTGTCGAGGTTAGAACCTCGACTAGCGTACTACGAAATACGCACACACCTTGCAAGTGAAAACAGACAATTTGATTTAAGAGCAGTTCAATGAAGGTCGATACTGGTCATAGCCGCCTATGATTAACAGTGAACGCCGGGAATTGACAGTTACAGTTTTTAATGACAGCTAGCGTCTACGAGTAAACGCAATTAATCTCTTTAAAACAGCACTAACCACCATTGACCATCCGTGACCGCCACAGGCACCTAGTGACAGACAGTTAATGCCAGTGCCTAATAATGCCCGACAGTTGAAGTCAAACGATTTCAGTTCAGAGCAGTCTAATAAAAGCCGACAGTGGCCATGGCCGTCAGTGACTGCCAGTTGCAAAGGCAGCCAATGTCAACCAGTAATAGCAAGTGGTAACTTCCTTCAGTTTCGACAAACTATGGATACCTACTGTAAGGGTGCCTTCGCGTGGATTTTTTTGTGGCAAGAGTTTTGCAATTACCAACTACACCCTTTTTGAATCGGCGTTGTTAAATACCAGTGGCAAGTGTAGGTTCTGGACGACTGGAAACAATGCTGAGAAAAGTTGAGACCACGTACAGCGCAATGAATTCGCAAATAGTCACTCATCTGCTACTAGACAGGCTTAAAGTTACCTTTGGTGATCTGACGAGAACCGGTGTGTCAATGTGATTACGCCGTGTATACCTGCAAGTGACTGCTTCAATACACCACTAATCGCCAGTAACCATCAGTGCTGAAAAAGACAGATAGTGACAACTAACTGCGACTGCCAGACAATGCCTGATAGCAAAAGTCAGATAATTTCATCTTGGCCACGGCCACCAGTGGCTGTTATTGTGCAGGGCTCACTAGCAACCGTAGTTTAATTTGTTTTTCAGGGGCAGTTTCTTTACTGCCTATTCTGGGTTGGTGTCATATTTTCACCGAGAAACGTCTGTATACGTGTCTAGCTAGTCTGCATCTTTCGCCCATTATTTGCAATCCTCTCATAATATTCTTCATCAGCCATCTGACAATCTCCGTCAGTCTTATCATCTTTAGTCTGGTAAGTAATAGCTCATTCTTTTGCATTTTGTCAGATCAGCCAACTTCCCATCTGCGGAACACAATACAATAGGATTGATCCCCCTTCAAGTTACAACATGCCATCTTCAAGTTGAATGTAAACAAATTAATAACAAGCGCCATCTTAGATAAAACCATTATATTCATTCCACCATCGTTTCCAGTCCTCTCATACTATTGGTTATCATCCAGTCGACAATCTTATTAATCCTTATCGTCGAGTGGCCTTTGGTAAGTAAGTTTGGTCAGATTGGTAAGAGTATTTGTATTCTTGCGGGCTCATGGCGTAACGGATAATATACCCGGTGACACTCAGTTCTTAGTGTCACTCTTCTAATGATACTCAGAATACAATTACGATTCACACCGACACCTTTTCTTCAGACAAGCGATACACTATACAACATATGTACTTACATCAAGTAAGCAAATCAAAATATACATCGTCAATAATAAGGAAGATATAATGACGTTTATCAGCGTTTTCTGATAACCCCTGTCCTTTCTTTTATCAAAAAATGATCAAATAAGTAGGTTATCGGACATAAGTAGGTCGACGAATAGCAAGTATATAGCATAGAATACAAATATTAGATGTGTTTTTTGGGGACCCTACGCCAATAAGTAGATATTGAGTTAGCTAGTCTGAATTTTGGCGAGGATTACATTAGTATATGTTAGGATAACTGTCTGCAAACAAAGTGTACCTCAAAACAGGTGAGGTAAGTTGGAGAAGTAGTCAAGAGGTCAACCTCCATAAAAAATTTAGAAGAACGGTGGCATATCATGTATTTGAGCAAGAGAAAACTATTTACATCAGTCTCGCTAAAGAAGCTGTGCAGATGGGACGTGGCCACATAATGCGAATAATCTAAGGCGAATTTCACTTCGATGTCTGTCCGTCTGCAACTCTCAATCTTTCAATTGATGAACTAACTTTAGAAGGAAATGATTATACTTAAGTAGTATCTCTCCCCAAAAGTAAAATCTCTCTCCAATAAAACCATGAAAACACAGCAAAGTTTCTTTTTGTTTTTATAGATGGGTAGGTATTCGTCTTAGTTAAATAAAAGATTATATTAGATGTAGTACATGGGAGCATGAATCTAATCTATTTTTTGTATATTTGCGTTTATGTAATTTTACATTATAATAGTGCACGCATAGTATATATATATATATATATATATATATATATATATATATATATATATATACGTGTGTGTGTGTGTGTGTGTGTGTGTGTGTGTGTGTGTAGAATATCAAGAAAAACAAAAACAAAACAAAATAAAAATATATATACTAATGCATATAAAATTTGGAGTTTGTTCCCTATGGACTCGAAAACCGCTGGGTCAGTTTTAATTGAATGTTACACGAAGGTACTTTATGTGACTGGCAGTGTCCTTATATAGGGTTTCGTATCGGAATGTCTTTGATAAGTATCAATAATCGAAATTATTCTATGGAAAAAGGAACAGTTGATTTTGGCCAAAGTTAACACCTTACACAATCTTGCATCACAGCTGTATTTGAAAAGTTTTATTTCCACAAAAGTTAAAAGACCCAACGTATAAAATAAACAATAGGTTCTTTGATATGACAGGGACGCGTTCGAAAAATATATATGTATATATTCACCATTTTTTATGACAATAAAAATATGGGAGTGTGAAACATTCGTTGATCATTCATTCAATCCATATTTTTATTATCATCGAAATCGATGAAATATACCATTTTTCCAATCAAATCGATTGATTGCTTTCTCTAATTGGGGACCTATCAGATGCACTTAAGGGAAGCTTCACATTTCTCTGACACTGACTAATTTCACACTATATTGTAGTCTACATTGCACTGTAGAGAACCTAACGTTGATTTTATAAATCATCTTTAGATATAATGCATTGAAATAAAGTTTAAAATGCATAAGTCTCATGCTTCAATTGTGCTCTTAACAAAAACGTGCCCCTGTCATATCAAAGGACCTACTGCTCATTTTTATATCAACTTTGTTTCTATTCGTAGCCAAGAGTGACCAACAAAATGATGTTTCCTTACAAAGAGAAAATGTTATATATATAATAATATAAATATACAATATAAATATACAAGAAATAAATGTTACCATAGTCAATAAAAGTTACTTTTATGATAGAAAAGTTCATTGGTTTGTATTTTTAAGTAGTTTGTAAAAAAAAAATTTTTTTTTATTTACTAACCGGTTTAAAAAAAATCAAAATGGCAGCGACTTTGAAATGGAGAGCCCCGTTTTTAATTTGAAGGAGGGGCACTTGAGCATTCTGTGTTAAAAATTTAAGAGAGTTCCCTCAACGTAAGGAATATTTATAAACATATTTTAATGTTTTCCGTTATTTTGTGCTTGAGTAATATTCGATTATGGCATGTGTAGTTTATATAAAAATTCATTTAAGTAGTTATCGCCTCAAATTTCGTTTTAATTTCGGTTCGCTGAAATTATTTCAAGTAAAGAGCATTAAAAACTATTTCAAAACAAAAAAATACATGAACTGAACTTTTATTGACTATGGTAACATTTATTTCTTGTATATTTATTTTTTCGGTTAGACGCTTGTTGGCTTTTCTGCTAAACATTCTTGCTAAACAATATCGACGAAATATCGAAAAACAAAGAAACAAAAACAGTTTTGAAAAATAATGAAGCTTTACTTACTTTAGTAAAATAATCCGAAACAGCAAAATGGGATATTAAAAAAGTAAACACGTAATTACTTTAGTTTTCTAAAGCAAAGAATCGATATAAATATGAAGAAGAAAATGGCGCCCTTTTCAAGCAGAACAGCTTCGTTTCAGTTTTACAGTATTGAACGGTGTAATATTGCGCCGTCGGATTCAGGGTTGTACTATTGTAATGTAAAAAAACACGCAGAAAGGGTTGTAATCAACTGAATTCCTTCTAGTAGACTTATAAAAAAAGCTTAAACAGATATATAAATAAAAATAAAGAGTTTATGAAAATGTTTTTAAAAAGACACGTAATCACGTAAGCAGGATTTTTCCTTCTTTTGACGCGATAACAAGTAACGTTCTTATTTTTTATTATTTATCTATTTATCTATTTTCGAAAGAGTGTCACGTGCAAGTGGAGAAGGAAAAAACTGACTTACTCAAAATTTGTGTCGAGAATTGTCTAAAGTTCCGACCGTTTTTTTTGGGGGGGGGGCTTTCACTTTAATAAGAACGTGAATTTATGAAGTGAATTTATTTGACACAATATGATTGAACTAAAAAAAATAAATAAAAGCTAACGTGAATTAAGATTAAAGTTAGGGTGTTATTGTGGACCCTCACCCCTATTAAAAAACCTTTTTAAACTTTTTGACATATTTACATTCTATGGAGGTCAGGCGCGAACGAACACCCAATAATTTTATTGTACCATATTTCTTCAAACTGAAACATAATTATCAAAGTATACTTACGAAAATAGATATGAAAAGTCTTTGTTAAAGTTTATGCCATATTTCCATGGAGTACAGGCGCGAACGCAGACCCCACAATTTTATTATATAATCCCTATTTAAGTTAAAACATACTTATCAAAGTATTCTTATGTACATCTATATCAAAACCCCTTGTAAACGTTTTTTTTTTCATTTTTTATTTCCATACTTTGGGGGCCAGGCGCAAACGCAGACCCCTCAATTTTTATGAACCACCGTTCTGCCAGATCAAACATACCCATTCCTGATCCTCGATACATTTTCCATCATTATATGTAATCAGTTTTTTTTTAAATAGTCAACCATATAGGAGCCTATTCGTGACTAGACACACACACAGACGTTCAGCTTTATATTATAGATATATAAACTATTGTACTTAATAAAAGTCCAATTGGCGTGTTTAAGGGAAAGTATAGTGATGAATTCCCCTCTCAAGAACTGAAAATTAATACAATTGCCTAATCTATTCATGCAATCAACTAGGTAGTTAAAATAACCATTTATGGACGAGAAACACTATTATTAAATAAAACAATCAGAAAATAAAAATATGAATGAAATACTGAAATAAAATGTAGTTATCAACATTTGAATCTAAAAAGATAAAAAGTAAAATTAATATAGCAGCGACTTATCTCGAAAAGAGTTCCGCCTCCAAAATGCTATTGAAGGGAAATTAGCTTTAGTAAGTAGTAAGTAATCAACCATCTCAGCAAAAATAACCTTCTTCGTGACACACAATATGGTTTCCGTTCTGCTAGATCTACAGGAGATGTGCTTGCAGTTATATCTCATAGGATTAGCGAATCTCTCGACAGAGGCAACCTTTCTAGGGCAATTGCTCTTGACATATCAAAGACATTTGATAGGGTATGGCATAAAGGTTTACTTCACAAGATCTATGGTATAGCTGGAAATGTCTTTTCAATTATTAAATCATCTCTCTCTAATAAGTTCATAAGAGTAGTAGTTGATGGGCAAAAATAAGAAGCTCACAGTATTAATACTGTAGTCCCTCAGGATTCCATCCTGGACCCAACTCTTTTCCTGATCTACTATAATGATCTTCCACATCACATCCTTACATCATTCGTAGACATTTATGCTGATGACACTACCATCTATAGTAGTATATCTAAAACCATAAACGACAAAGTTCTCTCCGATTCTCTCTCTTCTGATCTTGAGCACGTGGTACAATGGGGAAAGGAGTGGTTGGTTACTTTTAATGCATCTAAAATCAAGATCCTATCTTTACATCATCAACATTCTGATCCTCATCTGGCATCAATTGAAATGAATGGCTCTTGTCTTGGGGAAGCCTATATGTTTTGACAAGCTTCTAGGATTAACATTTACTCCTGATCTTAAATGGAACACGTACATCAAATCTGTTGCCATGGCTGCTGGAAAAATGGTCGGATCCTTCTATCGACCCAGTAGATATCTCACTACTGATGCAATTCTCTATCTATATAAGAGCCAAGTAGTCCAAGGATGGAGTACTGTTGCCACATCTGGGCAGGAGCTGCTAGAAAGGACTTGTCCTGTCTCGTAGGGGATGTGCTTTTCTCTTCCCTGCAACCTCTATCTCACAGAAGAGATGTTGCGAGTTTGTCTCTGGTTTTTAACGTTATTTTTTATGGCAAGTGCTCGACTGAGCTTCAATCTATGGTTCCCCCTCGCCAAACTTTCACAAGAAACACTCGTCTAGCTTAAAACACTATCAATAATTCTCCCACACTTTATCTGTGCCTAAAGCAAAACGTAGATTGCATAAACAAAGCTTCTTTCTTAGAACTGCACGCCTGTGGAATTGTCTTTCGTTTTCCTGCTTTCCGGCTGACTACAATATGGTTGTCTTCAAGTTCAACGTAAACAAGATCTTGATGAGCCGTTCCACTTAAGTTAACAAATTTACCGAATTTCCACTACTAACGATTACTATATTGTCCAGTTGACTACTGTACACTCTTGACCCTTATCCTTGAGTGGTCTCTGGGTCTTGATAAGTGGTTATGCCCATGTAATATATATATATATATATATATATATATATATATATATATATATATATATATATACACTATAATAGAAAAGTAAGCGAAACGGTTTGGAGGATTTTTATAAAATTTACCCCAAAATGTATTATTATTGCCTAGCAGCGTTGTATCGGAATGTCAGCGATAAGTATCGATAATCAATAATCGAAATTTCCGATGAAAAATGAACAGGCGATTTTGACCAAAGTTAACACCTCCTATTCTATTCTAACATCACAATGCATTTGAGAAATTTTATTACCACACAAGTAGAAAAGTTCTGCATATAAAATCAACAGCATATACCTCGAATATAAATATGTATATGTACACACACGCACATACGGATAAACACACAGATATAAATATATATATATATATATATATATATATATATATATATATATATATTTAGGAACTGCTAAAAACAGCCTATCCTGCCTTGACTGAGTACAAAATAGACTTCGTGGCTTAGTGGGGGATGCCCTTTTTTCTACCCTGCAACCTCTCTCCTACAGAAGAGACGTTGCGAGCCTATCCTTGTTTTATCGTTATTTCCATGGCAGGTGCTCGTCTGAACTCCAGTCTCTGCCCCCCCCTCGCCAATCTTTCACGAAAAACACCCGTCTAGCTGAATCCACTGTGAAAAATTCCCCCCACTCTATATCTGTGCCTAAATCAAAACGTGGATTCCATGAACAAAGCTTCTTTCTTAGAACTGCACGCCTGTGGAACTCTGTTCCGTCTGCCTGCTTCCCACCGGACTACAACTTGGATGTGTTCAAGTCAAACATTAACAAATTCCTAATGAACCGCCCCCCTTAAGTAAACACTTCATCAAATCTCCACACTAACGTAATGTACTTGCAATAACCCTTATCCCTGAGTTTCTTCCAATCCTTGATAAGTGGTGATCACTGTGTAAAATATATATGTATATATATATACGTACAAATATACGCACATACTCGTGCACATATTCATATATGTACGCACACAGACAATGAAATAAAAGTATCAACATTTTTGAGCCGTAAGGAGGGAATTTTAAAGGTAAAGTCTTGCTCTATTCTGTTTATATATATATATATATATATATATATATATATATATATATATATATATATATATATATATATATATACTAGCAAAAGTACCCGTCGTTGACTGGGTGCAAAAACAGCCTACAGAAAATGGACTCTGATTTATGAAAGTATGATAGGTTATAAAAAGGAAGGGTTGTAAATTTGGGTTGAATTTGGAGGTATCAAAACCAAAGCAAAATATGATGAAAGTAAAACTAAAATAGATAAACTCCACAATTTATTATACCATACCTGCTCACACTGAAACATTTATCACAATATTCTGTGGATCTATATTAAAAAACCTTGTTAAACTTTGTGACATATTTCCATTCTATAGAGGTAAGGCGCAAACGAACACCCCATAATTTTATTATACCATATTTCTTCAAACTGAAACATAATTATCAAAGAATACTTACGCAGATAGATATGAAAAGACTTTATTAAAGTTTGTGCCTATTTCCATTCTATGAAGGCCAAGCACGAACACAGACCCCACAATTTTATTATATCATCCCTATTTAATTAAAACATACTTATCAAAGTATTCTTATGTACATCTATATCAAAAACACTTGTAAACGTTTTTTTTTATTTTTAAATATTTTATTTCCATACGTTGTGGACTAGGCGCGATCGCAGACCCCACAATTTTAACGAACCACTGTTCTGCCAGATCAAACATACCCATTCCTGTGTCTCGATACATCTTCTATCAATATATGTAATCAGATTTTTAAAATATTCAACCATATAGGAGCCTATTTGTGACCACACATACACACACACACACATTCAGCTTTATATTATATATATATATATATATGTATATATATATATATGCAATGGCATCATATTTATTACTGCTCTTGTGTAAATACTAACATCTATTGGTGTCTCATAGATTTGTAATTCTGTTCTCCATTTGTCTTTCTACATCGTATATATCGTATTTTTAAATATGACGTTCAATTCATATCTTATATCTACATGGTAAGAGTCTCTACTACTGTTGCTATTATATCTGTATTTTTTTGTATTTTTTTTTTTTTTAATTTTCCGTTCTACACATCTTAACAAAATGTCATTTTTTCCCACAGTTTCAATTGTATGCTGGACATTTCTTTTGTGAGAATTGCAGCAAAATGTACAATGTTCCATCCAGTTCTGACTTTTGGCGAGATTTCTTCTTATCGATGCCGCCATATTGTTTTTTTTTTTCACTCTTATATTATTTTCTTCCCGTATCATTGAAATAAATTTCTGTTTCCTGCGTAGCCATTATTTCGAGTGTTTTTTTCGTTTATTCGGCACTAGGGCTTTCTTGTATCGTATTCTTTTTCTTTATATAGTGATGCTTCTCTCTTTCAGTAAGTTATCGTTAATCCCCCAGATCAGATTGTCTTTTATCAAGTTAGCATGTTCGTTTATGCCATGAAAACATTTTGACATAAATAATTTCATGTGTAAATGTTAATAACGATTATAATAATAATCGGCGGGCCAATATCTAACACATATATATGAACTAGCCTGCATGCCCGACGTTGCCCGGGTGTTGTGAGGTGTGTGCTGAGCAAAGAAAACTAGTAGTACGCGGTAACCTGTATCGCGAAGGAGGAAAAGAACGTGAAAAAAACGTGACGTTTTTGCTGTTGCGTCCATCGCCAAACCGAAAGTGATGAAGGTTTAAATTAAGGCTAGTCAATTGAAAGAGGGGTGAATTTCGAAAATATCCGCGAAAAAGGCGATCCCACCCTGTAGAAAAGTACCTAGTTGACGGTGAATGAATTGTTTTTAGCCAATTTTTCTATATTTGTCGTCCGAAGGGTCGAGCCTCCAAACGATACCGACCTCTTGGAAATCCGTCGCCTCTATCGAAAGTTTTTGGCATACATACATACATACATACATACATACATACATACATACATACATACGCACATTTAAATAGACAGGTGAGATTTATATTATAAAATATGGCACAGTTAGATGGAGATATAACTGTTAAGTTTCAAATTAACTCGTCGTTCAATACATGGATTTGATCAATAATGCAAATGGTCTTCTGCAATTCTATCAGTTTTACATTGTTTTCAGAAAGAAACCAGTTGAATTATAATAACAGTGAAACATCGTAATAAACAAAGCTAGGTCCGGGATAAACGCAATTAAACACTCGCTTTTTTTGGTCGTACACATTTTGGAATAGAGGCATTTAGTGTCCTTGTCAAGGAGGAAGTTTGTTGTATTTTTATTATATGAAAAGCCAATCAATGAGCACTAAATTATTCAAACAAACCCGGATGTAGGAACCGTGATCTTGTCCATGGCACAACAAACTATCCGATTTCGTCTACAGAAGCAATATCGTTAGCAGGCGTGGCAGTATCCAAGATGGGCGTTATTTTCAAAATGGTGGCCTATTTTAGACGCGTTTGATAATACATTAATTTAAAAATTGAGATTTTCATTAACGAGTCACCGCTTATATAGGCCCATAGACCACTCAAGTATAAACGTTAATAAAGAGGATCCTCGTACAGCTATGTGATAATTGGTAGTAAGGATTCAAAATGTCCAAAATTAGATTTAAGAGGATATATATATATATATATATATATATATATATATATATATACATATATATATATATATATATATGTGTGTGTGTCATCCACGTACAGTACTGTTTCGCTGTTTCACAGCTCATCAGTGCTGCTAGACAGGCAACTACCTCAAGCCAGGATCGAAACCCGACCGCCCGTACGACAATCAATGCTTTAAACGATAACACTAATCAGCAACAGCTGTGCGGGTAGTGAATTAACGATGTTTTGACATCGTCCGAATACCTAAGTTCGATTTGTTTACACAAAGAGCATCGCTTAATATGCTAATGGTATATCCTGTATCACTTCCCAATGTGCTCAACTAAAAATAAGGAACATTATACTCATCCGGTTACCAATATATATATATATATATATATATATATATATATATATATATATATATTGGATTTTTAATTTCAATCTCTTTGTCAACGTTGCAAATCCAACTACTTGGCCTTTTGGTAAACCAAAGTGTAGTATCTGTTCTTCAGATGCTGAACTTCCATTTCTTGTTCTCTTTCGGTGGAGGAACAGTCGTTCACGACTGAGACAATTTTTTTTATTTTTGTACCTTTTCTCCACGTTAAAAAACGACCCTGGTGTCTAACTCTGTCCCGTGGGGAGGCATAGTAAATAGGTACTTCTTATATAAGCATTGATTTTTATGATCATTGCGTCTTTGTAAATATCTCACAACTGCATATTTTTTCATTTGGATTTTTACTTTTCTAATTTTTCATCTCTTCTCTCCATTGACTCTTTACACTAACTTTTTGCATATATGACTAGTTTTCGATATAATGTAGTCTCAATTTATGCCAGTACCAGCAAATGCATAACTTCTCTAGAATATTCATTTGCTAATATCTTTTCTCTGATGAAAAGAACGGATTCCTTGAAACTCAGTGGATTAAGAAAATCTTAATATTTTTGGAGTTTCCTGTCAGACAATAACTTCTTGTAATTTAGTCTTTAATTGTGTTCTTTCACACACACACACACACACACACACACACACACACATATATATATATATATATAATATTGAGTAAAATGATTGATAATTTATAATTAAAATTAATAATTAAAAATCCGTTTCACATTTTCAACCATTCATAAACTACATTTAACATCCCAATGAATGCATTGAGGATGATACTTATGAGTTTTAAGGGCGGACGATTAAAAGATATAGCTGTCTTATGTAAAAAATGCTAGTTTTATTTTTGGTGTCTGTAAACCCCACCCACTATTTTTGCTGGTGAGGAGACTTTGTTTTATAAAATCAAATGATAAAATTATTGTCCAGGACTTATTATTTGTCACAATAAAAACATCGGTTCCGAAACGATCGTACAATTTATTGATTTTGTTTTTTCAAAGCTCGAAGGCCACTGTAAGATAAGGGTTAATGAATGTAAGGCTGTAATGGTGTAATCGTTAATGGCGTTAGTTTAACACTATTTACCATTAACTGGCCTCCCCCTTATATTAGGCTTGAAACTGACGGTACCGATGTAATTCTGACTTTATGTACAGTTTATATATATATATATATATATATATATATATATATATATATAAAAACTGTGCAGAAAGTCAGAAAAGCATTGGTACCGTCGGTTTCAAGTCTAACATAAGAGGGACCACTTAATGGAAAATAATGTAAGGCTCTCGTCATCCATATTATTACTTTAAAAAATGCTAGTTTCATTTTTGGTGTCTTTAAACCCCACCCACTATTTTTGCTGATGAGGAGACTTTGTTTTATAAAATAAAATGATAAAATTGTTGTCCAAGACTTATTGTCTGTTTCAATAAAAATATCGTTTGCGAAACGATCGTACAATTCATTGATTTTCTTTGTTCTTCTTTGTGAACCCGATTTTTAATTTTTAATTTTTACTATAAATTATCAATCATAAATAACCCTTATCCCTGAGTGGCTTCCGGGCCTTGATAAATTGTGACTACCGTGTAAAAAAAATCATTTAACTCAATATTAAAATAGCTCTAGGATATCTATGCCTATTGAGCTTATTATATATCTACATTACAACGAACACTGTTTTCTTTTAATTGTATTAATGCATTTACTAATACATTGAAATAAACTCTGCTCTTTAAACTGTTGGTCTAATATATATATATATATATATATATATATATATATATATATATATATATATATATATATATTGAGGGAATTAGACCAACGGTTTAAAGAGCAGAGTTTATATATATATATATATATATATATATATATATATATATATATATATATATATATATATATATATAACTACTTCATTTACTCATATAAATTAATATACGAAAGTATAAATTTATGCGTAAATTTTAAGTATTTACTTCGACAGTGCTCAATACATAGGTAGAGCTAGTTAGTAAGTTATAAAATAGATATGGCGATTAAGCTACACTTAATATTCCGCGTTTCATCCACTCTAGGATACTTCAGGCTTGTATATATATATATATATATATATATATATATATATATATATATATATATATATATATAAAATAAAAATTACAATTAAATTTACCAAAATGATCCAAGATGGTAAAACTAAAGTATATTACAAATATTAATTCTTTAATATTTGTAATATACAGTAGTCTGAACCAGATGTAAAAGCTCGATAAAACCAAATAGGAGATAGAGCTTATAATAAGAGCAAATAGTTAATAAAACATGAAAAAGAAAGTGAAGCATAGGGAATAGGGTAAAGAAAAAGGTGATTTCACGTGAATGGATAGTCTGCTGAAAGATAAAGTATCCAATGAAATCATCTTTTTCTTCACCCTATTCCCTATGCTTCACTTTTTGTTATAAAGTAAGATTTTTGACTTACTTGCAGGTTCATCAAATACTTTTGCATGCAAAATCCGATCCCGCATTTTGCTAATTCCTACCCTCTGATGAGAAGGAAAGTATTTCTTCGAAACTCTGCGGATTAAGGACTATCCACTTATTTAGTGTTTCCTTTTCAAATTAAATATGTTTTTTAACTCTTTTTCAAAGTGTTTTTAACATGTCTTATTAACCATTTGCTCTTATATATATATATATATATATATATATATATATATATATATATATATATATATATATATATATATAACATAAGCCTGAAGAATCCTAGAGTGGATGAAACGCGGAATATTTTGTGTAGATTTATCGCCATATATATTTTATATATATATATATATATATATATATATATATATATATATATATATATATATATACCCGAAACAGTGTTTCATGGCAAGCAACTGATGATCCCTTAAAAAATAAATTATTAGTGCTATGGTAAATTCTAGAGCTATCTGATGCACTGATTGCAAGTGATTAAATGACTTACTGACTAGATGGTTTTCTAACGAATGATCAAAAATATTTTTTGTATATTTTTAAAGGTTAAAAACTTCAAAGACTATAAATATATATATATATATATATATATATATATATATATATATATATATATATATATATATATACTTTTTATTTATTTTTACATAAGCAGTAATATGTTGCCAGAAAATCATAAGCATGTTTCGGTCAGCTTGTTTTTAGTTACTAGAAACCTCTTCAGGCAATAAAGTTTATATGAAAGCAAAGTTTGCAATGAAAATATCAGGTTATTCACGTCACAGTGAGTCAATATCAAAAGGCTCCGTCAAATGTAGAAATAGGAACAAGGAATAAGATTTGGTTGTAAAGAAGACTAAATAAGAATGCGGATTAGGGTCTGTGTTGAGATATAGGAATAAAGAGGCAAAGAATACGGGATAAAAAGCCGAGAAGGAAATAATAGAAGACTGGAAAGAACGGTATATATATGCGTATGTGATATCCGCCCTAAATCATAAACATACTAGTGCGTATAGGGTGAATTAGTAGAGGAGCGTGAGTTTGACAAATGTTTTGGAAATATCTATGTAAAAAAAGAGGGTTAGATTTAACCGGAATTATCCCGTTTTAAAAGTGCTTTTAATATGAGTCGAGTTTACCGTGGTCAGAAAGTATACAACTTACGTTTACCTCTAATCCATCCCTGCTCCATCCCTTCAATCGAAATTTGTAAAGAGATAAGGAAGAAAAGTGAAAGTCGCAAGGAAGAAAAGTAAAAAAAGAAAAAAATGGTAACGACCGTTGTGGCAGACTTTCAGAGGCAGAGCAGCAAAACAGATAATAAAGAAAACGTTTTTTTTTTTTCTCTTGGAAAACAAATTATATAAAAACACTTAAACAACCGGACAAATAGTCAATAAGAACAAGAGTAAAACGTATAACCATACAAAAAAAATACGTTAAAACATTCGGTGCGATAACAATTCCGTCGCCCATCTTATACGTCAGTTCATCGGGCGAATAGTAAAAGAATTCTATACTTTCTTTCTCTACTTAAAATTTCGTAAGTTCGTCCCCTCTAGGCACAAAACCGATGGGGCCGATTTTTATGAAATTTTCAGACGAAGGTATGTGCCTTTTGTATAGCATGTCTTTAATAAGTATAGCGATTTTGACCAAAGATAACACCTTATACAGCCTAACATCACAAGTGCAGTTGAGAAGTTTTATTACCTTAATTGAAATGAAAAGCTCTCGACTTGAGGAAGGAGCCTGCTTTGACAATGACCTTCACTCCTGACTTGAAGTAGAAGACCTCCATCAGATTCGTTGCCAAAATCACTGGAAAAATGGTTGGATCCTTCTACCTCTCCAGAAACTGTTTCACCCCTGCCTATTTCTCAATAAAATCGATTAATTGCCTGCTCTAGTTGGGGGATCCATCGCAGTGCAGCGAGACGACGCTCACATGTTTGTTGCAGTGACTTAGTTCATAATACATTGTAGTCTACATTGCACTGTACAGAAGTTATCGTTGATTTTATAAAATTATTTT
Organism: Euprymna scolopes; assembly: GCF_053919585.1. NCBI lineage: Eukaryota > Metazoa > Mollusca > Cephalopoda > Sepiida > Sepiolidae > Euprymna > Euprymna scolopes. The sequence goes on along the minus strand of NC_136511.1, from coordinate 44,215,081 downwards.
ATACATAATTGCTTGGAGTAAAGTTTACAATATAAAACTCAAGTATAATACTTCACTTTTACTATAAAACAAAAACATTAATTTCGAACGCGTCTCTGTCATATCAAAGAACTTACTGTTGATTTTATATGCTTGGCTTTACTGCTTGTGAGGTAATAACGGCTTGAATTTAAGTTCAAAAGTAAAAACTCAACTATAATGGTTCACATGTGCTTTAAACAGAAACATTCCATTCGAATGCAGCCCTGTCATATCAAAGAGCCTACTGCTGATTTTATACGACGAGCCTTTCGGTTTGTTTTTTACTCCTGACGCATCCTCTACTTGTACAAGAGCACAAATATGCCCTAAAATGGAGTACTATTGCCACATGTGGAGAGAAGCTTTTAGGGGTACCTTTCCTGCCTTGATAGGGTACAAAATCTCCTTCAAAGTCAAGTTGTGAGGACCTTTTCCTCTCTCTACTTCCTTTTTCTTACAAAAGAGACGTTGCGAGTTTATCTCTGCCTGTCGTTATTTTTATTGTAGGTGCTCGACTGAGCTTAAATCTATAGTTCGTCATCAACAACTTCCATAACAGATAACAACCGTCAACCACTTACCCCACTCTCTACCTGTGTCTAAAACTAAATGTATATTCTCTGAGCAGAGTTTCTTTCTTTGAACTACCGTCTGTGGAACCCAATACCGTACGGTTGCTTTCTAACTATTACATAATCGTGTACAAGTCTAATGTAAATAAGTTTCTGTTGAGCCGTCCTTTTATATAATTAAACACTGCCCAAGTTCCAAATAAAAAAAAAAGTATTTTCAAAGTCCGATGATACTTCGCACTCGTCTGGTTAGTCTTTTCCCACTCGGTCCTTTCTATCCTCCTTGAAACTTCACGATCATTTTGTGTGGTATTATCCGAGGCTGATAACTTGTCTTGGGATGGGAGAGGGAGCAAAGTTTCTCCTTCTTTTTTATCTTCTTCTTCATCCTCTTTTCGTTCTTTTCTTTCTTCTTCATCTTCTTTGTCTGCTTCTTCTATTACTTATTCATCTTCATTTTTATCTTCTTCTTCATTTCTTTTACTTCATCTTTTTTTTTCTTCATCGTTTTCTTCTTTCTGTATCTTATTCCGATTTTGTATTTTTCTTCTTTGTCTTCTTTTTTCTTTATATATTTCTTAGTATTAGTAGTAGTAGTAGTAGTAGCAGTAGTAGCAGTAGTAGTAGTAGCAGCAGCACAAACGAAGAAGGTGTATATGACATAACTCGCGATGAAAATTAAAAATGTTAAATCGAATGCGGGAAACAAAAAAAAAAATGTTTTAAAAATAAATCAAAATTACATTTTTAAAAAATGGTGAATAAAATGAGGAATTGCAAAACGTGTCTGACGTGGGAGTCAGTGTTGTCAAGTCATGAAAACGCGTTGCAATCTGAAATATTCTGTTGACAATGCGCAAAATAAAACGGTTTCTCTGAAATTTGATGACATTTCTATTATTGTAAACAATATACAAATCTAACACTTTCTCATTTTTCATGGTTTCTCACTTCCTTTCTTACTTCTCGTTTCTTTTCTTCATTTTTCTTTTTCTTTTTTTCATTACGTTTATATCAACAGCCAAGTCCATCTCCTAAATATATTATTTCTTTCTCCCCCCCTCTCTATCTCTTACATATACACATGTATATAATCAGCATATTTTTCTTTATGTATTTAAAAAAATAATATTAGCGACATATGTGCATGCCAGGCCACTTTATTGTATATATATATATATATATATATATATATATATATATATATATATATATATATATATATGTGTGTGTGTGTGTGTGTGTGTGTGCTTTAATTTTTTATTACCGTTTTATCTATTTGGTTACATATGTTTCGGATGTTGGACCATGTTTACGATCCAACAGCCTCGTCAGACCTTACAGAAATGGTTGTTAGTATTAGTAAGAAGTGTTTTAGAAGACCTTCATATTTTTATCTGCTTCTTCTATTACGTATTCGTCTTCATCTTTATCTTCTTCTTCATCTTCTTTTACTTCATCTATTTTTCTTAATCTTTTTTTCTTCATCGTTTTCTTCTTTCTGTATCTTATTCCGATTTTATATTTTTCTTCTTTGTCTTCTATTTTTCTTTTTTTTTCTAAAACACTTCTTCCTTATACTAAAAACCATTTCTGTAAGGTCTGACATCCGAAACATATGTAGCCAAACAGATTAAACGGTAATAAAAAATAAAACACATATTTGCTCTTCAATAGTATTGAGCACTTTCTTCAGGTTTTTACTAATTACCAATTTTACTATATATATATATATATATATATATATATATATATATATACATATATATATATATACTAGAAAAAGTACCCGTCGTTGACTGGGTTTAAAAACAGCCTACAGAAAATGGACTCCGATTTATGAAAGTATGATAGGTTATAAAAAGGAAGGGTTGTAAATAGATAGCTTCGAATTTGAAGATATTAAACCAAAGCAAAATATGATGAAAGTAAAAATAAAATAGATAACCCCCATAATTTATTATACCATACCTGTTCACACTGAAACACTTATCACAATATTCTATGGATCTATATTAAAAAACCTTATTAAACTTTGTGACATATTTCCATTCTTTGTAGGTCAGGCGCGAACGAACACCCCATAATTTTATTACACCATATTTCTTAAAACTGAAACATAGTTATCAAAGTATACTTACGCAGATAGATATGAAAAGTCTTTACTAAAGTTTGTGCCTATTTCCATTCTATGAAGGCCAGGCGCGAACGCAGACCCCACAATTTTATCATACCATCCCTATTTAAGTTAAAACAGACTTATCAAAGTATTATTATGTACATCTATATAAAAAAAAAACTTGTAAACGTTTTTTTTTAATTTTTTAATTTTTTATTTCCATACTTTGTGGACCAGGCGCGAACGTAGACCCCACAATTTTAATGAACCACCGTTCTGCCAGATCAAACATACCCATTTCTGTGTCTCGATACATCTTCTATCATTATATGTAATCAGTTTTTTTAAATAGTCAACCATATAGGAGCCTATTCGTGACTAGACACACAAACACACACAGACATTCAGCTTTATATTATATATATGTATATATATATGTATATATATGCATATGTGTGTGTGTGTGTGTGTGTGTGGAACGCTAAATTTATCTCCATAAATAAAACAATGCTGCAACTTTATTTTTTAAATTTTGTTGAAAAAATCAATGCAAGTAACTTGATTATATATTTGAGCAGGCAACTATTCAATGTAGTCGCCTTCAGCCTCAATCATCGCTGCGATACAGGTCCGGAACTGGGATCATGCCTTTTCCATAGGCGCCATTTATTTCACCTTTCAATACACGTAGAGAACAAACGCAGTTTTTCAATCTTAGAGAGTCCGTATTAAGATATTTCGCGTACTTCTTTTTTAACATCATATGAAGCAAAGAAACCCAGGCGTTCACATATGAGAATAAAATAAAAACAGAAACAATGTTCGTTGTATGTTCATCATTCAATTTATATATATATATATATATATATATATATATATATATATATATATATATATATTGTGTACAGAAAGTTGTTAGTTGAGACAGATCATTGGTACCGTCGGTTTCAAGCCCGATAATAAGGCCCGTTTAAGGTATCCTTATCAAGCTCTCTTCAGATATATATATATATATATATATATATATATATATATATATATATATATATATATACACTTATTTATTACAGATTAAATAGTTATCTACGGACACGGATTTCGCCGTGTCTATAACATATCAGAGCAGCTAATTATACCAAAGTTCCAGTCTACAACCGTAGAGTCTGTGGAAGGGTGCATACTACATTGATACGAAACCCCGGTTGAAACTGCGTGTTAAAGCTATCTCGATTTTTGTTATTAGTTTTATGAATGATTATATTCGATATGAGTTAACTCACCTGGGAACCACGAAGGGTTCTCTCCATTAGAACTGACTATTCAATTCGAAGAGAGAAAACCTTTCCTAGCTAGCTTACCAATCATATTCATATTTATTCCTGTCCGCACATTCCTTAACCTATTAAGCTTTAAAAGTGAAATAGTAAACAAATGTATGCACGATGGACTTTACTTTAGGATAAGAATACAGAAAAATGTACTCCACGTTTTAAGATAAGTTCAACTGTTTATTCGACACATTTATCAAGCATACGATACAGAACAATATAATAAGAAATAGAAGGTAGACGAATCTTTGTCTGAGTGAGGCCTGTCTATTTGATACTGAAAATAATAACCGGTGGGCAGGAATAACCATGAATCTGATACGATTGGGGCAATCTACAAACGCGATTAGATAAAATATAAAAGGTTCTAATTGTTCTTTTAAGTGCAATTGTCTGCATCTCCCTTACAGTTTCTCCAAATTTTTCTGGAATTATGGATATCGTCCTAAGATTTTAGTTTCTTTTCATGTCGTATATAAAGTGTACCATAAGACCTGCTGCTTACTGTGAACTTATATAACGACATTGGACTCATAATCTTCTAATGTGCTAAAAAAAATTTCACTTTGGATTCTATTACCATTATTTTTGTTTCTCCCAAAGTTTCGGATAGACAAACTTTTTTTTTTTAATAAGAAAGAAATACTTTGGAAATAAACTTTAAAACATTCTTTCGTTATTGTGATGAGGGATATTATTTTGGATTTAAATCAGTGAAGGAACCTGTTAAGACATATCTTGATTTTATCATAAAACGTATGTGAACTATATATAAGTTCACATCCGGTGGAGGTGGGTATTGTAGTCCACATAAATGTCTTGTGACTCTGTTTTGCTCATTTAATCCTCATGTACACTTTCACTCTCCTAAATGCAAAGTACCGAAACACACTCTTTACAACCCACAGTTATTTTATACACGTTTTCACAGACTTACTCCAAGGATCTCCAAACACTTGCATTTATCATACTAAAAGTAATTTATTTTTTATTCAAGTATAGTGTAACGTAATCCCCCATTGAGGAGCGTTAGAACTGCGCCGAGGTAGCTTTGTATTCCCGGGTGTCGCCAGAAAACCCAAGGATTTAAGATAGAGAAGATAAATATACATATTTTATTTCATGTCAAAATAGATATTGTTTGAAAACCAGAGAAATGTATTTTTACGGCTAAAAGTTGACGACAGGAAATTTCACTTAGAACCTTTTCTGGCCTTAAATGAACCCAGGGTCGGATGTCAGAATTGATATCTGTCCTTGAAAATGGTGAGAGAATTTCAGGTGTGGGAACGGTGCCTACCCAGGGAGCTGGGGCTTAGGATTTCGTGGAGATTTCGTGGTGAAATCTTATTGGCTGGGGAGAATTTCCACCCCATCCACTTACCTTACTATATATACGACTGTCGGGCGAAAATTAGCCAGAGAAGAGTGCAGAGAGTTTCAGAGAAGAGTTGAGTCGCAGAGAGTTTCAGATCAGAGTAGAGCAGAGACGTGACCCCTCCCCATCTCATCCATCTGTCGGTCGCTGTCTGTGAAGAGAGTTGACACTTTGAAAAGAACTTACAAAATCTGAATGAGAATTGTAAAAACATTTTGTACATAATTTTATGAGAATTAAGCTTTTGTAGATAGACTACAGTCGTTTGTCTTTCTTCCTGCCTGCCGCTTCGATATTCGCTTTCAGCATGCCAGATTTGAGGTAACAACCTCAGAGGAGTCTAGACGACACGTGCCGAGAATCCAGAGAAATAAGAGTCCTAACCACCTCCTCAAGGGAGGCGTTACATGGCGATGGTATTATTTTTAAAGAGTCGCAGTCGAGAGAGGAAGAAGGACTGTCTACGGACGGCGTTGGCTCCCAATAGTGGTGATCAGAATGTGTTAGTATAAGATCAGCGTTGCAGCTTCTAATGAGGAAACATCGTAAATAAAGTTGCTGAATAAAAACAAAACGAGATCTCTTGATTCATTGGAATTCTTTGCAGCTTTTCCGAAGATCCGTCAAAAAAGATCAAAGACAAACCAGGTATGTTACAACCCCAGGGAACTGTTATTTGTCCCATTCTGTTTTAAATGTTACATGTCCGTTGTTAAATTGTATCTGTTAATATATCAACGCTGTCATAAGTGTTGTACATGCATCTATTCGATAAACTATAGAAAAACTAGATTAGATGAACACACGTGTATACCAACGTACATACACTCTGCATACACACATTAATTAGAAGAACATTTTATACAACTAGATATATATTATATATATTATGCGCGAGGTTAGACTCACGTACATGATATATATATATATATATATATATATATATATATATATATATATATATATCTTTGGTGAGCTCAAAGAAGGTACACGACCCCTAGGTGCATCACAACTGCGCTATAAAGACGTGTTCAAGAGACATTTGAAAAACACAAACCAACTCAACGATTGGAGAAGAAAAGCTGAAGATAGTTTGGAGAAGTGTGGTATCAGGCGCCGCCGATGCCATTAGAGATCAAAGCATTGCTGCCTGGGAAGCAAAAAGAGCGCGACTACGGGCGCCACTACCCGGATTTCCTGCCATCAGGTGTCACATCTGCGGCCAGGATTTCAGAGCTCCGATCGGACTCACATCGCGCCTTCGACACGGACACGAACTTATCTCCGCGTCATCGTCGAAATCGACAGATTGCCCGAGAGAGAGAGAGAGAGAGAGAGAGAGAGAGAGAGAGAGAGAGAATATATACTCGCCCTGTATAGAACAGATTCTCTAAACGAGATTACCTTGTGGCCGACCACCATTCATTTTTTTAATAAAGATACTAAGTATACATATCTCCAGGTATTACTGAACTCGAATGCCTACAGGAGAGGAGTGGAATGTCCACTAGACATGCCTTGGAGAAATATAATCATAGAAAGATAAAGAAAGTTCAAGACACAAGTGTGAACCATGTAGTATTAGAAAGTAAGACGAATCCGCAGTTCTTGCCCACTTTCAACCAGAATTGAAATGCACAATCTTTGACAGATTTCGTTCGTCTAAAACTGTTTTGGTGAACCATGTTATGTCACATAATGTTAAGCAATATTTTTATTATTTATTATTTGAGAAAAAAGAAAAAAAGAAACGCATGAACCCGACATTTGTCCACGATTTCAAGTAACCTTTTTAATTAGAACTGTTTTCTTGAATCTGTCCTCTGCGTGCAAGATTTCCATAAAAAGAATGAACTGGTTCATTGAATTTTTGTCCTTGTTCGTGCAAGATTTCCGAGACAAATAAATTTCTTTCGAAAAAATACTTATCATCTGCTAATAAGAACTTTTGTACGAATTTTATAAAAAGAAAACACATACAATTCTGTCTTCCAAAAATTATATGTAAAGTTTCAATTGTCAGTATTATGTTACTTATAAGTGTTGTCAATCCGTTTTTCTTCATTTTCAATAAATTTCTACTTCATTGATGTGTAAGCTATTTTGTCATTGGGGACACCCGGCATAGCTCGATCGTAAAATACGCTTAAATATGATATTTTAATTTATCCAGATTTGTATATATTATTATAGAGTCGTGATTTCAAAAGTAAAAACAAAATATGTGGGTGCTATCAGCTAGAATCGAAATCGAAAGCAAAATTTAGCTTTCAAAGCTGGTGACGTGACCAATGTACGAAACGCATATGAACTGATTAAAAGTAAACAAATATGAAAGCACAAAATATATTACGATTTTTTCCATTTAGAACCGTGTTGATCCTTAAAAACTATTTTAACCGGCTAAAGACCCTAACCCTACCCTTAACCGGCTAAAAGAACGGTCTATAAAATAAAAATCCAATCGTATGAGGCTTTGCGACTTTTAGATTCGGAAGAGATAGAGTTTGAAAATATGGAAACAGACAGACAGACAGACATAGCGAGTTTTATAAGATTATTATTAGAGAAAAAAGCATAACAGACGGACACGCCTTATTGCAAATTTAGAAATTTTTCTCAAAATATCTGTAGATTAGTCTACAAATTAACAAGTTGTGTTATAAGACATTTAAAGATTCATATCTACCAAAACAAGACATTGTCAATCTCTTTGTACAATAATTTTGCATAACCTGGAATTAGGATACTTTTCTTTACCAGTAAATCTTGACTAAATATTTAAAATCACATAATACTCGCGACCAAAATAACATCTCGATACGGCTTACCCACAATGACTTTTGCGAGGAATGGTGTACCTTCTCCAAGTGATGTTGCCTCGTGACAAAACGAAACTGGATATTCCACCAGACTATACGAATTCTTGCCCTGGAATCCGGTACGATTAAAAGATTGCAAGAAAGATATACTATAGCATATTTAAATGGTCAATCATGGAAAGGAAACTGATGCTCTAAATTTTTTTTTACTAACTTAGTGTTTGAGAGATAATGAAGAATGTTAATGGAACATTCGAATATTTATTTCTTATATAGATCAAGTGTTAGATAAAAAAAGGGGCTTCTTGAATTCTGAGAACTTTGAAGTAAAGTGAAACAAAAAGAGATGTTTTAGACACAAGCTGATATGAATTGTATATCTTTTTAATTACTATCATGTAATAATGTTATGTTATTCGTCAAACAAATGTCATTTCTAAGGTTATTTTTATGCTACAAGCTTCCTTCAATAATTTTCCAGATCTTTTTTGTACAGGCAAATCTTTTTTGTCGTAGACTCTTGAAAATACAGTACGTTATTGCTATATATTTTATGGGTAGGGCAATGACAACAGCATATTCTTTTCATTGTTTTACTCTCGATTATATATCCGACACAGTTAGACACAATTAATCAATCGAGAACCGCATAGCCCTGCATAAAAAACATTTAAAATATCAATGGCTAAATACCTGAGAATCAAAACAAGGATAAAAATATGCTGTTGTCATAGCCTTACTTATGAGGTTACTAACTAATTTTTATGATTACATGTTCAAATGAAAAAGGCCCGTCGTGTGTCTATAGGGACAATAAGTGCACCGTTTGATGTCAGTGTGGAAACTGTTCACAGAATTATTTGCGAAGAATTGAAGATGCAAGAAAGTTGTACGAAGTATATCCCAGAATGCACCAGTCCACAACCTCATCCTTGTCTCACACTATTTGACCAAGATTGGCGTCGAGACGTCACCTTCTCTATTATAGTCCAGACCTTGCTCCCTGTGATTTTTGGCTATTCCCTAAGCTCAAGGACGAGACCGTCGTTATGAAACAATTGAGAAGATGAATGAGACTGTGACGAGGATCAATGACATGCTCACACACGAGGAATTCCATTGTGCCTTCGAGAGGTTGTTAGAACGGTACAACAAGTGCATTGCAGCCGGCGCGGATTACTTCAAAGGGGTGTAGAGTTTCATGTGTGTACTATTAATTAAAGTGTCCATACGAAAAAGTCTGGAAACTTCGTATCAATTGCAAACGGCTTCCACTAATCCGTTGCTTTAGTATTATTTTTACTTAATATTTATAGTTTAGAAATCATCTAAAATTATATTAGTACTAGCATTTCAGCCCGGCGTTGCCCGGGTGTTTGGGGGTGCATGGGTTTATGCTGAGCAAAAACAAAAAAAGGGGGGGGGGGTTAATTTTTTTAACTTTGACCCCCATTATGACCCCTTAAAATTAAATGTGTTGCGCTCAAATCCACTTATTAAGTTAGATCCATGTCCAAGGAACCTATATCTAAAATTTCAAGTTTTTAGACCCAAAATTGTCGGAGGAGGTTGGTAGAGTTCTCAAAGGTCAAATCGTTGAACTTTGACCCCTTAACAGACAAAGTTCTGGCCGAAAACCGATTACATCGATTTTCCCAAATCTTAGTAGCTTGTATATCAAATTTCGAGTCTGTAGACTAAAAAGTTACAGCGTTATTGCGTATGGAAATGTACACAGACAGACAGACACGTTCACTTTTATAGATATACTAGCATGGGTGCCCGGCGTTGCCCGGGTATTTAGAATTGTATGTTGAGCAAAAAAAAAAGCAGTCAATTTTTATTAACTTTTACCCCTATTATGACTCTTTAACCTTTATTGTTTTGGGCTCAAATTAAATTATTAAGTTAGATCCATGTCCAGGGAACCTATATCTGAAATTTCAAGTGTGTAGACCCAAAATTGTCGGAGGAGTTTGGTAGAGTTCTCAAAAGTTAAATCGTTTAACTTTGGCCCCTTAATAGGTAAATTTCTGGCCGAAAACCGATCACATCGATTTTCCCAAATATTAGTAGCCTGTATATCAAATTTCGATTATGTAGACTAAAAATTGACAGAGTTATTGTGTAGAGAAATGTACATAGACACACAGACACACAGACACACACAGACAGACACTTTCACTTTTATAGATATATAGATTTACAAGGGTATGTTCCAATTCCTATTGTAGCTGTTCATTTGAAACTAAAATCATAAAAATTGGTCAATATTCTTATATCGTATAGCAACAACATACTGAATTTTCAAGAGTCTACGATAAATGGAAAGGTCTGGAAACATATTGAAGACACCTCGTATGTATGGAGATGTCTCGTGTTTTCATTACACAATTATTGCTCGATGTCTACCGATTCGATTTAATCATATTATCAATGACAGGTTCTTAAATGGCATTATGGTTTTAGTATCTTCAACTTATTTCTAGAGATTAACTCCCTTATTTGACTGTATATATTACTAGGCTGGGTGCCCGGTGTTGCCCAGGTGTTTGGAGGTGTGTGTTGAACAAAAACAAAAAAAGTTTTAATAGACAGGCAGGCTCGAACCCGTGACGCGAAGGCGGAAAAGAAAGTGTAAGGGTATTGGGTGAGCAAAAAAAAAAAAAAAAAAAAAAAAAAAAAAAAAAAAAAGAAGGAAAATAGTGAGTGCACTAAAAAAAAAAGAGTAATAAGCAGGCTCGAACCAATACAGCGAAGGAGGAAAAGAAAGTGAAAAAAAAACGTGACGTGTTTGCTGTTGCGCCCATCGCATAACTGGACGTGACGTAGGTTTAAATTAAGGCTAGTCTATCGAAAAGAGGTGATAATTTTCGAAAATATCGGCGGAAAAACTGACTTCTTCCTGTAGAAAAGTGCCCAGTAGAGGGTGAAAGAATTAATGGTTTTGACCAATTTTTCGATATTTGTCGCCCGAAGGGTCGAGCTTCAAAATGATAACGATCTCGTGAAAATCCGTCGCCTCTGTTGAATGTTTTAGGCAGACATACATACATACATACATACATACATACATGCATACATACATACATACATACATATATATAGACAGACAGGCAGACAGACATTTAAACAGACAGGTGAGATTTATATTAAAGACTAAGTTCGTACATTAAAATTCTGATTATTTTCATTTCCGGTTTTAGCTTTACTCTTCATAAAATCAATCACGTCAGATTATATTTTCTCAATGACTAAATGTCTTACTGTTGTGTAGCAGGGGCTCATATTTAAAAATGACGGGAGTTCATATTGATGACAATTCTGATTGGAGAAGACATTTATAACCATTCTTTGAACATCATGACGACTGTGATGATAAATATGGAGGGGAGATATTACTTGTGATGGAGGAGGTCCATAATACTTGGAAGGGGTTACACAAGAGTTTGTTATAAGATGATGATAAAACACATTTACCTTTTCTGTTGTAAGGAATGATGACAAGTTACAAACATATTTGGTTTCTTTATTCTTCAATCGACCGATCGGTGACGTCAGGAATTCAAACTTTGATTTACATGGTCTATTTTTCTCCCTTCGCTTCTAAGGGGCTCTCCTTTCCAACTGACTATCACCGTGTGTGATCTGCTCTGAATATCTGTTCCTCATCCACTCATCAACTCTTGACTGACCCTAATTTCGAACCCTCAGATTCCTATATTGAGAAATCTCCTTTGTTTATGACGTCAGAAGTATGGTTTTCAAACGTGACTAATTTTCACGCGGCTTTACATATGTTTGTCCAAACACACTTTTGGCAACAAAAGAATCCTCAATTCTAATTCTAACCTATTTTTAAACAATATTTAACTCGTATTGTGCATTCATTTAACTGACATATTTAATATCCATATTTCTAAAAGAATGGACATTCGACTCTTTTTCCGACATAAACAATATTTAACTACTTCTAATAGAATTAACAATAGACTTAATTTCTAACATTCCATTCTCCAATATCTTTAACACTTGCTTACAGAGTTCGATTCTAGCCTTATCCTAATATCATTTACACTTATCTAGTATCTCTTCTTACTTTCATGTAACATTACAACATTTGATATTTTTTTCAGTTTCGACGACTTTCGTATATTACAGAATAAAAATAATTCAAAATGTATTTAACAAATTAAGCTTATGATTACTGTGTGGGTCTCGGAGGCGAAGTAAAAGAAACATTTTAATCTATGGATGACACTAGACTATTTTTCTGGTACTCAAAACCGGGTGACAGAATTTGACGCGTTATATAGATATCTTAGTCTCGTGAAATCTCGATGAACGAGATGTTGGGTGTACAAGGTGCACTGCACTCGGTATATATTTGGTAGTATTCTGTGGTTTTCAAACAGAAAACGTGTGTGTTAAATTCGTCTACGTTAACAGTTTTGTTATTGTTACAAGAAAGGATTGATTGTAAGCAATGACACCATTTTGTTGCAATTATTAAAAACGTATTTTCTCCTCTCCTCCCTTACGCATCGGTAAGATAATTCCGACATTACACTTAAAATTAAACACACTAAAAACTTAAAAAATAAACAAACAAACATACGAACAAACAAGTGAGATAACTACAAATAAAAATGGGGAAATGCTTAACGTCAATAGCATTTCCGGAAGGTAACAAATATTAAATGACAGTTATTTTTTTTTTGTTTGTTTAAATGATGAGAAGGCAAATAATAATTAATTATATGATCCTTTTCGAAACTAACGTGCAAGTATTAGGAATTTTCATTAGATGTCCTGGTAGATTGGCCGGTCGAGAGAAGGCTCGAGGCGTTTCCACGAATAGTATCCATGGAAAGGAACTCATAAAGTCAAGTTAATTCAGATGTGGCACGTCATTAACAGCTGTTGAAGAAGTTGCGCAAACCAGGGCCTATCGCTCCATTCGTCTCTATGGAGATCAGTTGAAACACGAATCTGATGAGAAAACTGCCATATATTAATTGTTTGTGGTTATCTGTTGTCATAACAACTGAGGAAATGAAAGAGGCTGTGACAAGGGTCATGGACATGCTCATACAAGAGGACTTCTACGGAGCCTTCCAGTAGTTGTTGGAACGGTACAACAGTTGCATTGCAGCCGGAGGGCATTACTTCGTAGGAGACAAAAGTTTCCTATTGTGAACTATCAATAAAATAGTCCATACGAAAAAAAAAGTTGGAAACTTATTAAAGGCACCTTGTATTTTAAGGAAATTTGAGGGTGATTGCGAGTTTGGATTGTCGCATCACTAAATGGTAAATTTTACGATAAATAAATAAATACTGGGCCCATATTACTCACCGTGTTGCCGAGAATATATATTACAAAATTTATTATGATCGGTTCATAAAAAATCCAATATATAAACGACTATATATCTATTTTTTCTGTCTGTCTGTCGGTTTGTCTCCATATTTTCAAACTCCATCTCCTCCGAAACTAAAAGTCGCAAGAGGCGCTAAGAGCCTCAAATGATTGGATTTGTTACCGGCCGTTCTTTTATGGGTGTTTACCTGTTTAAAATAGTTGAAAAAAAGGTTAAACATTTTGCACATTCATCTTTGCTTATTTTTAATTTTTAACCGGTTTATATACGTGACACGTTGGTTAAGTGGTAACGTCACCAGCTTGGTTTTGCTAAAGTTTCGGTTTCGATTCTAGGTGATGGCACCTAAATACGTTTCTTTTTGTTTACTTTTGAAATCACAATTCTATAATAATATATACGTCATCTGGACAATCTAAAATATCATATTTAAGCGTATTTTACGCTCAGGAAAAGCCGGGCGCTCCCCCTTTTGTCTGCTAGTAATACATATACAATCTGCATAAATTAAAATATCATGATTAAGCGTGTTGTACGACCGGACAACGCCGGGTTTCCAGCTAGTAAACACACACACACACACACACACACACACACACACACACATATATATATATATATATATATATAATTATATATATATATACATATATATATATATAGTCTTTGAAGTTTTTAACATTTGAAACCATACAAAAAATTACTTTTTATCATTCGTTAAAAAAAAAACCATCTAGTCAGTAAGTCATTTAATCACCTGCAATCACTGCATCAACTCTCTCGAATTTACTATAATACCAATTTTTTTTTTTCAAGGGATCATCAGTTGTTTACCATGAAACACTGTTTCGGGGATTTAAAAACAAAACAGTATGTTACATCATGGCTCCCCAGCAGTGTTGATCAAACACCACCACCCTTAATCTTAGGAAGAAGACATGTTACAAAAACTTGATCCAATTTCCTATTCTTAATTGCAATTGCTAACCTTTTCATAGTATAAAAATGAATTATAAATAAATAAAAATGTATATATATATATATATATATATATATATATATACTAGCAAAAGTACCCGTCGTTGACTGGGTTTAAAAACAGCCTACAGAAAATGGACTTTGATTTATGAAAGTATGATAGGTTATGAAAAGGAAGGGTTGTAAAGAGATAGCTTCGAATTTGGGGGCATCAAAACCAAAGCAAAACATGATGAAAGTAAAAAATAAAATAGATAAACCCCATAATTTATTATACCATACCTGTTCACGCTGAAACACTTATCACAATATTCTGTGGATCTATATTAAAAAACCGTGTTAAATTTTGTGACATATTTCCATTGTATGGAGGTCAGGCGCGAACGAACACCCCATAATTTTATTATACCATATTTGTTCAAACTGAAACATAGTTATCAAAGTATACTTACACAGATAGATATGAAAAGTCTTTACTAAAGTTTGTGCCTATTTCCATTCTATGAAGGCCAGGCGCGAACGCAGACCCCACAATTTTATTATACCATCACTATTTAAGTTAAAACATACTTATCAAAGTATTCTTATGTACATCTATATTGTAAACGTTTTTTTTTTTAAATTTTTAATTTTTTATTTCCATACTTTGTGGACCAGGCGCGTACGCAGACCCCACAATTTTAATGAATCATCATTATGCCAGATCAAACATACCCATTCCTGTGCCTCGATACATCTTCTATCAATATATGTGGTCAGTTTTCTATAATAGTAAACCATATAGGAGCCTATCCGTGACAAGACACACACACAGACGTTCAGCTTTATATATATATATATATATATATATATATATATATATATATATATATATATATATATATATATATAGGTGTTTGCGCAAGCGAGTGTATGCGTGTGTGTAAAAAAGGGAGATAGGAGATGGAGAGGCAATAATGCCACATGTAACGACATACAGAGATGGTAATAGAAGAGTGACATAACACTAGGGTCAGCATTAATATTGAAAGTTTAACCACCCCGCAATAAATATCACGCTTATTCATGTATTTTCAGGTCAAGACCTATAATAGCTTCCGACCGCGCGCTTTCCTCGTTGTCTATGGCAACGCGACGTAAAACGATCATTCATTAGAATGGGAGTATCAAAACGTCATCACATGCTGTGCTGGTTACTTATTCCAGCAGTGTTGCGTGGATGAAAACCTTCCCCTCAATAAATTTCATGCTGTTATTTACAGAAAATATCCGCAATTAATAAATAATTACGAAGAGCGTTTAGGGATAGACGGTACGCAGAAGCAACAGCAGGGGGAGTCTGCTGGTGACAAGAAGCCAATGCATTAGGGTTGTTTCAATTACACGGCTTTATAAAAGAAAAGAAAAACTAATGCAATAACCATTATTGTCAAGATTCGGCCATTTTGAATTTTATGCATAGCGATGAAAATTTTATTTAAAGCTTTAACGTGACGCGACAAAAGGCCACATGGGCCAAAACGTTGTGAGAGTGATATCCAAATAAAGACAGTAATCCGAATAATCGAAATAATCGAAATAAACCATTTTTAGTTTTTTTTACTTCTTTTTCACACTCGAAACAAGGTTTACCTGACTTGGACGCAAGGGCTACTATTCGGGCCTATATCTACAGGAACACTATTAAAGGAGGTTGTAAACAAGATGTTTGTTTACATCATATTTAGTGATGGAACGATTCCAATACTTTTCCCGATTCCAATACAATTACCGATTCCGTAATAGATTCCCGATTCCGAAACAATTATCGATTTCGATTCAGATTCCGATTCTATATAAATCATTAAATACCGAGTTTTTTTTTTATTTTTCCACGATTATGGTAAAAACACATGTGAAATGTGCAGATATTTTCTCAGGCGTAAATATAAACTCGTGGGAGGTGGCCTATAGATTTTAGCTTTATTGACTGTTCAAAATCAATAAATATTTATTTTAACATTAATAACAACAGTGGAAGATTTTGTTGAAAACAAAATCAATTTAAAAAAAAAACAATTAAAGGGATCGCTTTGGCATCGAAAAATAGGTTCAAATTTTCCGATTCTGATACCAATTTCGATAATCCAAAAAGTTTCGATTTTTCCGATTTCCGATGCAAATTCCAATATTCGTCCCGGCACTAATTATATTAAAATTTCTACGTATTAGTACAGACGGACACAATTGCACCAGAGAGGTTGTTTATTAAATTCGGGAATGATAATGGTCCAGTGGGACACACTCGTATTGTGTCAGGTTGTTTAAATGTACGACCATCGAGAACAACTTCGATCGTTCTTTGTGTCAGGAAAATGTAATATATTCACCCAATAATACCATACGAATTAATTTTCATTAGAAGACCTTAATGACAAGCCGTGTCTAAGGCAAAAGGTATATTAAGCGCTATCGCCTTTGCTACATTAGTCTTATATAATGTATAGTATCCCCGTTCACTGACAACCCTTATGGCAGTACAACTGTCTGTTTGAATCCATACTGATGGCCAGAAAAGAAGTTTAGCATTAAGGGGCTGGTCGACCACCACGAGATCGATTAGAGATTGAAATGTGTTAGCAACGAATGGGAGAGGCTGATGATCCGATAATTTTGTGGGTCAGTTCTTTCATTTAAATTTTTGAACATTTGTATCACAGAGACAATTATTCAACTGTTAAGGAACTACGATTCGGCCAAACATACATTGTAGAACAAAATAAAGCAATTCTTATTTATCTATTTATTTGCAGGAATATAGCAACTTGTTTATTGAACACCTTGCCAGCGAGAATAGAAAAATAGTGCAAATAAGCTATCTAGATCGTGTGAACCAAGTAATCATTTTGACAAACGCATACGTCTGGCCAAATGCAAGAAACAATAAAATAATTAGCAAATGTACCAAAAAGTCATGAGATTAAAAATTATAAACCTTTTTTTATATTTAGGCCGTGTGTACCGAGAAACTATTTCGGCAAAAGCGCGCACCTGGCTAATGCAACAAAATAAATATCAAAATGTACAAAAACATTATTTGAATAATAAATTATGACCATAACACAGACACCTGCTGTGAAGAAGCAATAAACTTGATCAATTGTCAAAAAAGAAGATAAGTTAAGAGTATAATGTTTAAAAGATAATTTTCACCAAGATATTACACAGGTTTAATCAAAATCAGGTCAATATATTGAAATTACAATAGCCGATTAAAACGCTCTTGCGGTGTGGCTGAATTTACAATGCCGTCCCAAAATAAGCTTTTTCAGGTGGTCACAAATGGTTATATAATACCAGCCGTAAGAATATCGTTGTTGGTTGACGATTTGGGTCCAAGAATAATTAACCTGTCGAATTCCAATGCGTGCATCTCCCTCCTACTGTCCAATCATCCATAATCGTCACCGACAATAAAAACATTGTTATATTTTTATATATCAGCATATTGTGTCTTTTAAACATAGCAGAAATAGAACAACACATCTTAACACTTGAACAGAGAAACGGAATCTACAACATATATATAAAAAAGGGTTGTACCAATTCTAAGACAGCTAATCAAAGTAACAAACGTCTATTTTAAGAAAAATTATAAACCTGACACAAGGTAAAGAAACAATAAACTTGATCAATTGTCAAAAAGATAGTTAAAATTATGATGTTTAAAAAGTAATTCTCGGAGAAAGGTTACAACAGTGTAATCGAAGTCAGGTCACTGCAGTGATAATTTCGTCGGAAAAAGAGAGTTTCAAGTGGTCACAAATGGTTATACGAGATGCTTTATTTATTTATGGTATTTAAAATTGTCGTAAACTCTTGAAAATTCAATATGTGTTTGCTATACATCTTATTAGATAACTGATCAATTTTTATGATTTCAGGTTCAAATAAACAGCTGCACCAGGAATTGGAGTACACCCTACTAAAGCCTTATTGTCACGACTGGTGACTTTTAAAAAAAAGCAATTTGGGTGTAAGGACACTTCAGAAAAAGATTATTAAATCACATTCTGTTTTAAACTTTGAAAAACGCATGCAATGCTTCAGACTGCTTTGGGGCCATCTTTTATTAATCGAGCATCAGTTTTTGATAGGCAGAAAAAAGACGAGGAGTTTATGAGGGATGGTGAAAGGTGAAGGTGTGGGCGGAGTAAGGGGGTCAGAACACTAAAGTTGATTGGCCAAATAAAGAATTTCATGGATAAGGACCGTTGTGTGTCTATAGCGACAATAAGTGTACAGTTTGATGTCAGTGTGGGAACTAACACACAATTATTCTCGATGAACTGAAGATGTCAGTGTGTACACACAATTATTCACGAGGTACTTAAAATGCGGAAGATTTGCGCGAAGTTTGTCCCAAGGGTGTTCAGAGAATATCAAAAACAAATACCGTTGTCATGATCAAAGTGGACATCAAGACAGGTCTTCACCCTCCCTATAGTCTAGACTTTGCTTCCTGTGAGTTTTTGGTTAATTCCTAAGCTTAAGGAAAACCGTAGAGAATGTCATGTTATGAGAAAACTGAGGAGATGAAAGGGGCTGTGATGAGGGTCATTAACACGCTCATACAAGAGGACTTCCATGGAACCTTCCAGAAGTTGTTGGAGCGGTAGTACAAGTGCATTGCAGTCGGAGGAGATTACTTCGAAAGGCACTACAGTTTCATTTGTGTACGATCAATAAAACTGCCCATACGAAAAAAGTCTGGAAATTTATTGAATACACCTTGTATAATAACAATAAAAAATATATCGGTTGGTTGACGATTTGGACCCGAGTAGAGTCAACCCGTCGAATCTCCGTCGGTTCATTTCCCTCCTAACAACTATTTATCCATAGCCTTTACAGAGAATAAAGATATATTGTTATGTTTTCATATATTCGTGTGTCGTCATTCTTTAAAACACAGCAGAAATACAAGAGTTTGATTTTAGTATGAAATTTCTGGTTTTATTTTTACTTTTGTTTTCATCTCAAAATAATTCTCTCTTTACATCATCAACATTCTGATCCACATCTGGCATCAATTGAAATGAATGGCTCTCGTCTTCAGGAGGCCTCAAGTTTTGACAAGCTTCTTGGCTTGACCATTACTCCTGATCTTAAATGGAACACGTACATCAAATCTGTTGCCAAGGCCGCTGGAAAAATGGTGGGATCTTTCTATCGATCCGGTAAATATCTCACTGCTGATGCTATTCTCTATCTATATAAGAGCCAGTTACGTCCAAGGATGGAAAACTGCTGCCACATCTGGGCAGGAGCTGCTAGAAAGGACTTGGCCTGCCTTGATAGAGTTCAAAATAGACTTCGTAGCCTCGTAGGAGATGTCATTTTCTCTTCCTTGCAACCTCTATCTCACAGAAGAGATGTTGCGAGTTTGTCTCTGATGTATCGTTATTTTCATGGAAAGTGTTCGACTGAGCTTCAATCTATGGTCCCCCCTCGCCAAACTTTCACAAGAAACACTCGTCTAGCTGTAAACACTATCAATAATTCCCCAACTCTTTATCTGTGCCTAAACCTAAACGTAGATTTCATGAACAAAGCTTCTTTCTTAGAACTGCACGCCTGTGGAATTGTCTTCTGTTTTCCTGCTTTCCGGCTGACTACAATATGGTTGTCTTCAAGTCTAACGTAAATAAGTTCTTGATGAGCCGTTCCATATAAGTTATCAAATTTACCAAATTTTCATTACTAATGATTACTATATTGTCCAATTTCTACTGTACACTCTTTAACACTTATCCTTGAGTGGCCTCTTGGCCTTGATAATGTGGTGATGCCTATGTAAAAAAAAAAAAAAAAGTGAGACCGACGTAAAGATTTCAGCAACTGACTCGGAAAATTAATCGTTATTTTCTAAAACTAGACTCACTAAACTTAATATGTTAAACGTCGCCGGAATCGTTTGACAATGAAAACACTTCGTCGCCATATTTGAAATAATTAATCACTCTCCTTATACGACTGCGCAGTGAGAACAACGTTCGTATAAACGGATAAATTACATTGTTAAAAAGCTTGATGACCTGCAAATGGATAACAACATCGAAATGTTTAAAGTTTCTTAGGTTTCGAATATTATGTTCAAAACGAAATTAGTGTTTGGTGTGTTCAATACTCGTATACAAAACACTGTCCTCTTCTTCTTCTTCTTCTTCTTCTTCTTCTTTTTCTGCTTCTTCTTATTCGTCTTCTTCTTCTTATTCTTTTTATTATTATTATTATTGTTATTATTATTATTGGCTCACAAAACGTAGATTCCATGAACACAGCTTCTTTCTTAGAGCAGCACGCCAGTGGAACTCTGTTCCGTCTGCTGTTTCCCACCTGACTACAACTTGGATGTCTTCAAATCCAACGTAAACAAATTCCTGATGAACCGCCCCCTTAAGTAGACTCTTTATGAAATCTCAACACTAACGTACAACGTACTGTACATGCAATAACCCTTATCCCTGAGTGGCTTCCGGGCCTTGATAAGTGGTGACCTCCTTGTAAAAAAAACAAACAAAAAAAACAAGAAGTTTTCATACAAAGATCTCATTGAATATAGCCTGTGGTGTTCCCTGGAAGTTGAGTGGCAAGTTTCCCCAGATTTTCCAGTACTCTGCACTTCTTTCGATAAAATTTGCAAATGAATTTGCATTATCACAACAGCTGCTTGCCATTGATTTCTCGTTGACAATGGTCATTGGTATTTACTGGAATTTGAGTGGCAATAAGCCTCCCCAAGGTCCCAGTTCTCTTCGCACTTATACAGTGGAGGTCTGGTCAGTGCTTACTCCTCGGTCTTTCTTTCCTCCTTGACTACTTGGCTATTCGGTCTCGCTTTTTTTTTGTGGGGGAGGGGGACAGTGATGTGGTAATTGGGGGTAGAGGTGGGGTTAGAGAACTTATAGGTATGCAGATTCAGGGTTCTTGGGGGCATGTAGCGCTTCATGTTTTGTCCATGTAGCATTTTTTCTCGTCTGTGCTTTTGGTTCGTCTGTGTTAGTCTCCACATTTAAGGTTTTTCCTTAATATTTCAGCTGTTTTCATTATTGTTGTTCGTTGTATTTTTCCAGTCATTGTTTTGATTTCAATTTCTATTATTATTATTATTATTATTATTATTATTATTATTATTATTATTATTATTATAACACAAGTACGATGGGGTCCACAATGTTAGATAGTGAGACGTGGTGGTGTACATTTGAAAGCAGGAGTATGCGCACACGCACATTTCAGATGGAGTTAACCTACATTTTTGCCCCCATAAAATGACCGGAATTGTAATTAAAACGAAAACAAATAACTATTTACATTCCAAAGTCAGAAGTTATGAATTGCGCAATGCTAAATAATAAAGAATATAACATCTTGATGTTTACAATTCCAGAAATGTCGATTCATGACTATGTAAGAAAAAATAAAGAACAGAAAGCGGAGAGAGCAAACACAGCAACGAGCATGATTTGACATCTTGACACTTCTTTGTCAGACCAACCAAACCCTTACAACTTACGTCTCTTTCTCTCGCCCCCCTCTCTCTCTCTCTCTATCAATCTATCTATCTATCTCTTTGTCAATTGCTAGCTTGGTTGTAGATAAAACTTATACTGTGAAAACCGTCTCTGTGTTGATTTTGAGAATAGTGACAAAAGAATTAGCAATGTGTACATATTATATAAATTCAACCAAGCAACACATTCAACAATACCAAGCAACAACAATAACGGATTTGTTTTACTCCACTTTACATGTTTACAGATTTGATCCGGGTGAAGGCTGGTTGTACAGAGACTATTGTGCAGAGCATTAGCGCAGATCACCCTCAGCCTTCGTCTCGGTCGCTTCTTAGCGATGTTTATTATTATTTTTTTTTTTTACAAGAGTCATTGCTTATCAAGGCACAAAGGCTTTTCGAAGACGATGGTTAATGAGAGAATAACACGATAATCCGTAATGTTGAAAATTAGGTCGAAATTGATTATTTATGAGGCGGGCTCAGACAGAAATTGTTTACGTTGGACTTGAAAACGGCCATGTTATTGTTAGCAGGGAAGCAGCCACGTGGTAGTGTGTTCCACAAACGTGCAGCTCTAAGAAAGAAACTTTATTCATAGAATTTTTGTTTAGTTTTAAGCACAGATAGAGAGTAAGGGACATTGCTGGCAGTGGTTGTAGATACGAGTGTTTGATGTAAATGTTTTACAGAGCATGAAAATAGATTTAAAAGTGAGTTTCGCGATAGTGCCGCCATCGACTATCAGAACATGTCCAAACTATCTGAGCTAATGTTACCCTCGATCAGAAGTAGCGCTTTCAGGTGCTCTCATGGCAGACGTAGCTGGGCTGTGTAATTCGTGAGATTCAGCGGAATTTTTAGTTCTCATAACAGTCAATCTGCGCTCCGCATTCCCCGTTGTCAACGAGCATCTAAATACGTTTCAAAATAGTCCAATAGTTCAATAGTTCATTTACATATAAGAAGCCTATGGTGATGCTACTATATATATATCTCAAAAAATAAAAAAGGAACAAAGCAAGTTATGTGTTCATCAACGTTCCGTCTATATTTTAGACTTCCTCTGGGTGAATGAAATTAAGAAAACAAAACACCAGCACAAATATTTGAAAATATATTTTTTATCTAATGAAATATATGACCGTTTAAGAAACGAAAAAAGTCGTCGGAAATTCATTACATAAAAGCCACTTTGTGTGTGTGTGTGAGAGAGAGAGAGAGCTCCTTCCTCAAAGGTTCCGAAACGGCTAAGCCTATCTTTTGCAAAGTTCACTCAAAGGTAATTTATATTTCTGGCAGTGTCCTTAGATATGTTTTATACAGAAATTCATTTGATAAAGATCGAAAATCGAAGAAATATTTTACAGAGGAAAATGCTATATAACGGCAAGGGAGATAATAAAATTTTAACAAATAATTTCTTCTTTAAAAAAAAAACAGAATTATTGACATCTGTATAGTGGTAGGACACTCGACTACACATCGAATGAGACCTTGTTCAAGTACGGGTGTACCTCATCATTTTATTTTAATTTTTTCTTATTAATGAGTTCAATTTACGATAAAACAGGTACCATATAAAATTGCCGAAAATCATTTATTCATTTGCTTATTTTAAAACTAAACATTAATCAGAAGAGAGTTTTCCAGGGCATTCATTGTCAATCCGAAATATAAGCTGACGTGATGTTGTAAACAAACACAGACGGAATTTAGTGAACGACATTATCATTATTATCTTTATTTATTTTTTTATTATTTATTTATTTATTTATTTTATTTGCGAATTAGTTCACTGGGCTAATTATTTCTCGTAATATATAATATTCAATAGAAGATTGATTCTATAATAATACATACACAATCTTCATAAATTATAATATTATGTTTAAGCGTATTTTACGACCATTCAGCTAGTATATATAAATATATATATATATATATATATATATATATATAATATATATATATATATATATATATATATATATATATATATATATATATAGTGCTATTTTCTCAACGTTTTAGTCGATGTAACTTCCGACCTTTTTCCGGCGTATCTTGTCAAATTCAGAATATTTCTCTCGACTCGGGATCTTTATTAGGACTTCCACCCAGTCATGGCTGACAGAACAAGATCATGGTTCCCGAGGATAAAAGATAAATTGTTTCCTCCAAATTCCCTACAGATTTCTGAGTTCGACAAAAAAATTCCGGAGTTCGAGAAAACACACCTGAAGGAAGTCGGATGTTACATCGGCCGAAACGTTGTGTTAATAACACTCAACATGAGAACATGTTTTTTTTTTTAATTTTATAATTTAGTGGCGGTGGGCGCCCATCCTTGTCCGGCCGTAAGATACACTGAAATATATTTTAATTCATGCAGATTTCGTATTTATTATTACATGGCCAATTCACTATTGAATATTATATTGTACCTAATATATAGTATTCAATTCAAAAGTAAAATAAAGCATGACGTGTGCCATCAGCTAGAATCGAAACCAAACCATTTATTTCCTCAGCCGCATTCCTTACTGTTTGAACTGTGGACAGGTAGATAGGAAAAATTTAAAACGAAAACATTTCCAGGTATGAATAAAGTTGCGCATGCGCAAAAGTAACAGACACGAAATGAACATTTAGCATTTCAACTTGTCTACATATTTCTGTACGCATTAATCATCCATCTAAACAAAGATTTTACTCGTTATAAACTATCCTTGGTGCACGATTACTATATTCTGTTAATTTCAGTGTTATGTGACCAGAAGTTTAAGAGTTTATCGGTTAAATATTTGCAAACGGATACACAGACACACATACATACAATTACTGTGTTATTTAATGGATTTATAAGTGAACATGTTGAGTTGTCGTTATTCCTGATGAACCGCCCTCCTAAGTAATGACACCTTACCAATTCTCCAATACTATTGCTACACTATCCCTTTGATTACTGTACACACAATAACCCTTATCCCCGAGTGGCCATTGGGCCTTGATAAGTGGTGAACTCCATGTAAAAAAATATATATATATTATCATACTTTTATATCTAGTCCTTGTCTCTCGACAAAGACCTTTCTCTTATATAATAAATAAAAAATGAAAAAAAAAAAAACACTGGCCAGGGAATATAGTTCGTGAATCGATGCACCAATTCGCTAATAATACATACCAAAACTCTTCCATTAGCCCCAGGAGTTGTGACTTAAAGATACTCGAGGCGTCCGCTCTGTTTCAAATGTAGTTTGAGAAAGCAATAGTTAAAACTTTCTCTTTTCACTCGTCGCGTTACAAGAATATTCATCACGTTCTTTCATTGGAAATAAATTCGAGGTGTCTTTAATATGTTTCCAGACTTTCATGGTACAGGCATTTAAAATTCTCGTAGACTCTTGAAAATTCAGTGTGTAAATTCGCTATACATCTTATGAAATGACTAACTATTTTTTTTTATGATTTCAAGTGCAAATGAACAGCTACAGCAGGAATTGGAATACAGTCTACTAAAGCCTGATTGTCATGCCTGGTGAATTTCCAAAAATGCAATTTGAACGTGACGACACTTTAGCAGAACGATATGCAAGAAAAATCTCTTTTAAACTTGGAAAAAATGTCACAGAAACACATGAATGCTTCAGGCTTGCTTTTGGACTATCTTGAATGAATCTAACATCAGTTTTTGAGTGGCATGAGAGATTCAAGGAAGGCAATGCGTTTTCCAGGAATGATGAGAGGCGTGGGAGAAGTAAGGAAGTCAGAACACCAGAGATGATTATCCAAAAAAAAAAAAGATTTAATGGATAAAAACTGTATTGTGTCTATATAGACAAGCGCACAGTTTGATGTCAGTGTGGGGACTGTTCCAACAATTATTCACAAATAACTGTAGATGCGAAAGATTTGTGCGAAGTTTGTCCCAAGGGTGCTTCATCGTTGTCACAGCCTATTTCACCAAGATGGGTATGAAAACACTTACTCACATTCTCTATAGCCCAGACCTTGTCCCTTTGTGAATTTTAGTTAATCCCTAAGCGCAAAGAAAAACTAAGAGGCTGTCGCTATGAAACAATCATGAGGAGATGAAAAAGGCTGTGATGAGGGTCATAGTTATGCGCTCACACAAGAGGACTTCCATGGGGCATTCCAGAAGTTGTTGGAATGGTACAAGTGCATTGCAGCCGGAGGAGATTACTTTGAAG
Organism: Euprymna scolopes; assembly: GCF_053919585.1. NCBI lineage: Eukaryota > Metazoa > Mollusca > Cephalopoda > Sepiida > Sepiolidae > Euprymna > Euprymna scolopes. Next base: position 44,188,704 of record NC_136511.1, on the reverse strand, counting down.
GGGAGTAGAGTTTCATTTGTGTATTATCAATAAAAGTGTCCAGGCGAAGAAAGTCTGGAAATTTATCGAAGGCACTCATTTCCTTGTTAGAAAGTTAAGTTAAAGAATTAAAGCAGTAGCTACGATAACATCTCTCTCTCTTTCTCTCTCTTCCCCCCCACACACACCTAAGTCCATTTTCTCTCAATAAAATCTTGAAGAAAAATCAGTGAACATTATTTTATTTACAGGCTAAACGATTGACGGCCATTAGTGAAACTTTGCAAAGAGTAACGACAACGATGCAGAATATAAAAAAACAGCACGTATAAAGAACCGCGCACGTATGTATAAATACTATTTTGTTATTGAAAATATTACAAGTGTTTCTAATTAGTACATGATTTTTCAGCTTACTGATTAAGGAGCTAACGATAATCTCACACCTACTATAATTCTGGTATATAACAGCGCTATTGTGCGTTCAAACCACTAGGCTGTTTTCAGTTTGCAATATAACTGACATGAAATTAACAGATGTATATTTTCTATTACATGATTTGATGTTCAGTTTGCTTGAATGAATATTCACCATTTTTTGTCAACCTCTTTTCACAAATTATATTCAAAAGATTGGTGAACAGCGGGAAGAGGCTGGCCGCAAGCGATGGAGTCTTGGTCATTCTCTCAAATCGAAAACGAGGCTAATTACGTGTATTGTGTGAATTGAAAGTGAACAAAGAATCCGTTCATCCGCCATTTTGTCGTGCTCGGTTTATTATCGTTCTACCGGCTTTGCATGTTTTCTTTTCGTTTCCTCTTTTCTTTAATAAAATTTGATTAGTTTCAGATGCGACCCAGCATCTCTGTAGGAGATGTCTTCGTTTATCACGCTTATGTTCCAAGTACAACTTCCCTTAGTTTGTCTCGCTTAAGTTAGAAATTGCAATTTTGTTAGTCTGTCACACTAAGAACTGGGTTCATATCGTTGAGCACTGTATTTGAAATGAAAAAGTCGGTCACTTAGCCCACGTGCACAAATCGTGATATTGAAATCATATGATCACTCTCGGCCTTCTTGAATGAAATTTACGATTTATATAAATATTAATTTCGTCTATATTCTCCCTACGGTTAACGTTGGCCTGGCAGTTTGTTCCTCGCTACTGGAGTCAGAGATGGCTTCGTGGCCAGGTTCGCATGGTAATTACGACTCTCTGCACTGATGATTTTCGAAAAGGATGAAACACTAGTGTCTGTAGGCGTTAAAAAATAACTATAGTAATGATCATGTTTGGCCATTTAAGAACATGCTTCTTACTGTCGAGCACTTTACGTTGAAATACAATAAGTCAGTCACTTAAGATCACGTGCGCAGATCGTAATGTTAAAATTATATGATCAATCGGCCCTCTTGAATGACATTTACGATTCATATAAATATTAATTTCAACTATATTTTCGCCGCGGTTAACGTTGGCCGAGCGGTTTGTTATTTACTAATGGAGTCAGAGAGAGCTTCGAGGCCGGGTTCGAATCTTCCGTAATTGTGACTTCTTGCACTGATTATTCCCGAAATGATGAAATAAAAGTGTCTGTAGACATTAAAAAATAATTATATATATATATATATATTAATTAAGAATAATTGAATTTCAACAAGGTTCGTTGATAGGGAACAAATTATATTCTTTTTATTATTTCTGTAAATACAATCATATCTTGCTACGATGTGCAGACCGTTTCAATCATATTTGATTTCATCAGGCAAGAAAAATTAAAATACAAAAATTAAAAAGGTGCCAGACCTTTTCAAATTTTGAGGAGAGAAAAAATGCCATGACTGGCACGAAGCAAAAATGAAAGTTCTGTATTATTTATTAGAGAACTTTCATTTTTGTTTCCGTTTAGGGTTAGGATTAGGTTTTTAGTTCGGACTTTTTGTTACTTCTTTCCACCCCGACACAATCATAACAAAAAAACGTATAAAGTATAAAAAAACAATGTTAATCTCTATTAATATAGTGCAACTCGAAGGTCGTTTTCATGCATGATTTATGGAAATTATACAAAAACAAGTGACAACTTAAGCCCATCATACCCGGAAGTGTTCTACAGAAAATCTCCAGAGACGTTGTCCGAAAAAAAGTAAAATTTAAATGAACTGCTTGTCATGCTACGTCAACTAAAACATTTATCAAGATAAACAAGTAAGAAAGAAAGAAAGAAAGGAAAAAGGTTAAAGAACATTACCGTAATCTAAAGAAGCTAAAGAAAAAAGAAAGAAAAGAAAAAATGTAATGATCAAGGTAATGAAGAGGGAAACAATAAAAGGAAGGAAGTATAAAAGAAACAATATAGAGTGTGGCACGATAAAATCGTCGCTCTAGAAAAGACGACATGATTCCATTTCCGTTTGATGAAAATCGGTTTTCTTTTTTATTGCACACCATCTACTAGTTGGCCTGTTGTGTACAAATCACAAGAGCAATAGGAACCTTCTATCATGTCTGGAAGTGACACACTATTCAACGAGCGACATCGGAGATGCACCGTTGTACAACTCATGCTCTCTACCGATTCAAGTTATGACAAGAGGACCATTACCAGCAACCTCAAAATGAAAATCCGAACGGTTCAACGCTTGAGGGCACAGCTCAACGAAATTTCCGGCCACGGTTATGGTCTTTAGTGTGGTTTCAAGTGAGGGCCACATCATGCCACCTCACATCTTCGAAGTCGGCTTGAAAGTCAACACCACAGTGTACCTGGATGTGCTGAAGAGTGTGGTGATCCCCTGGTGCAATCAGGTGGCCGCTGACAGAACTTCCCATTGGCAGCAAGACTCGGTGCTGGCCCACAAGTCCAAAGAGGCCCAGGCTTAGCTTCAGGCGTGTTACTACTTTGTACCTTTTAATCTTACGACGAAAACACCACCAACATGACCTCCTACAACTCCAAAGCCAGCCTAATCGCTGCCATCCGCCGAGCTCCCACCAGCACTTGTAGAAAAGGCATGCTCCCAGTTTGTGTCATCTGTCGAGGCGATGATTAAGGGTTGAATAGATGTCAGCTCTATTACGTAATCAAGTTGCATGAATTGGTTTTTCAATAAAAGTATTTAAATAAAGCTGTACTGTTTTTTTTTTCTTTTTTTTTCTTTTCTTTTAGGGCGACAAATTTTTCGTTTTGCCTTGTAATATAAGTAACTTGTTTGTTATAAATTACAACTCATACTAGGTTAAAAAAGGGAAAAAGATATATGGTGAAAGTTCAATAAAATTAACTGTTTATAAGGTTATGTAAACTAAGGAAGGCAAGGAAAAAAGATAGAAGTGATAGCTAAGCCCTGATGAAAATTAATGCATAAATAATTTTTTGTAAATCTAAAAATCTTACAAACACCACATAACCAATGAGGAAGTCAAAAAACAGAATAAGACAAGCCATTGGTCCGTATGAAGATCTCACTACAATCAGGAGGTGTAAACTAAAATGGTTCGGCCACGTAACAAAAGGAGAGAGGTTTGCGAAGACAGTGCTCCAGGGAACAGTCAGAAGAGGAAGAAAGACAGGAATACAGAAGAAAAGATGGTAAGACATAATCACAGAATTGATAGGATTGAAGCTCAGCGAGGCGGTCAAAAGCGCGGAGGATAGGGAAGGATGGCAAGAACTGGTTGACACGTCATCTATAGCACCCCAACGAAAACGGCCTAGGGGCAAGTGGAGGTGAAGGCAAAATCTTAAATAACTTGAGTTTCACTGAATATATTTTTGCAGAACATTTTTTATAGAAATCACTCCAGTCAAGGCATGAAGCCGCTTGATGTAAGGAGCTATGAAAAAAAAAGAAGAAAAAGAAAAATATTGCTTCAAGTTTACAGAGCAATCAAGAATAACTGTGAGGTGGATAGTGTTGATCTCGAAAACAGCAATACTTTTTTTTTCAGAAATATCGCTCAAGGAATGCGAGGACTAAAGGACAAAATAAGGGAAGCGAGAGTTATGAGGCTGCCGAAAGGAACTCAAGATCTATTTTCTGCAATATGTATCGGGGTCCTACGCTTGTAGATAGAGATTATGTGAACTAGTTTAAATTATACGTGCATCAGGAGAGCACGTTCTTGGGCGGATATGAACCCAGTGCACCCACCAAGTTAAGCGACTGAGTTCAGAGGCCATTTCCCTAACGCTAACATATTAGAAGCCGTTGCTGATGATTACATACGAAATGATCACAAGTTGAGAATTGGAACAGAGTTTCGAGACAGTTCGTGTGGATGGAAGTCGGGAAACAAGACGCCTCCACATGATATAGGGATCTAAGTAAATCTCCGCAAGGCTGTTCGTTTATCGACCAAATTTAATGAAGAAAATTAAGTAAGAAAAATATTAATAGCAGCAATTCTTTTATAAAGAGATATTTTTTGTAACCTTGCAATTACAAACAAACAAAGGAAAGAAATATATAAAAATCCGGGTCGACATTTTTTCTCTTTTAACGCAAGTTTTTATTACACGGTATTTTCCCCGATTCAACACCACTTAAAAATCTCTCGCCGTCGTCTATGTAGCCTGGAGCGTTTTTCTTACTTCCGACCATATTCTGGCCACAACCGGCCCATTCTCATTCTCGATCTTACGCGTCCATTTTCTTCTACGCTGATTTTGTTTCTCTGACTTCATGGTGCATTCTTCTCATTTTATTATTTTTCTTCTCGCGCACACTTCCTAATTTTCATATGCGATTTTTTCGACCTCTGTTGCTGCAAATCTCTTAGTAAGCCAACCATCTGTCGCTGCTGCTGATATTTTCCCACGCGCTCATTTGCCCTATGTTATATCTTGGTCTCTCTCCGTGTGAACGAATCTCTCTACAAATAAAACCTTTAAAGCTGTTAACAAATCTCCTTGTGTCTCCATGCATGAATTTTATTCGTCTTGAGTTAACAGAAGATCACAAGCACTGGACGATCAACGGTCATACACGCAGGGGAAACGACATAAAAAGGAATAAATTCTGCACGTATGTACAAAATATTTTATTTAATTAAACTGTTCTGATCGGTAATAAGCCGCAAGTGCACAAGTCAACACGTATGCGGATAGATTATCTGCTTCCCATGTGCTCCCTTTATTAAACAGTTTATTGATCATTTAATTGCAACAATTATATTCTTCAATTTCCATTTAAATAATTTATTCCCTAAAATATAGGTTTGCTTTAGGAGAATCAATCAAAAAATAAAAGAAATGAAATTTTGCGCGATTTGAACTTTAATGTATGTTTATTCTAAGAATTGAGCTTGACAAATATCGGCAAAACCAAATAATCGATCATGAAACCCATTCAAGCTTTTGTTAAGTAACAACTGCGACCGTAGAAAGATGTGACACAAGGCCGGAAAGATGAGGAAACGAAAAACACTAGCGCTCTAAGTTCACAAATCTGAGCAGTCTGCCAGCATTCCCCAATATGCCCCCTTCAGGAGGTTAGCAATAAATCAACTTCATAAAAGGAGATGATAAAGCTTGTGAAGATGCATCTACGACTGTATAAAACCAGCACGAGCACGGCAGCCCACACTCTACCGGACCTATTCTGGACTGGTATGCAAGTCTTAAGGCGTAATAGGCGTTTAGTTCCTTCTCATCGCAGGAAGATGTGACACAAGCTCGGAAGAAGAGGAGAGTCAAGTTAGCACCCTAAAGGAGGAGGATTCTGACCTTTCAAAAATTGCGAGAGTAGCCTCGTCGACATTCCCCAGTAAAAGCGCATCAGATAGTAAACAATAAACTTACTCCATTGGAAAGAATGGAGGCAATTACCTGGAAAAGTTGGACGTCCTAAGACTAACCAGAACCATACCTCAGCCCAACTGATGCAAGATCAATCCGTACTCAAAATTTTTCAAGACTCCGTCAGATTGTCGAAGACCTACCCTCGACTTGCATGAATATAACTTATTCCGGCTGTACCAGGTATATTCCCAATCTTTACATATTTTTCTCCTTCTCGTTAATTAATTCATGATGATCTCATACCTGCCTCAATAAAACCTTATTTATTTTGGACTTTAATACGACTATATTGTAATCAGCTAGAAAGCAGGCCAACAGAACAGATTAGAAAGTAGACTTTTATCAGATTAGTGACGTCAAGACCCGACGTTGCTCGGGATTGAATAGAGATTGCTACTAAGTATTTTTCACAAGTTCTCCACTTAAGTTAATAAATTTACCGAATTTCTATTAGTAACGGTCATTATATTGTTCAATTGACTACTTCTCGGCCTTGATAAGTGGTGATGCTTATGTAAAAAAAATGCGGTTAAATCAAGAGGAAAGTGAAAAGCGATCTAGAGAGGAGTAAGTGCATTTCGCAAATCTATCTGGCGTGCAGTATTAAAAAAAAATTAAACCAACTTTTCTCCCGAAGACAATTATGTCGATGAGTAGAAACCACCTTGTGATAAACGAACTGATAAGCAAAAAAAAAAAAAAAAAAAAAATATGTCATTGCATACTGACCTGATTTTATATCAATTGTCTTACATTGTGACCGGGCACGAATATCGTTTTCAAAGGAATTCTTTCGACTAAAATGGTATGATTCATGTAAAGTTTATTTGGCGTTTTTTTTTTAATCCATGGTACATCGTAAAACTTTAAATAAACACCGTTTTGAAATAGTTGTAAACAACTATAATTACGTTGGCTATGATTTTATTGATACAGTTTTAAAAGCGATTTTAATCGTGAATATATATATATATATATATATATATATATATATATATATATATATATATATATATACGAATAAAAAGGAAAAAAGAAACAAAGCAACATACTGAAGATGGAGTCTACCTCCGAAATGTATTTATGATGAATTTCAAACACGTAAAATATTTGTTTATTTTCTAATATTACGTTGTGATTTGGTTTCAAGCGCACGTGATGCGTATTTTATTATATATATATATATATATATATATATATATATATATTCACGATTAAAATCGCTTTAAATAAGAATGAGTTCAATAGAAACGTTGTTTTAATTTGAATAAAATAAAATACGCTTCAAGTGCGCTTGAAACCAAATTCTTGACGTTATTCTCGCGTTACCTACGCACAGTTCAAACATTTCAAAATACAACCGCCAGATACAACGCGCGGCTCTTTACAAACAGACTTCTTGCTCCAAATTTACAACATAGCAAGGAAGAAGAAAAAGAAAAAAAAAAGTAACAAAGAACACACTGAAGATGGAGTCTATCTTCGAAATATATTTGTGATAAATTTCAAACAAGTAAAATATTTATTTTCCTAATATTACGTTGTGATTTGGCTTTCAAGCGCACTTGATGCGTATTTTATTTTATTCAAATTAAAACAACGTTTCTATTGAACTCTCATTATTGATGATGATATATATATATCCCAGGTTAAAAATATCCCAAAGTAAAATTTATAATCTCCATGAATAACAACAAGGTGGTTGTTAATCGTGATGAAAAAAAAGGAGCAGTGTATTAATTTAATTTCATTTCGGTATTTCATTTAATTTCATTTCGGTATTTCATTTAATTTCATTTCGGTATTTCATTTCATTTCATTTCGGTATTTCATTTAATTTCATTTCGGTATTTCATTTCGGTATTTCATTTCGGTATTTCATTTAATTTCATTTCGATATTTCATTTAATTTCATTTCGGTATTTCATTTCATTTCATTTCGGTATTTCATTTAATTTCATTTAATTTCATTTCGGTAAATGAAATTACCATAAGTCACTCCAATAAATATGCTGTTTTAGTCAAAAAAGACATCGTCAGGCGACAACAAACCTCTGGCCTTATGTAAGTCTGGAGGAATATTGTCGCCTGATAATGTCTTTTTAGTAGAGTTACTGTAGCGACATATGGTAATTTTATTTACTTAAATTGAATAAATTTGTAACTTTATGTGTGTGTGAGTTCCATCTTTATAGGTTTCGAAACAGTTGAGCCTATGTTTTGCAAATTTTACACAAAAGTAATTTACATATCTGGCAGTGTTCTTAGACATGTTTTGTAAAGAAATTCATCCGATAAGTATCGAAAATCGAAAAAAATCCGATCCTACAAATAGTCTTTCTTTCTTATAGATGAAAAATAATTTTTACAGGGGAATATTTTACGTTTGCACCGGAAAGAAAGATAATATAATCTCCATAAATAACTTCTTCTTAGAACCCCCCCCCCCCAGATTTTTTGACATCTTGAAATATAGATTAGTAGTCGATCATTCGACTACATATCTAATGATCCCCAGTTCAGGACCGAGTGTACCTCACCATTTTATTTTATTTTATTCTTAATTCATTCAAGTTACGATAAAAAAAAAAGAGGACCATCTAAAATCACCGCAAATTATTTCTTTGTTTGCATATTTTAAAACTACACAATAATCAGAAGTGACTTTTCTAGGGCATTATTCATCAATCACAAATATAAGCTGACGTATTTTGTAAACAAACACAGACAGAATATGATGAACTACATTATCATTATCATTTATCTTATTATTTATTATTTATCTATTTTGCGACTTGATTCTATAATAATACATACGCAATCTGCATAAATTAAAATATCACGTTTAAGCGTATTGTACGACCGGGCAACGCCGGGCATCCAGCTAGTATATATATATATATATATATATATATATATATATATATATATATATATATATATATATATTCGTAGTCTTCGACATACAGTATTGTTTCGTTGTATCACAACTCATCAGTGCCGCTAAACTAGCACCTCTCCCAAGCCGAGGGTTGAACCTAGAACCATCGCGTTGACAACCGGCAGTTTCACTCATCGACCCACGGGAGCAGTGGCCGCAAAGAACCTCCACAACTGTCTGTTTTAAACAAACATTCGTCCACCACTTTTATATTGCTCAAACCGCTTGTTTACAAGCAAGAAGCGGGCTTAGCATTTTTCAGCCAATTAAGTAGCGGGTGTGATTATTTACGACAGTGCTCTACCACAAGAGGGGGGCTTAAAATATATTTTGTAGTCATCGACATACAGTACTGTTTCATTGTATCACAACTTATCAGTGCTGCTAGACTAGCACCTCTCCCAAGGCGAGGATTGAATCTAGAACCTTCGCGTTGACAGTCGGCAAGTCAGACAGAATTAGCATGTACATGTGTGTGTAACATTCACTAAATAGATTTTTAGTGAGTTATACAATGTTATGGTTATAATATATCTTAATATGTTTAACGTAAAAAGTTAGTTATTGGAATGGCCCTTTGTACTGTTCATAACTTTATGTGCATATATATATATATATATATATATATATATATATATATATATATAAATTAAGAAGATGACTCATGTCCAGGTAACCTACATCTAAAATTTCAAGTGTTTAGGCACAAAATTAGCAGAGAAGTTTGGTAGTTTGCAAAGATCAACTCTTTTGTACATTGACCTCTTTGCAGCCAAATTTTCGTCCAAAGACTGATTAAAAAGCTTGCTGCATGACTGAATACACTTTACGTAAAATTTCACATGTTTAGACCCAAAATTGGCTGAGTAACTTGCTAGAACCCTCAAAAGTTAAATTCTCAGCTAAAAAACAATTAAAAAGCTTGCACCACGTCTGAATACACTTTATGTAAACTTTCAAAAGTTTAGACCAAAAATTGGCTGAGTAATTTGGTAGAGACTGCAAAGGTCAAACGTTTTTTTTACTTTGATCCGAATTTTGACCCCTTAACGTTTATTGTTGTAGGCTCATGGTACTAATCGTTGAACTTTGACCCCTTGACAGCAAAATTTCTGGCTGAAAATTGATTTTAAAAATTTTCCCAAATCTTTGAGTCAAATCTCGAGTCTGTAGACTGAAAATTTATGGAGTTTGGTAAGGAAATGCATACACACAGTCAATTTCACTTTTATAGGTATACTAGCAGTTCAGCCGAGCTTTGCTCAGGCCCTATGTAATGTTCATAACTTTATATATATATATATATATATATATATATATATATATTAAAAGGTTTGACTCATGTCCAGGTACCTACATCTAAACTTTCATGTGTTTAGACCCAAAATTGGCGGACTAAAAAGGAGTTATGATCTTTTGAAGTTAAATGTCAAGAAACAACATTATTTTTGCTCCAATCAATATATATAAATTTATAAACACACACACACACATACACACACACACACACATATATATATATATGCGTGCGTGTAAGTGTGTGTGTGTCTGTGTGTCTGTGTGTCTGTGTGAATGTTTGCGTTCGCGCCTGTACTCCATGGAAATATGGTAAATACTTAAACAAAGACTTTTAATATCTACTTGCGTAAGTATACTTTGATAATTATGTTTCAGTTTGAAGAAATATTGTATAATAAAATTATTGGGTGTTCGTTCGCGGCTGACCTCCATAGAATGGAAATATGTCACAAAGTTTTATAAAGTTTTTTAAAGGGGTTGAGGGTCCACAATAACATCTTAACTTTAATCTGAATTCACGTTAGCTTTTATTTATTTTTTTTTAGTTGAATCATATTGTATCCAATAAATACACCTCATAAATTCACGTTCTTATTAAAGTGAAAGCCAAAAGAAAAAAGTTGGAATAATTCTCAACACAAATTTTGCATAACTCTGTTTTTTCCTTCTCCATTTGCACGTGGCACTCTTTCGAAAATAGATAAATAGATAAATAATAAAAAATAAGAACGTTACTTGTTATCGTGCCAAAAGAAGGCAAAATCCTGCTCACGTGATTAGATGTCTTTTTAAAAATATTTACATAACCTGTTTATCTTTATTTATATATCTGTTTAAGCTTTTTGTCAGTATACTAGAAGGAATTCAGTTGATTACACCCCTTTCTGCGTGTTCTTTAAATTACAATAGTACAACCCTGAATCTGACGGCGCAATACAACACCGTTCAATATTGTAAAACTGAAACGAAGCTGTTCTCTTTGAAAAGGGCGCTATTTTCTTCTTATTCATATTTATATCGATCCTTTGCTTTAAAAAAACTAAAGTAATTACGCGCTTACTTTTTTAATATCCCATTTTGCTGTTTCGGATTATTTTACTAAAGTAAGTAAAGCTTCATTATTTTTCAAAACTGTTTTTGTTTCTTTGTTTTTCGATATTTCGTCGATATTATTTAGTAAGGGTGTTTAGCAGAAAAGCCAACAAACGACTACCCGAAAAAATAAATATACAAGAAATAAATGTTATCATAGTCAATAAAAGTTCAGTTCATGTTTTTTTTTGTTTTGAAATAGTTTTTAATGCTCTTTACTTGAAATAATTTAAGTGAACCAAAATTAAAACGAAATTTGAGGCGATAACTACTTAAATTAATTTTTATATAAACTACACATGCCATAATCGAATATTCCACAAGCACAAAGTAACGGAAAACATTAAAATATGTTTATAAATATTCCTTGCGTTGAGGGAACTCTCTTAAATTGTTAACACAGAATGCTCAGGTGCCCCTCCTTCAAATTGAAAACGGAGCTCTCCATTTCAAAGCCGCTGTCATTTTGATTGTTTTAAACCGGTTCGTGAATTAAAAAAAAATTTTTTTACAAACTACTTAAAAATACAAATGAAGTTTTCTTCCATAAAAGTAACTTTTATTGACTATGGTAACATTTATTTCTTGTATATTTATATTATTATATATATAACATTTTCTCTTTGTAAGGAAACAACATTTTGTTGGCCACTCTTGGCTACGAATGGAAACAAAGTTGATATAAAAAAATATATTTTCGCGAAAATTATCTTTACTTTCATCATATTTTGCTTGGGGTAAAATTTTTGAGTATCAAGACCTATCTCTTTACAACCTCCTCCTTTTCATAACCTATCATATATTCATCAATCACAGTCCATTTTCTGTAAGCTGTTTTTGAACCCAGTAAACGACGGGTACTTCTGCTAGTATACATATATATATATATATATAATAGATAAATCATATTCTTGAAAATTTGAATAAATTTTCAAGAAAACATTATAAACCTGTAAGGAAGGTATACAAGTTTTTAATTATCCGTAAAGGAGTACAAATAAACAAGAAATACCTTATTCCACGGAGTTTCGAAAAATACAGTTCTTCTCATCAGAAGAAAGTGGTTTGCAAAATATACAATAAATTTTGCAGCTTAATGCATTAAAAGAAACTACCGTTATTAAATTAATTATATTTGCATCAAAAAATTTATTACACAATTAGTGACAGTTTATAATGATTCAAAGAGATTAGGAAAGCAGGAAACGAAAAATGTGCGTATGGGCGTGGCTTAGCGGTAAAGGAATGAGGGTGGAGAGTTGTATGCTTTGGTTCCGATTCTAGCTGATGGCACCGAAGTCATATATATATATATATATATATATATATATATATATATATATATATATATATATATATATAGTTTTCATCTCACTACTATATATAAAGTTCAATAATATAAGCGATGGAGAATTGTCTTTATAATAATAAATACGTAGTCTGCATGAATTAAAGTATCATATTTAAGCGTATCTTAAAACCGGTAAACGCCAGGCGACTTGCTAGTATATGTGTGTGTTTCTATTTCTATGCAGTCTTTTGAAATTGAAACTAAACTGTTTCAAAGGACACCCACGCATCTATCGAGAAAATTACCAATTCTTTAAAAAAAAAGCACAAGTGTGCATTTTGTGATTCATTTATTTCGTTCCTGTAATTTGCTATTGGAGTCAATGGCAGCAGCTGCGCGCGTCAGTCGATGGCTAGTATTGACCAACCATTCATAAAACCCGCTTTCTATAACGTCTTTTGCTCGGTGGCGACATATTGCAGGTCAGTTCTACCACACACACACACACACACACAAACACACACACACACACACACACAAACACACACACAAACACACACACAAACACCTGTATCATACTTCACTTCTATTTAAAGATTAATTTCTCGGTGATCGAGATAAAAAAAAACACTAGCCGCAACGCCAAGGTTGTCTTCGTTGATTTTTTTTTTACAAGGTAGTCCCCACATATCAAGGCCCGGAAGCCACTCAGGGATAAGGTTTATTGTGTGTACAGTACGTTAGTTTTGGAGATCTGATAAAGTGTCTTACTTAAGGAGGCGGTTCATCAGGAATTTGTTCACATTGGACTTGAAGACATCCAGGTTGTAGTCAGGTGGGAAACAGGCAACCGGAACAGAGTTCCACAGACGTGCACTTCTAAGAAAGAAGCTTTGTTCATGGAATCTACGTTTTGATTTTGGCACAGATAAGGAGTGGAGAAATTTTTTGACAGTGATTTCAGCTAGACGGGTGTTTTTCGTGAAAGATTGGCGAGGGGGGACCAGAGATTGGAGTTCAGACGAGCACCTGCCATGGTAGTAACGATAAAACAAAGACAGGCTCGCAACGTCTCTCCTGTGGGAGAGAGGTTGCAGAGAAGAGAAAAGGGCATCACCTACGAAGCCTATTTTGTACTCTGTCAAAGCAGGATAGGCTTTTTTAGCAGCTCCTACCCAGATGTGGCAGCAGTACTCCATCCTTGGATGTACTTGGCTTTTATACAGATAGAGAATTGCATCAGGGATGAGATATCTTCTGGAGCGGTAGAAGGATCTCCCCATACATTCATACATACATATATATATATGTATGTATGTGTGCATGTATGTGTGTACACATATGTATATTTATATATAAAAAAGAGCAGAAATGAGGAAAATCGTCTGCCTTAAACAACTAAGCTAGTTCTAAAACAGATCCTTTGTTCGATAAAATGCATTCGCATTGGCTGATAGGAAGGGGCGCGGTGGATACTAGAAAGCTGATTGGCTAACTAAAATCCTCAACATATATAAAAACGAAAAACAACCACAGAATTCGCGCATAAGCCGGACGAATCCTATAGTGGATGAAACGCCGAATATTCAGTGTAGCTTAATCGCCATATATATTTTATAAATTACTAACTAGCTCTACCTACGTATTGAGCACTTTTGAAGTAAATACTTAAAGTTTACGCATAAATCTATACTTTCGTATATTAATTTTATGTGAGTAAATGAAGTAGTTATATATATATATATATATATATATATATATATATATATATATATATACTTTAGTTTATGTGTGTTTATAAAGCATAAAAACGATGTTGTTATTTTCTCAAAGCAAACATATCAACAGGAACCCCTACAAAATCCTTCATAAACATTGCTTCATGCTTCATAAACCCTTCATAGTATTACTATACTTGAAGTATGATATCTTAACATTAAATATATTAGGGTTTGTCGATTTTTCACCTTTCTTAAAATATTATGAAATCGCTCTTACCGACAGTTGTATATGGGCCTATTAAGTACTTTTACAAAATATTATATCAAATACTCCAACGTTTTTTGAGCGTTTGGCATCCTTAAGTGTTCTTTAAAATCAAATAATCAAATAAGGTCGTAGACAAAAATATATTGAAAATTCCTCATTTTTACAAAATTTGCTTGAATATTAGTTTGGAAAGCAGATAACGTTAGTATTTAAAATCAGCGAATGTCCTTTTATTTTATAAAAATATATATTAATTAAGGAACTCTTCAAATTGAAAATCTGCCACTCCTATTTTCAGTATCTGACCCCCCCCTCAATTTCAGTATCTGCTTTAGCTAACTACTTTTTAACGTCATGAATTTAGTAATAATATTTGAATACCTTAAAATTGTATCATAACACTAAAAAAAAAATTACTGTTATAATTGAAAATATTGAGTCAAGATCAAAGTGTAGTATCTGTTCTTCAATTTCTTGTTCTCTGTCAAGGGAGGAGAAATCATTCACGACGGAGACAATTTTTATTTTTGTTCCTTTTCTCCACATTAAAAAAACGACCCTGGTGTCTAACCCTGTCCCGTAGGGAGGCATTGTAAATAGGAACAAACAAATAAGTTAAAAACAAACACTTTTCTAGTAGAACTTAATATATAGAGTCAAATTGGTCCATATAATAACCGATGGACCAGCATGCTTGTCTCAATTTCTGACTCAAAACTCTGGCTGTACTATGTTGATATATTGTTTCAAAACCATGTGAAGTTTCTGGCGTTAACGGCCTTAGAATGTAAGGGAAAATCTGGCAAGTCACACTTGGTTCCATTTCTCAATGATTCTCGAAGTCCTGGTTCAGAAAAAAAATCATCCGCCATTGGTGGTTCAAAAATGCCGTATAATGTAAAATCTATTAATTGTGCCCAATGTGTTCAATTAAAATTAATAGGTTGTATTTATTTTAATTGTTTCCAGGTTGACTCCTCACTCGTCAATGAATGCAAAAATTAATTGAATTATTAAAACCTTCTAATCTGCACTGCTATAATAATTACAGTGAAATTAGATAAAAAAAACAAACTTTTTAAACGATTCTATAAATTGAAATAAATAATTTAGTCAGTAATATATGAATGAATATTTATTTACCTAATGGCAAATTTTTTTTTTAAACTTTTTCTCTTATTTCAACTTCCTCAGATTTAACCATAGAATATAGAAGGGTTTTAGGTATTAAAAAATGAATTAACTTGTATAGTTCTTAATGTGATCCGTTAGATTTCATGAGGCTGCTCCTAAATCCTGTGGATCATATTAAAATTTTCACTTGCTGATTTTGAAATTATTATTTCTTTTAATTTCAAACCAACAAATGACATACACATTTACAATAAAATGTATTAAATTGTGTTTTATTGTGAGTATTTGTGAGTATGCATCACGAGTTCATAAACACATGAGCCTGATGGCCAAAGTTAACCTTCTTGATTGGTTTAAAGGACCAATTTTCCAGAATGTATAATCTTGCTTTTCGAAATACTTACTGTGTATTCATAGAGGGGTATTTGGTCACAACTGATATTATATATATTTCATCAATTTTCAAAATTGATTCTAGGGGACTCCTAATAGTGAAAAATAATGTTTGGGGTTAATCATAGCAATCATTTGAGAATAATTTCCCAAGAGATGAACGGGCACTGAATGTTGTAGGGCCTTTTGCGCAGCCATCCATGTTTTTAAAAAGGTTTCTGAAAGGTAGTTTATTATGGTGCAAAGAGCAGCCAATTGTGTGAAGGATTAAAAAAAAAAAATTTTTTCTAAAATTGCAAGCATTCAACCTTCATAACCTGTGTTGACATTTGTGTTGTCAACAAGGATAGGCCTGACAGTTTTCACAGTGTTGAAATAATGCAAAATATCCACCAGTTGCTCTGCATGAACAGCACCTGTTGCATCACTATTAAGAAAACTATATGTCTTAGAACATTATTTTCATATAGTTTTTTTCTTTGGTAAAAGTTACATGGTGTTCTGGTCATTTTATTTTTCATAGGTTTCTATCCATTTTCCTCCACAATTTCTTTATAAAGCAACGTGTCTTTATCCATTCTCTCATCAACTCTAATGCATATAATATTTACAACAATTTCTTCATTTTTTTTTTTGTTAGACAATTATTTTCACTTTAGTCTTTCCCCTATCAACTGTACATTCATCAATAATAATATTGTTTGTACAAGAAAGCTAACAGCCTTCAAACCCAAGTGCAAGGCGTCTGATTTCATGTTTAAAGTCGACATGAAAATTTAATTACATTTTTACTGCAAGTTGAAATTGCAGATTTTCCGGTCAATTTTAATAAAGTACATGAAAAAACAATCTATCAGAATTTACATTACACAAATATTTTTGCCGTTTCTGCATTTAGATTAACGTCATATATTTAACTAATATTTTCAAATAAAATTCAAGTTTTGAAATATCTTTTTTGTCTAATCAAATTGTTAGGTGAAAGTACAGCTTAGTTACCAAACACATTCTTCTCCCTATGTTAAGAATGGATTTCTAAATAATGACATTATTCTTTCAGCACGGTAACATAATTGCGTAAAAAACATATTTTTTTTATTCATTCAATACATTTGATGAAATTTGAAATAAATACATGAATTTAAAAGTAATGTACACTAATTCCGAGATTAGCCCGTAAACAGGTTTTTGATGAATAAACACTGTTATATACCTTAAAGCATTTATTATAAAAATATAAAGAAATCAGAATAATTATTTAAGTTGTATTTTGAATAGTTAACTTTTGTTTTAACAATTCAAGATATGTTCGTGATAATGGAAAACAGTAAACAGGATGGACGCGATCGTTTAGCTCGTAAATCTTTTCTTTTTTTTTTTCATATGCATCACCACTATATCAAGGCCAAGAGGCCACTCGAGGATAAGGGTTAAAGAGTGTACAGTAGAAATTGGACAATATAGTAATCGTTAGTAATGGAGATTCGGTAAATTTGTTAACTCATATGGAACGGTTCATCAAAAACTTGTTTACGTTAGACTTGAAGACAACCATATTGTAGTCAGCTGGAAAGCAGGAAAATGGAAGACAATTCCATAGGCATGCAGTTCTAAGAAAGAAACTTTGTTCATGGAATCTATGTTTAGGTTTAGGCACAGATTAAGAGTGGGGGAAATTAGTGATAGTGTTTTCTGCTAGACAGGTGTTTCTTGTGAAAGTTTGGCGAAAGGGGGGCCATAGAATGGAGCTCAGCCGAGCACCTGCCATGAAAATAACGATAAAGCAGAGACAAACTCGCAACATCGATGAATAAAGACTAA
The DNA here is from genome assembly GCF_053919585.1 of Euprymna scolopes. Classification (NCBI taxonomy): domain Eukaryota; kingdom Metazoa; phylum Mollusca; class Cephalopoda; order Sepiida; family Sepiolidae; genus Euprymna; species Euprymna scolopes. Next base: position 44,170,960 of record NC_136511.1, on the reverse strand, counting down.
CTTTAAAAATATAAACTAATCAGAATAATTATTTTAGTTATGCTTGTCAAGAAGTAAGTTTCTTCTAGTGAAAAATCCAAGAGACATTCGTTATAATTAAAAGCTAAACAATAAACACAGAATCGAAACGTTTCGTTACAGGAAGAGTTTTCAAACGGTGAATACCATAAAAATATCCCATGAATGAATCGACGTGTGTAAATAGTTATTTGTATATGAAATTAAATATTATAGTGATTATATTCTATTTTAATTTTTACATTTTTATTTAATTTCTGTGGAAAAAGAATAATAGTCTTAAAATATTTATTATTAAGTGTATTGTATTATTTTTGTTAAAACCGGGCTTTATTTTAGCGACATGTGTTGCTGGCGACATATATACCGTAGCAAAAATATCGATTCATTTCAAATTTATTTGGTCTTTAAATTGGATTGCTCAAATACGAGTAAATACAAAGTTTTGAAGAAAAATATTTCTTGTGGCAACTTTTGCCATTATTTTGAAACTTTCTTTAAATGCGATTATTTGCGGTTTCAAAATACACCTATATATATATATATATATATATATATATATATATATATATATATATATATATATATATATATATATGGTTTGTATTACTGTACACATAGATTCGAAAAAGTTGTCAAAAACAAATATATAACAAATAAATGTAATCAAAGACAAGATAAATTACGTTTTTATCTAACTGGATACTTTTCTAGTGTTTTTATTTAATGTAACATGTTTTTCAGCTCGAAAAACATACAGTGTTTACCGATGTATTGGAAAATTAAAAATGGTGCCCGACTCTCCCTTTGACATGGTAAGTTTGGGAAAAGGAGTTAAAAATTTAAAAATCTAGACAAAATACTGTTATAAACTCGCTCAAAATATGTTACTGTGACGTAGGCTGACATATATTCGGTGGGTTTTATAACAGTATTTTGTATGCTTTTTATTTTTAACTCCTTTTCCCAAACTTACCGCGTTAAAGGGAGAGTTGGGCGCCATTTTTAATTTTCCAATACATTGGTAAACACTGTATGTTTTCCAACTAAATAAACATGTTACATTAAATAAAAACACTAGAAAATTATCCAAGAAACGTAATTTATCTTGTCTTTGATAAGATTTATTTGTTATATATTTGTTTTTGACAACTTTTTCGAATCTATGTGTACATTAATACAAACGCCATATATATATATTAGGGTAGGTCAATTTTGAAACCGTATATATATATATATATATATATATATATATATATATATATATATATATATAAGTTAATGATATTTTTTAATATAATTTAATTAAAACTTGTATAAGAGAATTTCACTTGCATCTATTAATTATTTCTTGCCCATGACAGGAGGATGCAACACAAGATCGGAAAGGAAAGCATTCTGCCATATTAAAAATTGCCTGGTTAGTCTCATCGGTATTTGTCAGCAAGCAATAAACTCACTCCACCCGAGAGACGGGAGGCAAGGACTACGAGGGTTCGCCTCCTAGAACTGCATAGGATCAGATCCAGCTATAACTCAGTCAACAGAGAAAACACATTTTAGCAACTGCATTGACTGGTGACTTTGGGGCCAAAGGAAAGCCTTCGAGCTATGTGAACGATTACGAATTATATTCAACTGACAGAGAAAAGTAGGAAAAGCAGAAGCTCAATATTTTAGTATAGAGCTTGAAATATGAGAGTTTATAAATTTAAAATCGCACTTACATTAGATTTCGGAAGTATAACATTAAAAAAAAATTACAATATAATTATCAATAAAGAGTTGGCTCTATAATAATAAATATGGAGTCTGCATAAATTGAATTATCATATAAAAGCCTATTTTACGACTGAGCAACGTTGGGCGGCCTGCTAGCTATACATACAAACATAGGAATATAAGGACTATATATATATATATATATATATATATATATATATATATATATATATATATATATATATATATAAATTAGTGTTGGGACGATTAATCGGAATCGGGAATCGGAACTATCGGGGGTATCGAAATCGGTATCGGAATCGGTATCGGTATCGGAATCGGAAAAATTTTGTGCCCTATTTCCGATTTCAAAATCGATTCCTTTACGATTTTTCAAACTTAATTTTCCATTGCTTGTACTAATGAAAAACTTTATTGTTTTTAAACTATTAGTAAAATTAAATTATACAGACCATAATAACATCTAAATAAGATGTATCTTTTATTTGCGTAAAATAAACAAAACAAAACTTGAAACTTCGCGGCAATTCACTAGGAAAACTTTACACGAATGCAGTTTATTTCCAAGGTATCGAAAAATTGTTTAAAATTAAAGAAATATTTTGTCAAAAAAAAATTATTGCTCATTAAATAAAAATAGAATATAACAAGTTGTTTTTTAATCTTAAATTTATGTATTTATGGGTTTATGCTTTTGTCCAGTTGGGTTTTGTCCAGAAGGTTGTTGTCTGGTCCCTTACTCAGTATTGACAAATATGACAAGGAATGGACAAAATGTTGAATTGAATTTAAAATGAATTTGTGAATTTTAATGCTTCTGCGTGAAAAACTTTTAGCATCCAGTATTCTTTGATTCTGCAGTTATCGTCTACTTAGACCTAGGAATTCCTAGGCGTCAGATGCAGTCTGAAGCCCGATCAAATGTTCAAGTATTTTTTTCGCATCTACTTGCTAAATGTCTAGATAACGCTTCTCAAAGAGTTCACAGTTCAAACGAATGGGCAAGTTTTATTTTCTTGGAGCCGCTTTGTCTGACCACTGTGTCCTCCGAAATTATTAATGTTTTATTGTATCTTTCTCTAAAAATGTTAAAAATATGCATGAATATCTCACAATAAATTTATCAAAGTCTTAGATAAAATACATAAAGGGAAAACATTTACATGAAATTAAAAAAAAAAGAAATTATATCTACATTTAAAGTACCGTCCCTCCAATGCTAATCTACTTTTTAGGACATAATTGTGAATCCACTAAAAACAAAATTACTTTAGAATTTATGATGGAGGGTTAGTAGCGCATATAAATTTAGGGCAATTATTGAATAAATATCGATTAAAAATAGCTCGTTGTCCAAGAGTTTTTTTTAAAAGCGGCTACTCCTCCCCCAAAATTATATTTTAAAAAATATCTTAAAATGTTAAGGGTTCTTTAAAACCAAATAAAATAAATAAATTTTTATAAGTTATGAACACGCTTCGTTCTACTGTCCTCATGTTGAGTGTTCCTATTTACCTGCCTTTCCTAGAGGGTAAAGTTTGGCATAAGATCGTTTTTTTTAATGTGAGGAATAGCCAGCTCCAAAAAAAAGGGCACTCTGGGTCGGAACAAAAATAAAAATTGCTTCAGTCTAGAAGGATTTCTCCTTCATTAATCGAGGAGAGAATAGGTGAAGTGTTAGGTGTGTCAGAAACTTCAAGAAAAATATTGAATAATTCGACCCCCCTGTCTTTCCAAGCTTATAACTACTCGAAAAATGTAATTCAAACTCTAATTTATTTTCAATTAAAGGCGCAAGGACCAAGGTTTCATTAAAAAAACAAAAATACAAAAACGTGTCTTTAAAAAAAAAGGTTTTAAACTTCGGACTTTACAAGTAAATTTCCAAAAACTGTTCTTTTTTTTTAATTAGAATATATTATTTATTGATCTTTTATCTTCAATTTGCGGTGTATAAAACTTTGGCACATAAATTATTTACTTTTTAATAGACATTTCAAAATGGGGGGACGTGAATTAATTCGACCCCTTGTCTTTCCAAGCTTATAACTACTCGAAAAATGTAATTCAACTCCTATGTTTTTTCAATTAAAAAGAACAAGGACCAAGGTTTCATTTAAAAAAAATACAAACAACGTGGTTTAAAAAAAAAAAAGGTTTTAAACTTCGGAACTTTACAGGTAAATTTCCAAAAAACGATTCTTTTTTTGTTTTAAATTTGAAAATTATTGATCTTTTATCTTCAATTTGTGATATATAAAACTTTGGCACATAAATTAATTATTTACTTTTTAATAGGCATTTCAAAATAGAGGGGGGCGTGAATTTAAATAAAAAACGTTTGTCTAAAATATTATATTCAGTTTATTGGAAAGAGCATAAAATTTCACATTGACCCTGAAAATATCGTAAAAATAGAATCAATAGAAAAATTTTGATAGATTTTTAAAGTTTAAACATTGAATAATACTGAACTCGTAAAATTCAATTAATTTCATTACTGTTTATTAAAAAAATAAACAAAATAATATTTCTATTACTTTTTATACAACTTTAATAGTTTATTTTGGAAGTATAATCCATAAAGAAAATAAACAACCCACTTTTAAAAGAGAAATTACGAGTGTTTTATATTTCATTCGCAGTTTCGTGTTAGGGGTGTCAAAAATTCCTACAAAAATTCTGATACACCTAGTGAAGTGTAGCACCAGAACAGATACTACATTTTGTTAACGTTTTGATCGGTGTAACCTCCGACCAAAGTTCTGCGCAGATTCTCGAGTTAAACAGTAAAATTCCCGATTCGGTGAACACAAAACTGAACAAGTAGTATATTAATATTTTTGGTTAAATTTGAGTGAGGGATGGGGGGCCCTCTTCTTAAAACAATATCTCCCGCACGAACTGTTCTAAAATGTATTTTCAATCAATATTTTTTCAATAATTGCCCTTTTTTCCAAGCTGGCCAACATGGCCGTTTTTCCGCTATCCTTTTTCCGTTGTCTTTTTTCCGTTGCCCAATTTTCCTAACTTCATAAATGTAGCGTAAAATGTTCACCAGTTTGCGGGCCATTCTAATTGTTTTAGAACAGTTAACTAAATTTTTTACCACTGACCCCAAAGGCCAATCGGCAAAATGATAAAACCACAAGTAATCGCTTTATTTTTCGTATTATGACATGAATTTAGGGTTATTAGTAGGAAGGGGCGTCTTTTATGACTTTTAACAATGAAATATTTTATACTACAGTTTGACCAGGAATATGAATATTGTTGAAATTTTTAATAGAAAAATAATTTTTATTTATTTTTTTATTTATACCCATTCAACATCTGCGCATTTGGGTCAAGGGATGCATTCCTTGACCGGCAGGTCACTTCCATCATCATCAGCATCGCTATAGTTCGCTTTCTAGCAGCCAGCTCCTCTCTTACCCTCTGGAGGAGGAGGAGGAGGAGGAGGAGGAGGAGGAGGAGGAGGAGGAGGAAAGGGCTTTTGCCCTTTTTCGTCAGTTCGAATCTAGCCGGCCAAGAAGAAGGACGCTGTTCGGCTCCGTCAACAAGGATTCTTGACGTTAAATTCTACGGTTTTTTCTCTCTCCTCCTTTGGAGAAAGACCTTTGTTTAGAACTTCATTTGTTGGCACTAAACTATTAACGTTATTTTATTTTCAGTCATTATAAGACAACAAGGTCTTACGAGTGGAAGATTAATACCGGTTATTAAAAGACAAACGAGTCTTACAACTGGTAAATTATTATTCTCAAAGGACTAACGAAGGAAACTACGGATTTTGGTGACGAACCCAAAATTTCATCAATATGGCAAAAAAAAAAAACACTGTCTGGCTCAAAAGAGGTGATCATTTTACATTAAACAATCTGAAAACTCTTTTTCAGATTGTTTACATGCAATAGACTAAACAATAGGGATCGGATTTTTCTTTTCCCAACAAAACAGTGATTGGCGAACAATGAAACCGGAAGTAAAAAAAAGGTAATTTCATGAGAATTTAGTATTTACATGTACCGTTTTACACGTAACTGTTAAAAATTTAACAAAATATTCCTATAAACACTCAAAATTATAAAAAAAATAAATATAAAACGATTTATTTAGGAAATTAAGGAGTAGGATCAGTTTCACACATAAATTTAACGTAAAATAAGCGTCTTTTTTCCGAAACATTCTAGCGTGTTAGGGCAGTTAATCCAAAACAAAATATCGATCTTAGCTTTGATGTTGTTGGTTCTTATCGAGTTATCTTGTGCTGCGGTTATTAGGGACTCAGTTTCTCGACTTATGTGCCTTTTCGCATCAATGTCCAAGTGTTTTCGTTATTCTCATCTTTTGTCATCCTTATTAATGTTTTATGTAGTTGTTTTTCTTTCCATTTTTCTTTTCTCGTCTTATTCTTTATCTATCTGTTTATTTTTTCTCGATTTTCTCAGTGTTTCTCACTGCAATGATTATCCTTTCCATGTTTTGTGGTATGTATTTTTCTCATTCTTTTTGTGTCATTCACACAGTCTTCTATACAAACTATTCCTCTTTCGCGTTCTTTTCTTTTCACATAGAGTCGGTCAACATCGTCCTTTGTGTATAGTGCATTGTGTATGGTCCCGAGTTTCCTGGTCTTCTGATCGAGATGTCTCAGTTCTTCTTTGGTCCATCCTATCTTATTATTGATACTGCCCATGTATTTATACCTTTTATTAGGTTACTACTATATAATTTCGATTCTAGAAGTTTTCTTGTTCTCATGAAGTATTCCTTTCCAATTCTCTCTTTTATTTGTGTGACTTTGATGGTGTGTGCTTCTAGAACTCCCAGGTATTTATAAACGTCTTGTTCCCCTAGGGCCCTCATCTCCGTTTGGTTGGGTAGTTCTATGCCCTACGTTGTCTCCAGTTTTCCCTTTCTTATAACTAATAATGGGCACTTTTCCAATACCAACCTCCATTTGGATATCCTGGCTGAAGTGGTGTTTATTAGTGTCTCTAGTTCTTTTTCGGTCCTTACAAAAAGTTTCAGGTCTTCCATGTACATTAGGTGGTTCATTTTTTACTCTGTATTAGAGAACTTCTATCCAGCTCGGCACTTTCTCAGTATATTGTTTAGGGGTATCATGGCTATTATAAACAGCAATGGTGATAGTGAATCTCCTTGGAATATGCCTCTTTGTATGTTAATTTCTATTATGTGTTGTCCTTCAGCTGTCAATTCCAGTCTCCACGTTCTTATTGCGTTTTCTATCACGTTGATGATCCTTCTTGGTATTTGGTACATTTTTAAACATTCTAATTATTATTATTATTATTATTATTATTATTATTATTATTATTATTATTATTATTATTATCTCGATTTTGTTTTTGTTTTTTTTTTTTGTTTTTTTGCAGCAAAGCAAATTAATTTAATAACCCACCATTTTTTTATAATTAAAATAAAATTTTCACTTCATTCATAGAGAGAAGACACTAAATAGTTAACAAAGCCCATGCCTTCTCCATGTTAAAAATGGTTTTCTAAATAGTAACATGATTATTTAGAAATTTGTTCGTAACAATGAGAGGGGGTGTTGTTAAATATTTTGTTCTTACATCATTTTCTCATTTTGCCTTTCAATCGTTGACTATTTTTAACTGTTTATGAAAACTTTCAAGTAGTATGTTGTACACTAACGACGAACTGATACAATTGTCTTCGTTTTAAAATCAAAATAAATTTTTTGTTGTCTTACAATTTTCAATCAATTACAAGGAGCACATCTGAGGAATAATATACGCAGAAATTAGCAGGGCTTATGTAATAATTTTAAAATTTACAAAAAACAACAAATCTCAAATTAAATATTTATCATTTTTAAAAGAATCGGAATCGAAAATTTAGAATGGAATCGGTAATTGTTTTCACCGTAAGTGTTATTCTCACAACGCTTCTGCTGATGTAACTACCCGAACTGTTTTTAGGTATATCTTTTCGAACTCGAGAATCTTTGTGTTTAACTCTGGAACCTGTAGGAAATTTCGAACGAACCCCTTTATTTAACCCACGCAAGGACCCGTTGCTTAACGTATAAAATGCTAAGTAATAATCAGTTCTAAGTTACAGCTTTCTGGAGATTTTAGATTCAATCCTCAGTGACGACGATAATAAGAATGTAATTATGGATTTCGTAAGACTTCAATCCAGTTATGGCTGACGATACAAGAACATGTTCGCCCCGTGAATTAAATAAATAATTCTGTTCGAAATTACGTACAGATTGTCAAATTTAATAGAAAGATTACCTAGTAGATCGGAGGTCACATCGATCGGAACCCGATGAGAATGACATTCAAGAGGAGCCGAGTAGTTCGAACAATCCAATGATACAAGAATGTTTTACTTCTTTCATTTTTGTGTATGCATTTAATTGAATACAAATTGCTGATTTTTTTACGTAGGGAAATTGAATACACATGCGTTCCCCACCAATGCGTAAATTACCAAATTAAACTGAATATGTTCGCTCGTTAAATGTTTGATAGGCCTTAAAACTCTAGGAAGCATGTTTCGTTCTTTTATTATTTTGTTTTACAGCATGTCGTTTTTTTTTTGTTTTTTTAATGCATATCAACCTTTTGTTTTATATTTTGTTTTACAGGATGTCTTTTTTGTTTTTTAATAAATATAAATCTTTTGCTTTATATTGTGTTTAATATTTTGTTTTACAGAATGTCGTTTTTTTTGTTTTTTTTAATGCATATCAACCTTTTGTTTTATATTTGGGTGAATATTTTGTTTAACAGAATGTCGTGTTTTGTTTTTTTATACATATCAACCTTTGTTTTATATTGTGTTTAATATTTTGTTTTACATCATGACGTTTTTTGTTTTTTAATGCATATAAACCTTTTGTTTTATATTTTGTTTATTATTTTGTTTTACAGCATGTCGTTTTTTTTTTGTTTTTTAATGCATATCAACCTTTTGTTTTATATTTTGTTTATTATTTTGTTTTACGTCATGTCGTTTTTTTTGTTTTTTAATGCATATAAACCTTTTGTTTTATATTTTGTTTAATATTTTGTTTTACATGATGTCGTTTTTTTTGTTTTTTAATGCATATAAACCTTTTGTTTTATATTTTGTTTAATATTTTGTTTTACATCATGTCGTTTTTTTTGTTTTTTAATGCATATAAACCTTTTGTTTTATATTTTGTTTATTATTTTGTTTTACATCATGTCGTTTTTTTTTTGTTTTTAATGCATATCAACTTTTTGTTTTATATTTTGTTTAATATTTTGTTTTACAGCATGTCGTTTTTTGTTTTTTAATGCATATAAACCTTTTGTTGTATATTTTGTTTAATATTTTGTTTTACATCATGTCGTTTTTTTTTGTTTTTAATGCATATAAACATTTTGTTTTATATTTTGTTTAATATTTTGTTTTACAGCAGGTCGTTTTTTGTTTTTTAATGCATATAAACCTTTTGTTGTATATTTTGTTTAATATTTTGTTTTACATCATGTCGTTTTTTTTGTTTTTTAATGCATATCAGCATTTTGTTTTATATTTTGTTAAATATGTTGTTTTAAAGCATGTCGGTTTTTTTTGTTTTTTAATGCATATAAACCTTTTGTTTTATATTTTGTTTATTATTTTGTTTTACATCATGTCGTTTTTTTGTTTTTTAATGCATATAATCCTTTTGTTTTATATTTTGTTTAATATTTTGTTTTACAGAATGACGTTTTTTTGTTTTTTAATACATATCAACCTTTGTTTCATATTTTGTTTAATATTTTGTTTTACAGCATGTCGTTTTTTGTTTTTTAATGCATATAAACATATTGTTTCATATTTTGTTTAATATTTTGTTTTACAGCATGTCGTTTTTTGTTTTTTAATGCATATCAACCTCGTTTTATATTTTGTTTAATATTTTGTTTTACATCATGTTGTTTTTTTGTTTTTTAATGCATATAAACCTTTTGTTTTATATTTTGTTTATTATTTTGTTTTACATCATGTAGCTTTTTTGTTTTTTAATGCATCTAAATATTTTGTTTTATATTTTGTTTAATATTTTGTTTTACAGCATGTCGTTTTTTGTTTTTTAATGCATATAAACCTTTTGTTTTATATTTTGTTTATTATTTTGTTTTACATCATGTAGCTTTTTTGTTTGTTAATGCATATAAACATTTTGTTTTATATTTTGTTTAATATTTTGTTTTACAGCATGTCGTTTTTTTGTTTGTTAATGAATATCACCCTTTTGTTTTATATTTTGTTTAATATTTTGTTTTAAAGCATGTCGTTTTTTTGTTTTTTAGTGCATATAAACCTTTTGTTTTATATTTTGTTTAATATTTTGTTTTACATCATGTCGTTTTTTTGTTTTTTAATGCATATAAACCTTTTGTTGTATATATTTTTTAATACTTTGTTTTACAGCATGTAGATTATTTTTGTGTTTTAATGCATATAAACCTTTTGTGTTATATTTTTTTTATTATTTTGTTTTACAGCATGTGGTTTTTTTGTTTTTTAATACATATAAACCTTTTGTTTTATATTTTGTTTATTATTTTGTTTTACATCATGTCGTTTTTTTTTGTTTTTAATGCATAAAACATTTTGTTTTATATTTTGTTTAATATTTTGTTTTACATCATGTCGTTTTTTTTGTTTTTTAATGCATATAAACCTTTTGTTGTATATTTTTTTTCATACTTTGTTTTACAGCATGTAGCTTTTTTGTGTTTTAATGCATATAAACCTTTTGTTTTATATTTTGTTTATTATTTTGTTTTACAGCATGTGTTTTTTTGTTTTTTAATACATATAAACCTTTTGTTTTATATTTTGTTTAATATTTTGTTTTATAGCATGTCGTGTTTTGTTTTTTAATGCATATAAACCTTTTGTTTTATATTTTGTTTAATATTTTGTTTTATAGCATGTCGTTTTTTTGTTTTTCAATGCATATAAACATTTTGTTTTATATTTTGTTTAATATATTGTTTTACAGCATGTCGTGTTTTTGTTTTTTAATGCATATAAACCTTTTGTTTTATATTTTGTTTATTATTTTGTTTTACAACATGTCGTTTTTTGTTTTTTAATGCATATAAACCTTTTGTTTTTTATTTTGTTTAATATTTTGTTTTACAGCATGTCGTTTTTTTTTGTTTTTTTAATGCATATAAACATTTTGTTTTATATTTTGTTCAATATTTTGTTTTACAGCATGTCGTTTTTTGTTTTTTAATGCATATAAACATTTTGTTTTATATTTTGGTTAATATGTTGTTACAGCATGTCGTTTTTTTTCTTTTTTTTTGTTTTTTTAATACATATGAACCTTTTGTTTTATAATTTGCTTAATATTTTGTTTGACATTATGTCGTTTTTTGTTTCATGCATAGAAACCTTTTGTTTTATATTTTGTTTAATATTTTGCTTTACAGCATGTCGTTTTTTGGGGAGGGGATTAATAGCATTTTTTCGGGTTATTTCATGCCGAATAACGCCATTTGAGGTAACGTTTCTGATGCTTCAAGTTCTTTATATCTCCAAATATTTATTCATAATGTTTGGTTTGGCTGTTTTGTTTTACGGCATATCAACCCCGTTTCATGCTATGTAATGCAGAATACAGTCATTTGGGTAAATGTTTTCAGACTTCAATTTTTTATATATCATCAAATATTTATTCATGGTGTTTAGTTTGGTTTGACTAATTTGTAGAGGAAAATTATTGCTTTGTGTTTTTTTTTTGTTAGTTTGTTTGTTTGTGTTTGTTTGTTTTTTGGTGGGGGGCAGGACATTATTGAGTTTTGTTTTCAAAGGAAAAGGGAAAACACAATAACGTCAATGTTTGGCGTATTTTAAGGCCAGGAAGCCGGTATCTTCTGACAACCTGATCTTGTAACACCAATTCAGTGGCGCGCATTTTTTTTTAGTTTGCTTCATTTATGTTCTGTATTGTCACAAAAAAGAAAAAGAGAAAAGAAGAAAGGAAAAAATCACAAAATTGGGAATCGATATTAGCAACAGCTTTGTTGCTTCGCCATTTTGTGTTTAATATTCGTGAATGGAAACGAAAATTACGTAAAAGTGGAACAACGACCGACATCGGCTTGAACAGTAGATAACTCAATGGATGTCATTTTCTTTCTGCTGCAACCCTATTTACTTGCCTCACCACGAGGGCACAGTTAGACACATGGTCGGTTTTTAATGAGGGGAAAATCCAGCTTCCTCCGAAAGGGACACTCTGGATAGGAACAAAAATAAAAAATGTTTCGGTCATAAAGAGAAAGAAAAAAGTTATTTTCACAACGTTTCAGTCGATATAACCTCCCACCTTTTGACCAAAATAGATTTAAAGCTCTTGAAATTCATACCAGAACTGTAAGTTAGGACTCGTTGCGTAGTGGATAAAAGGCTTAATAAAATTCAGTTGTAATGTTACAATCTTCTGGAGTTCGAAGGTTCAATTCTCAGTGTGGGGGACAATGGCGAATTACTTCGGACTTGTACCTCCGTGAATTAAATAAAGGGTTCTGTTCTCAGGCCTGATAGAGAAATTCCCGAGTTCGACAAGATACACCTGGAGAAGGTTGAAAATTACATTGACCGAAACGCGAAACAGCGCTAGGTGGCTTGCTAGTTGATGCATAAAACAGTTTCAGATTGTCACATTATTTAAAAAAAAAAAAGGTTCCAACGAATTTGATAACGATTTTTTTTATTAAAAAATGAATAGAAATACCCTTTTATATTCTTTCGATTATTTTCATTACTATTTTTATATTAGATGTTATTTTCACGTCATTTCAGCCGATTTACTCTCCGGCCTTCCTGAAATGCTTTTTATCTTACTCTGGTATCTGTACAGAACCGATTATTTAATCATCGGAGTTGCTTGTTCTTGTTCCGTTCGCCATAACCAAGTAAATTCGTAATTGTATTCTCAGTCCGAATAAAGATTAAATCTTCACCCCATCCCCCACCCACCCCAAAAAAAACGCTTCCACCTTGAACTGATAATTGTTTATCACTTTTATCTGTTACATCAAGGTTGCCAACATACTAAATGAAAATGTCTCCGTATTTAAATTTTTATAATTTATTCATATGTATTTGTATGTATTAATTCCTATAATTCATTTATTTATTTCATTTATTTACAACAAAATCACGTTGACACACCGGTTCTCGCCAGAGCCCCAAAATTAAGCAACGATGAGTTTAACCAGTACCATATGGGTGACCATTTAGGAAGGCTAGGTGCTGTATGTACCGCGCTGAGATGTAAAACTTTCCAGATTGGTATCTGGGGACACGTTTTACTCACTGGAGTAGGGGAGTGGATTTACCCCCCCCCCCAATCAAGATGGAAAACAATGGAAAACTACCGTTTTTACTTGTCTTCCTGAGATTAGCATGCCTCTACAATTTCGAGAGCCTTGGTCGCTGATGCTCTTAAAACACAGCAGGACCGCTATTGACTGATTTTCTATGAATCAGATTATTTTGTTGCTGGCATTCGTTTCTCCGAAATCTTTCTAGTTAGAATTCTTTCTAGAAAGAAATCGAGTACTTACAAAAGGAACCACATGGAGATTGCCAACATCCTAAATGAAAATGTCTCTGCGTTTTAATTCCACTAATTCATTTTTTCATTACGTAGATGATTCTGTTCTTAACAATGGTTTCCACGATATTTTTCTAGTTAAAATTCTTTCTAGAAATACGTTGGGTACATACGTGAAGATTGCCAGCATCCTAAGTAAAAATATTTCTGTGAAAGGAACTGAATTCGAAGTTGACTAACCCAGGTTGTTAGTCCGTGTCGTTAGTCACTTAGCCACTGCCATCTCCTCTTAACTAGGTCAAAATAGAAATAAACGTCTGCAAAGGAGGTGGGCTCCCTCTACCGTGCTAGAAAATTACTCACACCAGAGAGTATCATATACATTTGCAAAGTCATAATTCTACCATGCAAGGAATATTATTGCCACATCTGGACTGGCGCGTCTACCACTAATCTCTCATTTTAAAATAGGGTCCGAAAAGAGTCTTAAATCTAATAGGTCCCACCCTATCGGCCAAGCTCCAACCCCTGCCCCATCGCCACAATGTTGCATCCCTGTGGCTGTTTTACAAATATTTTAATGGCATATCCTCTGACGATTTTACAGCATTTGTGCTCTCTCAACCTATATACACCCGACTGCCCGATAAGCAATAAAATCCAACCTCTTCACTGCTGGGGTCACTAGATTCTGTAAAACCTTCGAATTAATAGTTTCTTCTCTCGAACTGCTAGACTTTGGAATTCCCTCCCTATTTTCTGCTTGCCTGACTGTGCTTACCTGCAGAAGTTTAAATGGCGTGTGACTAGACATCTCACTATTCAACTCCTCACAGGATCCCAAATAGTAGTAGTAGGCATTTGCGTTCCAAGTGACAATATGCCTTGTTTGTAGTGTAAAACGTACTAGCAGTAACAATAGTAGTAGTAGTAGTAGTAGTAGTAGTAGTAGTGCAGTAGCATTAGTAGTAGTAGTAGTAGCAGTTGTAGCAGTAGTAGTAGTCAACTGCAAAAATTCAAAGCTAAAACTGTTGCCGTTATTGACGGAAATATCTATGAATTGCAATTTTAACGGCACAAAAATTCAACTTCAAGGAGTTCTAGTCTTCATTTGTGCGAGATTACTTTAGCTTCTCGTTTGTATTGTGAGTCGTAAAATGCGAACATTTGCAAATAATTTGCGAGAGAAAAGCTTTAATGGAGAACTTAATCAATATTGCTTTTTTTTTCCATAGAGTAAGGAAATGAAAAATCTATATCTAACAGTATTCATTTAGCGATGTAGATCGTTAGTTGGTAATAGATACGTTGTGAACATTCTTATGTAGGAATTTTAAAACGCGTTTTTCATTTGAATATCTGACTACCCATGTATTTTTGCTTCAATTTTATTATTAGTTTGTTTAAGCTGTGGATGGGGCATTCTACCGGATGTCAGACATCCATCGTCTATCTCATATATTCTAACCGAAAGATCTTTTAAAGATTCTAACTGTCCTTTTAAGTGCAATTGTTTGAATCACTTTGCACTTGGTTCACCGGATATATTTGCCAAGTGGTTTTTGAAATTTTTTTCCATGAGTCCATTTTCTCCTAAAATTACGAATCCTATAGAATTTCCGAATATTCCTACGTAGAATATCTTAATATCAGAGTATGGGAAGTTTAAAACGCGTTTTTATTTGAATATCGAACTATGGGATGTTTAAAACGTATTTCTTGTACCTGAATAATGAATAATGTCTATACAGGACGTTTTAAACGGATTTTATATCTGACTATCTGAATACCAGTATATAATAGGTTTAAAACAATTTTTCTGAATATCTATGCAGTAGAACCCCGGGATACGTTAATCCTAGGATACGTTTTTTTCAGGTTACGGTGTGCAATACGATGTTTCTTTGGGGGGACACTGATTACGATATTTTGCCCCGCCTTACGATGTTATTTATACTGTTATTTCATTATATACATGTCTATTATATACTGTATTTTGTTGCTAATTTTTAATCCCGTATCCTGAGGTATATATGCAAGGTGCGACAGAAATATGAGGTGCCTTCAAGAAGTTTCCAGACTTATTTTTATACGTACATTTAAAATTGTCATAGACTCTTGAAACTTCAATATGTCATTGCTGTACATCTTATAAGATGACTGACCAATTTTTATGATTTCAGGTTCAAATGAACAGCTACAGCAGGAATTGGAATACACCCTACTACAACTACTACTACTACTACTATATACCTACTAATGATGCTCACGGGAATTGGAATACACCCTACTAAAGCCTGATTGTCACAGCCGGTGAATTTCAAAAATGCAATCTAGTTGTGAGGAGACTTTGGAAGAACGATATGCAATAAAATTCTGTTTTAAACTTGGAAAAATGTCACAGAAACGTGTAAGATGCTCCAGTCTGCCTTTGGACAATCTTGTATGAATCAAGCATCATTTTTGAGTGGCATAAGAGATTCAAGGAAGGCAGGGAGTCTGTGAGGAATGATGAGAGGTGTGGGAGGAATAAGGAAGGCAGAACACCAGAGTTGATTGGTCAAATGAAGAACTTCATGGATAGGGACAGTCGTGCACCTATAGAGACAATAAAAGCACAGTTGGATGTCAGTGCAGGGAATTGTTGACACATTTATTCGCGAGGAATTGAAGATACGAAATATTTGCGCAGAGAAGATCAAAATAAAAGACATCAGGGAGATGGTCAAGCTGATCAATTCAGACCCCGCAGTTTTTTATGCTTTGGTGACCTGCGATAAAAGCTACATCTACTGCTATGACTCAGAGACCAAGAAACATACTTCCCAGTGAAAATATGCTGGCTCTACCATAATCAAGACGGCCAAACAGAGCAAATCCACCCAGAAACTTTTAAATGATCCCGTTTTGGCAGCACAGGCATAGTCTACATGCACTGGTTCCCACTATACAATCAATCAAGGAATACTATATTGAAGTTTTAAGGGAGTTCAGGAAGAGATTCCGTCAGAAGAAATCATACTCTTAAAATTTGGTCAGTGGTATTTCCACCAGTACAATGCTGCAGTCAATAACTCTATCCTTGTCACAGACTATTTGACCAAGATGGGCATCAAAACAGTTCCTCACCCTCCCTATAGTCCAGATCTTGCTCCCTGTGACTTTTTGTTATTCGATAAGCTGAAAGAAAATCTTAGAGGCTGTCGTTATGAGACAATTAAAAAGATGAAAGCGCGTGACGAAGGTCATTGACAATATCACACAAGAGGCCAACCATGGGCCTTCTAAAAGTTATTGGAACGGTACAGCAAGTGCATTGCAGCCGGAGGAGATTACTTCGAATGGGACTAAAGTTTCATGCATGTGCTATCACTAATCTGGCTAATGTGGTTAATTGAGGAGGGGCGCTCGCACGGTTACCCGCTTCTGCTTACATCTTTTTAGGAGCTTGCTTATTTTCTTTTTTACTTAGGGCTCGCATGGGTAATAACTAATATTAAAAGTTTTGTTTGTATTTTTAAACGCAAATAGATCACAAATCAAAATAATTTTGGGGGCCCGGATTTCCTCCAATTTTTTTTTTTCTGTTAGGTATATATATATTGAAAAATCTCCGTGAACAATATTTCTTACAAAATTATATAAAAAAACAAATCTGTTTCTGTCGTCTAAAATAAAAATTTAAAAAGGTTTCCATGTTGTTTCTTTTTTTTTCTTTTTTTTTAGGTTTACTTAAAACTGTCACTTTCTGAAATACCGTTTACATGTTTGCATGTATTTGCGGGTTCGAACCATTACAGCGATGATCAAAGTTACATTTCGGGCAAAAATTTTTTCAACCCCACCCCCACTCACAAAACGGGTTGTCTACTCTGAAAGCCGTTTTTAACATAGGGAGATTGTAAGTGTCAATCGCGAAAACCGTTCTTAACATGAGGAGGCTGGGGATTGGGCAACAACAACAGCCGTGCTTTAATTTTTTACGCGGTTATGCTACCACTAGGAAACGCTGGTTAACGGGTCCTGCTGGGTTATTATAACCAGAAATACCGTATGTATTAATATAGCGTTAAATTCCTTTTTAAAAATGAAGTAAACAATGGAAAAAACTGAGACATGTGCATGCAAGTATTATGTTTTTCTAAACAATTCTTGTAAGTAAAAAATATATATATACTTAAGCTGAGATCGAAACAAAAACTTAATGACAGTGAGTCAAGTACGATATCCATTAGACCAGCTTGATACGATCATTAAAAAGTGTTTTCAAACCTATTTATTCCTAACATAAGGAATCTAGAACGCATTCGTGAAATAGTTAGCTAACAGATAAAAATCCGATGACCTCTACGTAACAATTTTTTTAATTTTGACACTTTTGCGGGCCTTTTTGCGCATGAAAACGTATTTAAAAGTGTCCACATTTCTGAATACCCTGAATACAAAATTCCAAGTCTGTACATCAAAAGTATATAGGTTAAGAAGTGTCTTCGCGTACACACATTCTCACATTTACATATATATATATATATATATATATATATATATATATATATATATATATATATATATTGAAAGCAAGAAAGTATATACAAATATTTACATAGCGTCTATTGGTATAGTCATGGGGAAACCATTCCTGGAGTCTCTAGTTGGGTCTCTCCCGTCTTTACCAGCCATATTTATATGAGTCCCCGTATGCTAATTAAGTAGATCCTACCACAACAGACATATGTATAGATTTGTATATGGCACAAGCACATCGACAGAGTAGTTCTCGTCAGATCACCGAAGTTAAGCAACGATAAGCTTGGCTAGTACGAGGTTAGTAGCTATTTGGGAATTCTAGGCGCTGTATGTGCTCTACGCTTATCTCGGCATTGTTTCTAGCCATCCTGAACCTCCCCTTCCCACTGGTATTAAACGATGTCGACTCAAAAGAGGTGTGGTTGGTGATCACGCAACTTTTGCCACACAAATTCCACGCGCATGCACCCTTACAGTTGGTATACATAGTGTGTGTGTGTGTGTGTGTGTGTGTGTGTGTGTGTGTGTGTGTGTGTGTGTGTGTGATCAATTTCGGTTGCGTGTTATAGAAATCGATACATTAACAGAGCAATCCAATTTCAATAAGGGAAACACGTTTCGCAGAACATAAAGACGCCATTGAAAAATTTCCTTCGGTTCCATCTGTGATCACTAGCGACAATTATGGGTATTTTTATTGATAATTTAAACATTTAATAGAATAAAAACGAATTCATTTATCACCTGCATGTTTCCATTTTAGATAAAGATTTTGAACACGTTTAAAGAATTTTCTTTTCAAATGTAAACAACTTCATTTGCTGTTTTGTTTTTTTTTGTTTTTTTTTCTTTTTTCAAGTGATGCTTAACTCGCAAGAACAAATTGAGCGATTGAATTGAAATCATTACAAGTAAACTGGATCGTTTTTTTTTTTTTTTTTTTTGTTTTTTGTTTTTTTTTTTTTTGGAAACTTCGATCGCGTGCTAGTATTGTTCCAGAATGAAAATTAACAAAAAGCTCTTAGGAACATTTTTAGGAATTATTTTTATTTGAATAAACAGGCAAAATGTCTTCGAAATCGCATTTAGATGCAAGTATATTAAACATTACTAGTTTTTGTTTAAACTTTAATGTTGTTTTCTTATTAATTCCGGGTAGCAAATGATGTTGCAAGCTATTGAGTCCTTCAGTATAAACGACTACACAGTTTATGTCCTAAGAAACAGCAATCTTTATTGATCGCCATATTGTGCAACAATTTGGGCTTACAGACATTTTACCATCACATATTTCAGACCCTAGACCAGTAAGTAGCGATTAAGTTAGCTAGTGCAAATTTCGATATGGGTCACATTAGTACATGTCAACATGGCCTATCTACAAACAGAATTGTGTCACATACGGTGACGTGATTTGAAGCAGAGAGCAGCAGGTCAAATTTACTAAAAAAAAAACATAGTCAAAGGATATGCCGATATGACAGGAGTCGCGTTTTCAAACGAGAGAAACAAACGCGCGCACACGCATATATGAGTAAAACCATATTAAAATAATATATTAAAATATTATTAAAATGCTTGTATTGTATTTGAAATCGTTAGATTTTTTAAAATTATTTTTCTTTATTAATTTCGGAAAGTAGAATATCCATCATCAGAGAAGAAAAGAGATTCTTATTTTTTCATAAAAGCAGGCAAACGGAAGACAATTCCACCGGCGTGCCGTTCTAAGAAAGAAACTTTGTTCATGGAATCCACGTTTAGGTTTAGGCACGGATAAGGAGTGGGAGAACTTATTGACAGTG
This sequence comes from Euprymna scolopes, assembly GCF_053919585.1. Classification (NCBI taxonomy): domain Eukaryota; kingdom Metazoa; phylum Mollusca; class Cephalopoda; order Sepiida; family Sepiolidae; genus Euprymna; species Euprymna scolopes. The sequence continues at coordinate 44,151,268 of NC_136511.1, read as the reverse complement.
TTAACAACTAGACGAGTATTTTTCGTGATAGATGGCGAGGGGTGAGACCACAGATTGGCGCTCAGACGAGCACTTGTCATGAAAATAACGATAAAGCAGAGACAGGATCGCAACGTCTCTTCTGAGAAAAAGAGGTTGCAGGGAAGAGAAAAGGGCATCCCCTACTAGGCTACGAAGTCTATTTTGAACTCTGTCAAAGCAGGATGAGATTCTCCTAGCAGTACCTACCCAGATGTGACAACAGTACACCATTCTTTGCGTACCTGGCTCTTATATAGGTAGAGAATTGCATCAGCTATATCTACCGGATTGATAGAAGAATCCAACCATTTTTCCCGCGATCTTGGCAACGGATTGTATGTACGTGTTCCATTTCAGATCGGTAGTAAAGGTCAAGCCAAGGAGCTTGTCGGTCTGGTAGTATTTCTCCATGTTGTGTTGTTATATTGGGACTTTCTGCAAATGATATTGAACGCTGTAGTGTGGATAAAATATCTTTACTTTGAACAATTTTTAGGCGCGTGGTTGCAGTTGTGTGATGATGATTGGTAAAATAAACAGCTTTTAGAAACATGTTTAAGAAAATTGTTTTATCTTTTAAAGTAATGCGTGATTATAACATGTTTAAGAAAATTGTTTTGTATTCTATAGTAATCGCGATTATGACATTCTATAGTAATCGTGATTATAACATGTTTAAGAAAATTGTTTTATATTTTAAAGTAATTCGCGATTATGACATGTTTAAGAAAATTGTTTTATATTTTAAAGTAGTTCGTGATTATGACATGTTTAAGAAAATTGTTTTATATTTTAAAGTAATTCGCGATTATGACATGTTTTAGAAAATTGTTTTATATTTTAAAGTAATTCGCGATTATGACATGTTTAAGAAAATTTTTTTATATTTTAAAGTATTCGCGATTATGACATGTTTAAGAAAATTGTTTTATATTTTAAAGTATTCGCGATTATGACATGTTTAAGAAAATTTTTTTATATTTTAAAATAGTTCGTGATTATGACATGTTTAAGAAAATTGCTTTATATTTTAAAGTAATTCGCGATTATGACATGTTTAAGAAAGTTGTTTTATATTTTAAAGTATTCGCGATTATGACATGTTTAAGAAAATTGTTTTATATTTTAAAGTAATTCGTGATTATGACATGTTTAAGAAAATTGTTTTGTATTTTAAAGTATTCGCGATTATGACATGTTTAAGAAAATTGTTTTATATTTTAAAGTAGTTCGTGATTATGACATGTTTAAGAACATTGTTTTATATTTTAAAGCAATACGTGATTATAACAGGTTTAAGAAAATTGTTTTATATTTTAAAGTAATTCGCGATTATGACATGTTTAAGAAAATTGTTTTATATTTTAAAGTAATTCACGATTTTGACAGAGAAATGTCGTCTATCCTCCCCAGAGCCGTCTACTCTAGTGAATCTAAGCAAAGAATAAGCTTGAAATTTAAAATAAAAAAATGGTTACCCATTACGAAAAAGGACACTTGAAAAAAGTCGGAGGAGATAACGGTGAAGACGTTGTGAATATAAAATAATGTGTTAACTGCATTAACATGATATTGTTGCTGTCTTGTGTCTGGTTTGATTCGTGCCCATAAATATTACTCGAGAGTTATATGTCCGACTAGAACCTTATTTTATAATTACAAAAAAGCGATAAAATGGCCACTACGTTAAAGGATGTTTATATAATCAGATGGCTGCCGCCCTAAATTTGATTTCTACTGTGTAGACCATCAATTTGTTGCAAGCACATGTGTTCTTCAGTATAAACATACTCAGTTAATGTCCTATAGAAGATCTTCATTAATGGCCATTTTGTGTAACAAATTGAGCTCACAGATTTCATTACTGTCACATATTTGGAACCCTAAACCAGTAAGTAGTGATAAAGTCAACGTGAACATTTTGATAAGCGTCACATTAGTAAATACGAATGACGTGATTTGAAGCGGAGGGCAAAAGGTCAAAATCACTAGACAAAACATAGTCAAAGGATATGCAGAAGCCGCGTTTTCAAACGAGGGAAACAAAGCTTTTCAAGTCAGTCATTCTCGGAAAGCCATACGCGCGAGACATGGCCAGATGATGTAGAAAGTGATAATCTAAGCAAAATATTACCGATGCCTCTGTCCGTCTGCACGTAAATTCGTTTCTCGCGTTAGAAAACTAAGTTAAGTAAATAATAAATTGTGTAGTCTCTCTCTCTCTCTCTCTATCTATCTATCTCTCTGTATATATATATATATATATATATATATATATATATATATATATATATATATATATAAGTCTATTCTCTCTAATAAACCCTTGCAGAAAAGGCAGCAAAACTCGCCGTTGTGTTTTTATACATGAAAGGTTTTCTGTGTTTTAGTTAAGAGAAAGTGGCGATTAAGAATCATGCGATAAACACGGCCACATATAGAACGGCGATTACGAAAATCAGCAACGAAGCAAAGAAATAAAAAAAAAACGTTTAAAGTCTCCAGTCAGCCAGTCAGTGACATTAACCATAGACGAGGTGCACTGTCTTTCCCCGAAAGAAACTTGTGAACTCATACAAACGGTCTCACCTCTTATCCCAATAGTGTTTTTTATTAGCACTAATTTTACGAAATAATGTTTTCAGTAGTGAGACCAAACTCTTCTACTAAAAAAAAGCGCCAACCACGCCAGACACATATGATTCGAAATTTACTTAACATTTGTCAACAAGATCAGACGTATATTTCGCTGTATTCATGAGTGTGCCACCTTCATGGCAAATGCCAGCAAAATAAATAGAAAAACAAAAACAAACAAGAAATATTTTCTTTGAAAAAGAAATTATTTAAAGACTCAAAATAATTTTTATGATATTTATTTAATAAAATATATTTAACATTAAAAGAAAATCATTTCTTTGGCAGAAGAATCAAGTGAACAAAGACAATCAGTGAATGATAAAGCTGTAGAATTTCCATTTCCTAAAGAAAATTACCCAATCGAGGGCATTTTGATGGACATATATCCAAGGGAGGTTACTTTAATATTCTTGTCTAGGGTTGCCAGATTGGCCTTTTTTTCAGGCGAAATTTCGGGATTTTGGCCTCTTTTGAAGCAGTTTAACTTTCAAAAGTTGCATTTGGTCCCTTTCAAAGCAGACTATCTGAGGAAGGTCTAAGCAGAATATATATATATATATATATATATATATATATATATATATATATATATATATATATATATATATATATATATATATATATATACGTTTTATTTTTTATTACCGTATCTTTCTGTTAAGTTAATACGATACGATAATAAAAAATAAAACGCATATTTGCTCTACAACAGTATTGTGCACTTTCTTCAGTTTTTATTAATTACCATCACTAAATATATATATATATATGCTTCATTAAATCACATGAATTACTATACGAAAGTATTATTTTATACGGAAACTTTAAGTATTTACTTCAACAGTGCTCAATACATAGGTAGAGCTAAGTTATAAAAATATATATGGCAATAAGCTACACAGAATATTCCGCGTTTCATCAACGCTCGGATTCGTCAGGCTTATGCATAGGCTTGCTATATATATATATATATATATATATATATATATATATATATATATATATATATATATGTGTGTGTGTGTGTGTGTGTGTGTGTATATATATATATGTGTGTGTGTGTATATATATTTGTGTGTATATATGTATATATATACATATATATATATATATGCATGTATATATAGATATAGCATCCACATTTGGGTTGATGATGAGTCCGCTCATCAACTCAAACGAGGGCGAAACTTGAATCTTGGGCTTCCGGTTTGTTGGCTGATATGGTTCTTGTGAGCTGCGACGTTGTTTGACTGTGGAAATAATTATATAATCTCTCACATTCTGAATATATATATATATATATATATATATATATATATATATATATATACATATATATATATATATACAAATTTATATACAAATAACCATTAGCGTATGAACCGACGTCTGCAACCGACAACTACAGAAAACAGTGTTCAAAACAAAAGAAAAACAGTGTTCAATCATCTCTCTCTCGCTCTCTCTCTCTCTCTCTCTCTCTATATATATATATATATATATATATATATATGTATGTATGTATGTTATATATATATATGTATATATATATATATATATATATATATATATATATATATATATATATATATGACTACTTCATTTAATCACATAAATTAATATATGAAAATATAATTTTATGCGTAAATTTTCAGTATTTACTTCAACAGTGCTTAACACATAGGTAAAGCTAGGTAGTAAGTTATAAAAATATACATGCAATTATGCTTACTTGCATATATATTTTTATAACATCCATGTGTAGGCAATGCGTCAAGTCGTTCAATTACATATAAACATATTCGCTTTATATATATATATATATATATATATATATATATATATATGTATATATATATATATGTGTGTGTGTATGTGTGTGTGCGTGTGAGTGTGAGTGTATACATATATATATATATATATATATATATATATATATATATATATATATATATATATATATATGTCAGTTATTGATTTTCATTTGTTTGCCAAGTGTGAATTTGAAATCGATTCACAGCAAGGTGAAAGGTACCTTCCTTTGCTTTGTGTAAAGAAGATCGCCATGACACTCAGCGTCTTATACTTGCGTCCTGTTAAAATGTCAAGAAGAAAGTCAACCCATGCACGTAATGGAAGAAAGGACATCTGGTTACAGTGGAATAAATTAACAACGGATCTATGATTTCGCAAACGGTTTCAACGCAAGAATTGAAATAAACGAAACATCCTCCAATCTAAGATCAACGCATAGCGTCTTTTCTACCTACAGTAAGAGAAATAGAAATCTTTCCCGACTGGGGTAAATTTCATCTCAGCTACATTTTTTATTTTTATTTATTTATTTATTTATTTACACAGGAATCACCACTTATCAAGGCCCGGGTGCCACTCGAGGATAAGAGTTAATGAATATACGTTAAACAATGTGATTATAGCGTAGTAAACATAAGTAGTGGGAATTTTGTAAATTGGATTACTTAGAGAGATGGTTCAGCAAGAACTTGTTTACATTGGACTTGAAGACTATCAGATTGTAGTCAGCTGGAAAGCAGGCAGTCGAAAGAGAGTTCCTCAAGCGTGCAGTTCTAAGAAAGAGGCTTTGTTCATGGAATCTACGTTTAGGTTTAGGTACAGATAAAGAGTGTGGGATATTATTGATAGTGGTTTTGGCTAGACGAGTGTTTTTTGTGAAAGTTTGGCGAGGGAGGCATAGATTGAAGCTCAGCTGAACACTTGCCATGAAACTAACGATAAAGCAGAGACAGGCTCGCAACGTCTTTTCTGTGGGAAAGAGGTTGCAGGGAAGAGAAAGGGGCACCCTCCACTAAGCTACGAAGTCTATTTTGAACTCTCTCAAGGCAAGATAAGCTGCTTCTAGCAGCTCGTGCCCAGATGTGGCAACATCACTTCATCGTTGGCCGTACCTGGCTTTTATATAGGTAGAGAATTGCATCAGCAATGAGATATCTACTGGAGCGGTAGAAGGATCCCACAATTTTTCCGGCGACCTTAGCAATGGATTTAATATAGGTGTTCCATTTCAGGTCCGGAGTAAAGGTAAAGCCCAGAAGCTTGTCAAAACATGTAGCCTCCCAAAGACGAGAGCCGTCATTTCAACCGACGCCAGATTGATGATGTAGATATAGAAACTTGGGTTTAGATGCATTAAAAGTAACTGGCCACCTCTTTCCCCATTGTACCACATGCTCAAGATCAGAGGAGAGAGAATCAGAGAGAATTTGGTCGTTTACGGTCTTTGATGTACCACCATAGATTATAGTGTTGTCAGGATAAATATCTACGAATGATTTAAGTATGTGATTTGGAAGATCATTAATGTAAATCAGGAAGATAGTTGGGCCCAGGATGGACCCCTGAGGTACTCCAGCATTAATACTGAGAGCTTGTGATTTCTGTCCATCAACCACTACTCTTATGAACCTATCAGAGAGAAATGATTTAATAATTGAGAAGACATTTTCAGCTATACCGTAGCTGTAGATCTTGTAAAGCAGACCTTTATGCAATACCTTATCAAACTCTAAATTAAAAACCGATCTTGTGTCTATCTTTTTTTTTGCCCATGAGTAGATAAAGAGCAATAATTAAGAAGTAAAGAAAAAATATCACCGATGCAGATATCAAGTCGAATATTATATTTGCGGTAAAACGTAGTACGGGACAGACAGTTAAGAGTACTTTCTCTCGCACTCCTTCTGTTTCACTTAATCTCCCACTCTGTGGTCACTCACTTTCGGTCCGAGTTGGTAGCATTATTTAGAAAGTGTGGAATAGGTATGTCTCCACAACAGCATCATTAATAAGAGGTTACCTACACTCTCCACATACCAAAAAGTAAGTACACATACATTAATTCGAAGAGTTTACCAACATAGACATCAATACTAAATGAGTACTTATTAGTGTTGAGACGATTAATCGGAATCGGGAATTGGAAAAATCGGAATATATGAGGGTATCGGAATCGGGATCGGAATCGAAAAATATTGTACCGATTTTCCGATGCAAAAACGATTCTTTGTATTGTCCTTTTTTATTTTATTTTGTTTAAAGCTAAATCTCCCATTGCTGATAATAATGATAAAATAATAACTATTTATTGATTTTAAATTACCAGTGAAGCTAAAATCGATATATTGTGCCCCCCACAAGTATATGTTTACGTTTAGGAAAATATTTGCACATTTAACATGTGTGTTTTTACGGTAATCAGAGAAAAAATACAACTATATAATGTAATATTTAATGATTTATAAAGAATCGGAATCGGTAATTATATCGGAATCGAGAAAAGTATTGGAATCGTCCCATCACTAGTACTTATACATACAACAATACCAAAAAGTTACCTACACATACATCAATGCCGAGAGGGTACCGATAAAGACATTAATACCGAGAAGGTATATTGACATATATTAATACAGAGACATAAATGCCAAAAAAAAAACTTACACAAACATCAATACCATACGGGTATTTACAGAGATATTAATACCAAGAGGGTATCTACACAGACATGAATGTTAAAAGGGTACCTATATATACATCAATATCAATTGGGTATCTACGCAGACATAAATGCTAAAGGGGTACCTACATAGACATCAATATCAATAAGGTTACTACATAGATATATACTTTCACTGAGATTTATGTCAAAAGAGTACCTACACTGACATCAATGCCAAGAAATTGTTTCCACAGACATAATTCCCAAAAGGGGACTTACACAGACACCTATAACAAAAGGGTATTTACACAGACATTAATGCTAAAATGATATTTATAGACATGAATACCAAAAAGGGTACTTTCACAGATATAAATGTCAAAAGGGTACTTACAGAAATATCAATACCAAAGGAGTATTTAGGTCGACATTAATGCCATGGTGCAGAACTCAATTGTGCATATGTTAAGGCCTAAAACTGCACCGTTTGTTCATTTTCACCAGGATTTGACGTCCCCTGGGAACTTTTATGGCTAAAAGTGGGTGGGTGGGGGGAAAAATTTTTAACTTAGTAATATTTTTATGCCTCGTTCACTGCGTACTCACGAGGGACCATGCATGCTTCACTTGTTTGTTAAGCATCAAGAAATATAACCGAGGATAGGCAGTTATGTTTCTGCGCTTTATTTGAAAGTCATGAGAATATCTATGATTTTTCTGGTTGTCAAACGGCAATCTTCTTCAACTACGGCTTTTAATTGGTCACTGTCCATCATCTTTCGCCGGTCAAATCGAGGAACATTTCTAATCGCCTCATCCTTCTACTTCTCATTAAGTGCGCACTGTTCGATTTCAAATTCCATTCCTCTGTCCTGGGTGGGTTTTAGGATTAGGTATCCAAAGATTTGCAATTCTGACGTGTACGAGACGTAAGCAGTTGCAATTATGAACATAAAAAGCCGAATCAAGTTCTGATTTTTACGTAATTTTTTAAATATTATTCATAAGGCTATGACAACGGCATATTTTTTCCTTGTTTTGACTCTCGAGTGTGTATTCATTGATATCTTACATGTTTTTATGTAGAGTGATGTAGTTTTCGGCTGATTAATTGTGTCTAACTGTGTCGGATATATACTCGAGAGTCAAAACAATGAAAAGATATGCTGTTGTCATGGCCGTAATTATTAATTTGCAACTTTTCATTTGGAATGTTTGCATAGCTTTTAATTTACCTTTATTAAAAGTTTTAGGTTAGAATTAGTTTAGAGCTAGTTTAGGGCTAGTTTCTAATTAGTTTAAGGTGGGATTAGAGTCAGAGAAAACAGTTCGGTTGGCATTATGTAGAAGTACTGGAACAACATTAGCGATTACACTCAAACAATATTAACGATTAAACTCAAACAACATTAGCGATTACACTCAAACAACATTAGCGATTACACTCAAACAACATTAGAGGTTACACTCAAACAACATTAGAGATTACACTCAAACAATATTAGAGATTACACTCAAACAACATTAGAGATTACACTCAAACAACATTAGCGATTACACTCAAACAATATTAGAGATTATACTCAAACAATATTAGAGATTACACTCAAACAACATTAGCGATTACACTCAAACAATATTAGAGATTACACTCAAGCAACATTAGCGATTTCACTCAAACAACATTAGAGATAACACTCAAACAACATTAGAGATTACACTCAAACAATATTAGAGATTACACTCAAACAACATTAGCGATTAAACTCAAACAACATTAGCGATTACACTCAAACCACATTAGCGATGACACTCAAACAACATTAGCGATTACACTCAAACAACATTAGCGATTACACTCAAACAATATTAGAGATTAAACTCAAACGACATTAGCGATTACACTCAAACAACATTAGCGATTACACTCAAACAATATTAGAGATTAAACTCAAACGACATTAGCGATTACACTCAAACAACATTAGCGATTACACTCAAACAATATTAGAGATTACACTCAAACAACATTAGAGATTACACTCAAACAACATTAGCGATTACACTGAAACAACATTAGCGATTACACGCAAACAACAATAGCGATTACACTCAAACAACATTAGCCATTACACTCAAACGGTATTAGAGATTACACTCAAACAACATTAGAGATTACACTCAAACAACATTAGCGATTACACTCAAAAAACATTAGAGATTACACTCAAACAACATTAGCGATTACCCTCAAACAACATTAGAGATTACACTCAAACAACATTAGAGATTACACTCAAACAACAATAGAGATTACACTCAAACAACAATAGAGATTACACTCAAACAACATTAGAGATTACACTCAAACAACAATAGAGATTACATTCAAACAACAATAGAGATTACACTCAAACAACATTAGAGATTACACTCAAACAACAATAGAGATTACACTCAAACAACAATAGAGATTACACTCAAACAACATTAGAGATTACACTCAAACAACAATAGAGATTACACTCAAACAACAATAGAGATTACACTCAAACAACATTAGAGATTACACTCAAACAACATTAGAGATTACACTCAAACAACAATAGAGATTACACTCAAACAACATTAGCGATTACACTCAAACAACATTAGAGATTACACTCAAACAACATTAGAGATTACACTCAAACAACATTAGAGATTACACTCAAACAACATTAGAGATTACACTCAAACAACATTAGAGATTACACTCAAACAACATTAGAGATTACACTCAAACAACATTAGCGATTACCCTCAAACAACATTAGAGATTACACTCAAACAACATTAGAGATTACACTCAAACAACATTAGAGATTACACTCAAACAACATTAGAGATTACACTCAAACAACATTAGAGATTACCCTCAAACAACATTAGCGATTACCCTCAAACAACATTAGAGATTACACTCAAACAACATTAGCGATTACACTCAAACAACAATAGAGATTACACTCAAACAACAATAGAGATTACACTCAAACAACAATAGAGATTACACTCAAACAACATTAGAGATTACACTCAAACAACATTAGAGATTACACTCTAAAAACAATAGAGATTACACTCAAACAACATTAGAGATTACACTCAAACAACATTAGAGATTACACTCAAACAACATTAGAGATTACACTCAAACAACATTAGAGATTACACTCAAACAACAATAGAGATTACACTCAAACAACAATAGAGATTACACCCAAACAACATTAGAGATTACACTCAAACAACAATAGAGATTACACTAAAAAAACAATAGAGATTACACTCAAACAACATTAGAGATTACACTCAAACAACATTAGAGATTACACTCAAACAACATTAGAGATTACACTCAAACAACATTAGAGATTACACTCAAAAAACAATAGAGATTACACTCAAACAACATTAGAGATTACACTCAAACAACATTAGAGATTACACTCAAACAACATTAGAGATTACACTCAAACAACATTAGAGATTACACTCAAACAACAATAGAGATTACACCCAAACAACATTAGAGATTACACTCAAACAAAAGAAAAAATCAACATTCTCTAATGATGCACTCACTTTGTTAGCAGTTTGTTAACGTCTGCCAGTCTCACCAATATACACTTAAATTCGGATGACGTAACTCCTCTCGATTCCCTTATTTTCTTCTTTTAGTCCTCATATCTCATGAGTGATACTTCTGACAAAGAGGAGAGAATTGCTGTTTTCTGGGTCAGAATCTATTCCATCTGACACTTATTGTTGGCAAGGTTTTGAAGGAGTATTTTTAGCTTATTACATCAAGTGGCTTCATGCCTTGTCTCGAGAGATTTCTATAAAAGCAGTAGTGACATTTTTTTGGATACCTAATACAAAAAAGTACTTCTGCGCGAATGTTCTTAATTAGCGATACTAGATTTTTTTATTTGTAAGTAATTTCAACTCACCATTAAGTGGTCTGTTCTTTTCTTCTTTTTTCACATTTTAAACTTTACACAAACAGTTTTCACCTCGTCGTCTGCATCAATGCGTACTTTTGCGCATGTGTGTTTTCTCTTTCAACATTTAAGCGAGCAACAAACTGGCGACGAGGTTTTGAAAATTCATGAGGGAAAACTGAATTTTAAAATACTGCAGTGTTCCCACAACAAAGTGCGACGAAGGAATTTGAATTCAAAAAAATGATACAACTGACGGTAAACCGAAAGGAATTTACGCGCGGAAATTCACAAGCAAAACTCGATTGATGTTAATTAAAAATAAAGAGAAAACAAACATCCTACAAGTAAAGTAATAACGGACGTCAGAACTACTCATAAAAAGAAAGAAATGCATATAAGGAAAAAAAAACGACTTCTGTAACAAAGCTTTTTGTAGTTTAAACTTTTTTATTTGTTGCAAAAAAATAGAAAAACTTAAACTGTCCCCTTTAAAGGACAAGAAACTCTCCATTTCTAAAGGTTGACCGTATTTAACGCACGTATTTCGCATCGACTTGTTCACTGCTTAATTCATTGAAAACTGGAAAACTGAAATATAACATTTTTAATTTATTCAAGATTTTTTCACCTCCAGTTATGAATATTTTTTTCCTAACTGTCGTTGAATGTGAACATTTTAATTTATGAAACAGGTATTTTTGGCTAGATGACAAAGACGCCATTTTTATTCACAGTTAAATATTTGGAAAAAGTTTTCCCCACTTTTATATCCGTTTTTAATGTTTTAAACCTGAAAACTCCAAGTGATTTATATATATATATATATATATATATATATATATATATATATATATATATATATATATATATATTTATATATATATATATATATATATATAAATTTTTAAAACATTTACACATACAAAAATAATGAAATTTTTCTTTTTTTGTTTTTGTTTTTGTTTTTGTTCTCTCCGAAATTTTTTCAGTGTTCATATAAAAAAAAGCTTTTTGTCGTTCGCTTGAAATATAAATATCAAAGATGGAGAACAGGAAGGCTATTGCAACACAGTTGCTCAAGATGCAGCAAAAAAAAGCAAATTAAAAAAATAAGACAGCTCCAGTTACAATTTGACCAGCAGTTTCAGCAACAACAACAACAACTTTTCTTGCAGGTTCACAAGAAACAGGAAGAAATGCGACAAAAGCAACTGTCGGAACAAGAAACTAAACAGCAACAAATATTGGAGGAGAAATTGTTACTTCAGCAGACAAAAGGAACTTTTCTTCAAAATGTTGAACAGAACAGTGATAACAGCAGAGCTTTTTTTTCAAAACACCATATGGAATTCGATTGAAACATGCACCTACGTACCGAGGTAGGATAAGACGTTTGACGCTTTTTATAGGCGATACGAAGACTTATTCACTGTTGATTGCCAAGAGTGAACCAATGCCAAAAAGGTTCGCTTATTTTTAAGGAAACTAGGGACTACAGAACACAGTAAGTTCGTTGTATATTTACTACACAAGAAGACAAGCGAACTGGGGTTCTGGACTTTTCAGCCTGAATACAACTCTTTTTCACAAGAGATGGAGGAACATTACCTTTGCGTCCATTGTTTACAAGCACTGCGAAAACTTTCTCCTCGCTGAACTATCAGTGGATGATGTCAAGTGTTTGATTTTTGCACAGAATCTCGTCTCGCCGAAAAAAGCAGAGATGACGACGAATTCTTGTGACCCAACCAGCCATGGCAAGAAGAGCTTGACCCAGAGAAAGGGTCACAGAAAGCTAAATATGAACTATGGTTAAAAAATTGCCCGAAAAATGGCAAACGAAAGAGGAATCAGAGCTCTTTTTATTTTAATGGAAGGTCTGGAAAACACCAGATCACCCTGCCAGATGGCGTGGTAGCTGATGTAAAATACATTTCCTTTGTAAAGGGAAAAACAAAGTCGAAAATACGAAACAATATTTCTATGAGACATGATTATTTGAGATATTGGCGGATGTTTGGGTCTCGATCTGACCCCTAGGGTCAGTACAGGTACCCAGGTGCGTGAGACGATTACCGACATTGTTTGTGGAAAATTACCTGATCTTGATGTGGGGAAGAGGTAGCTGATTATCCAATCAGGACGAACTGAGATATGATAGAGTAGACGTTGATTTGTTAGCTGGAACCCGCGGCGTGGTTCTACCCACCCCAACCTTTTTGAAGATTCCATAATTGTTACACTTCGTACGGATTCCAAAATAAAAACAATGATAGGCAAGATAATTACAGAGCTTCAAGTGTCCCTATCTGAAATTAAAAGAGAAGCAAACGAGGACTACTTTGTTTGTGACATCAAGAACAACATCGCTATGAAGGATAACAACATACCAGCAGTAGTCTCGCTCTGCGATGAGGTCTTACTATATAGCGAAAGAGTGGTAATTCCAAAAAGTCTCCAGAAAAGTATTCTACAGGATTTTCACAGAGGACACCTTGAAAAAAACTGATAAAAAGCTTAATGAGAAGCCGCATCTATCGGTCTAACATGGCCGAAGACGTTATGGAGATGATTGACTCTTTCAGAGGTTTCGTCCTAGCTGCAAAAACACCACCCATCATATATAAACCTTTGCAGAAAACTGACCAGCGATGGTCAAGAATTCATATCGACTTCGCAGGTCCTTTCGATGACATTTATTACTTAATTGTAGTTGATGGCTACACTAAGTGGACGGTGTATTAAGATACGAAATACCCATATCAGAGACAACAATAATTTTTTACACGAACTGTTTGCACATTTTGGTGCAGTAGACTGCATTGTGAGCAATAATGGAACTCAGTTCACATCCATACAGTTCAAAACTTTTTGCGATACGTTCGAGATCAAACACATCATTACGCCCCAATATAACCCTAAATCGAATGGGAAGGCGGAACGATTCGTGGATACACTCAATAGAGCACTGAAATAGGCTCAATGTACACCTACGTTGAAGCCTTCCAACGATTCGTACACGTGTACAAAATTATATCTAATCCTAATACTCTAACAGCGGAAACCTGCAGAAACCATTTTCGCACGGAAAGTGAGACCCGTCTTTGACAAACTCTTACCAAAGCAGACAAAACCACAAGTTTCATCCCGAGAGAGTTTTCTTCAAGAGTTACAAGAATTATACTTCATTCTTTGATGTGGGTACGATCAGAAAGAGAGTCGGGGACATGGTTTATATCATGCAAGGACCTAGACATACCCATAAATGCCACCAGAACCAAATAAGATGTCGCTAAGACGACACTAACGAAACACCACAGTAAGAGAAAGAACTAATCAAGTTCATTTTCGAGACATTCGATCTCGACCCTCCTCAATTAACACACGAATCACGACGGTTGGTTCAAAAAAGGAAAGTCACCGATCCAGAATAATCGATTTTTAACGTAACAGCTTTTACGAAAAAAAAAAGCTTGGCTGAGGGTGTTGGAGTGGCATTCCTACAGATTCTGACAATAGACTATTTCTGACATCACTTCCGGTTACCAGTTTTTGCTATCGAGCAGTCTGGAGCTGAAACTCAGTGGCAGTGGGTCATAAGCTTACTTTGTCCTTCCGGTTGAGGGGAGTCCCACTCAACCAATATACGTTTCTGTATTTTCTAATAATATATATTTTATTTCATTGCTTCCAAGCCTTCTTTCGACATTTAAACCACAACAATAACGTAATTGAAACATTTTTACTAGGAAACAGGACCAGAGGATCATACAGTACAAAGCGCCATATATAGGGAAACCGAGTTATGCATACCATTGTGTTCCCCAAATTCCTATCTACGTTGGGAACTACCGACCTTCCAATTCCGCCTCGGTGATATGCCTGACATCTAACACTAACTTTGCTAAAAAAATACACAAATTATTTGATGTGGAGACTCTGCTCACCTTTGTACTCCCTGTACAGGCCTTTTATCTCCGAGGAAAACTCGACCTTACAAGCAACTGTGAGTGTTAGTGAAGAATATGATGATGCTGATGAATCGTAACGCATCCATGAATAACATTGAT
>NC_136511.1:44021071-44131071 GCF_053919585.1 Euprymna scolopes | reverse complement strand
GTTTTTGTACTTATTATTATCGAGGCAATTCTATATCGATTATTATATAGCACTCAACATATAATAATGTTTTTAACAGCTTTAAAAAATATATGCTTTCGGTGTCATCAGTTGGAATTTATACGGCATAATCACGACAATGACACACCAGTTCCCGCTGGATCACCGAAGTTAAGCAACGTTGAACCTGGTCAGTATTAAATGGGTGACCACTTGGGACTTTCAGGTGCTGTATGTGCTCTCCGCTTATCTCGGCATTGTTTCCAGTCGTCCTGGTCTTCTCCTTGCCACTGCACTCACAGTTCCGATTCAGGAGAGGTGTGGTTGGATGTTGCACAACCCTTGCCTCACAATTACACGCGCTACTGCCCCTAAGAGGTATCATTTGTCTTTCAAGACCGAACGGAAGCATGGGGACTGGAATTTAAACTAAAACCTATAGTTCTCCAGCCTTATTCCTTACCTATTTCTTTAAGTTGACTATGGCACTCCATATCTCTCTCTCTCTCGATCTCTCTCGATGCATTTATGAATTCATTGTTGCTCATCATTTTTTATGTTAACCAGTCTGTCAACATACGTTTCTTGCTGTCGTCCTCTGCTTCTTCTACCCACAACCTTTCCCCATCAGACTAATCTACTTTATTCCGTTTTCTTTTCTTTTTTAAACATGGCACATGAACCTCATTTGTCTTTTTCGTACTGTTCTTATTAGAGACGTTCTTGTCATTTCTAATAACTCTTGATTAAAACAATTTTTTTTTTCTTTTTGCATTTTATCTGTACAGGATATCTTCATAATTATCCTTATGAACCAAGTTTCAGTCGCCTCTAGTCTCTTCCTCGTGCTGTTGGTAATTGTCCAGCACTCACAAACGCATAAAAGAACAAACGTCCGGAGTATTCTGAATTTGGTGTTTATTTTAATGTTTCTGTTGGTCATGACAGTCTCTTGAAGGCGACTTTGGCTGCCGCTATTGACTTTGTATTTCAGTAGTTCACCTTCCATCAGATGTGATCTAGTAACCCACATATTTGAATTCATTAACTTGTTTAACTGGTACACCGCGACTTTGTAGCTTGCATGTTGGCGCTTAGGTGTTCTTTACAGATTTTTTTAGAGTTTTATAGCAAGTCCTTTACTTGCTTCTACCACAGTATCCCGCAGGTGTTGAAGGGTCTCTTTGTATTGTGTTATTAACACAGTGTCGTCTGCATACCTTAGATGATTAATGTTGCGTCCACCGAAACTTATTCCTTTGATTATTATAATGTACCCAAATCGTGATTTCAAAAGTTTCAAAAAGTAAACAATGCGGAGATGAGTGAAGAGTACACACAGTACCTGGAATGCTGAAATCGTCACCCATTTTAGTACTGGCCAGGTTCAACGTCACTTAACTTCTGTGGCCTAATAGGAACCAGTGTGTGAGCATAATTTTGTCGTCTATCTTATAATAATAAATAGATAAATGGATAGATATATTTTCTTTATTTATTTCCGTTTTCTCTTTCCCCCTCTCTTTATATATTTCTCTTTTTCTTTCGCTCTCTCTATCTCTACCTCTTCCCCCTCTATCTCTTACAATATTCACATCAATGTGTTTTCAGCGAAAACAACGGTATGCTGTTTAACATCGAAAAGTGACAAGCCCAATTTAGATGCCTTTATTGAAGTATTCTCTGCTGTTTTCAAACGTTGGATGGAAAAGATATACGCGTGGCTCTAGGATAAAGCTTCGGGTCACGCCTTCGGAAAACCCAGAAGTGGCTGTCTGACAACTTTCACGGCTTCACAAGTTCCAGAAAAAGAATTCTATTTCAAGGCCTGACAATGATTTTTCAAACTTAAGCGTGGCTGATGGACTAGCAAAAATGCTCTTTCGAACTTAAGCCTGTCAAACCGGCAAAAGATGCTATTCGAAATTTAAGCATGACTGATAGACTAGCTGAAATGTTATTTCAAAGTTAAGCATCATTAACAGACTAGCTAAAATACTATTTTAAACTTAAGCATGGAAGTAAGTATATGCACATTTGCGAGACACAGTGCCGCACGTAATACAAAGGACGAGCTGACCGATTGAACTAAGTTAGTGCTCAGGTGGCTAGAAAGATACTGTGGAAGCTCGTGCCCCAAATTCAGATTTCGCCTAGAAACCGTAATAAAATGTCTAGATAATTCCGTTAAATAAGTTGTATTCGGCAAAGTATGTTAAAGAGATGCACATTGAATTTTAGATTAAATCAGTTATTAGACAATACTTTTTAACTTTTCAAAAAGTGTCAAAGTTATTTAAACATTCCATATAATTTCCAATATATTACTTGAGCTTTTTGATAATAAAATATAATCTGGCTTTCTCTTTCAAGACAAAAATATGATATGCTCCAAACTAATATGGCCCCATCCCCAAATCGTAGTCACGAAAAACGTGAGTTGATCCCAAATGAAACGAGATTTAACTGTTGAGTGAATGAACAGCCTAATAGTACCATCCAGACATCGTCAGGAAGTGAAAAGAGCGTATGTGATTCATAAGACTTAGTTTCAGTTAAATTTCAGAGTATTGGTTAGTATCAACAAAACAGTTATAGACTAGACTGTTACACACACGTACAAAATTGTAAGTATATACTTAGTATAAGTTTTATTTACTTATTTTCAGATAAAGATAAATTTTAAGATCAGTCGACTTTATATCAAGACTTACAGAGAAGATAAATTTGGAAGGTAGCTCTTTATGATTTGAGTACAGTTAACCATCCTTTTTATCCAACTTCTTTTATGATCTTTTCAGTGTTCTGCATTGAAAAATGCCCCAAACTATTTTGAAATTTTTTCTAGTGTGTTTAAATTGGCATTTGACAAAATAAAAGCAAGCGAAATCGAGATAAAGCGAATAAGAAGACAGGGAAGCGGAAATACTGCAGGAGAAATTTTAATAAAAATATGACAAGGGTTTTTTGCTATTATTATTATTATTATTATTATTATTATTATTATTATTATTATTATTATTTGTACTCATTGGAAGGTTTCACACGGGTCATCATCAAAGATTGCTCTCTCAGAACAAACGGTGGTGTTCCGTGGAGTCTTTCGATAACCTTTGCAGGTGGATTTGTATCATCGCAACAGCTGCTTGCCATTGGTCATAACTGGAATTTGGGTGACAGTAAGCCTGTCCAATGTACCAGTTTTCTTCGCATAGATCCAGTGGAGGTTTGGTTAGTGCTTTGTTTCCACGGTATTTTCATTCTCCTCGACCCTTCTCTACTATTTGGTGTGATGCCATTTGCGGCCAGCACTACATTTTGTGTGTGGGGGGATCAATTTATGATTGTACCAGTTAATTTACGATTGCACTATTAATACTCTCTAGGAACTCTCATACATCATATTATCAGAGAATTCTCTTTGAAAATAGTCTTTGGTGACAAGTATCCCCATATTTCTAGTACTCTCCACCTCTTTTGACAACCTTTTCAAATTAATTCGCGTTATCGCAACAGTCGTCTGTCATTGATTTCTCATTGGCAGCAACCATTGGTCTTCACTGGGATATGGGTGGTAATAAGCTTTTCTAATATCCTAGTTCTTCTCGCACTTATCAACGGAGGTCTGATTAGTGCTTTCTCTTCTCGGCCTTTCCATCCTCCTATATCTTCCTCTTTTTTTTGGGGGGGGATACATCACCAGTTTATGGTGACGAAAAAAGGGGGCTATGGCTACCTTACAATCATGTAATTATACAGTTTCAGTTTTCATGATCCTAAGTTATTATTATTATTATTATTATTATTAGTAGTAGTAGTAGTAGTAGTAGTAGTAATAATAATAATAATAATAATAGTAGAGTATTATTATTATTATTATTATTATTATTATTATTATTATTATTATTGTGGTGGCACCCACTCATTTACATATGTGGATAATATTACACATAAATAGCGAGGCTCCGTTAGTCTGAGTGTGTGTTAACCAGAAGCCACCGAAGGCCGAGCCGAGAGCAGATATGTTCTCCAGCCAAGACTCTTACTAGACACCCATTATGTAAATATACTGTAAATATACTTTTCCTAATACACTTCTTATTGATCTACCTTTGTTTGTTGAGTCTTTTGTATTGCCTTATACGTTATTTGGTTCAACCTGCAAACATAACTGTTGGCGACGAAGATGATCGTCAAACATAACAATTATTATTATTATTATTATTATTATTATTATTATTATTATTATTATTATTATTATTATTGGCTCACATGGAGCTTTCATACAAGTCAACAAACGATCTGATTGGAGACCTGTGGTATTCTCTGGAAGCTGAGTGACAACAAGTCTCCCCAGACGTCCAGACCTCTCCACCTCCTTCGTAGCATTTGCAAATGAATTTGCATCATCTCAACAGTCGCTTACCATTGATTTCTCGCTGGTAGTGGCCATTGGATTATGCTGGAATTTGAGTGGCACTCAGCCTCCCTAAGGTCCCAGTTCTCATTATTATTATTATTATTATTATTATTATTATTATTATTATTATTATTATTATTATTATTATTATATCGTTTGTTTTCTTTCGAATTTAAGTACAATAAGCCACTCGAATATTTCATTACTCCCCGCTGCCTTTCTTTGATATTTTAATACCCTCTTTGCCCTTCACAACAAGTTTTGTGTCATGACACTTTTGTGTGTGATTGTGTGTGTGTGTGTGTGTGTGTGTGTGTGTGTGTGTGTGTGTGTGTGTGTGTATTTTCGGAGGAGGGTTTTATATTATGGCATGCTTGGCAGTTAAAAATTTCTTTAAAAAAAAAACATGTTCTCCGCTAGCTCACGAATACGCACTATCATGGCTAAGTGTCGTCAAAGCCTTGCGATCTGGGACCAAAGTGTTTGCTTGGCTTATGTTGATGTTTGTCCATTTACAAACGCTATCCATCTATCTTTTCTTTTGTCTGCCTTTAGACCGGTTTCCTTGCATTATGCCTTCATTACATATATGGCAGAACACTGGAACTATTAATGAGGCCAAATAATCCCATTTGATAACAGCCGATATTGACGGAATGCCAGTAAGTTTTCACAAGTCTGCGATGCTAATGTGATCAGATAGTTCATGATATGGCTTTGGAGCGTTTCTATTTTCTGACCTTATTATACAGTTAATTTTATTGGGGTATTTGTTTTTACCTGCTAGGAATTCTCAAGTGACAGCAAATCTCCTCATATTTCCCGTGCTGTCCATTTCTTTCAATATCCATTGCAAATGACGTTGCGTTATCGCAACAGCCGATTAGCATTGATTTCTCACTCGCAACGGCCATCGTTATTCCTTAGGGGTTAAGTGGCAAAAAGCCCCCTCAAATTGCCTGCGTTTCCAGCACTCTTCCAGTGATTAGTGCTTTCCCTCCTTCAATCTTCTTCGGCGCCTCATAATCAGACGAGACTGTCACCTTCATTTTGGAGTCTTGAAGGGATGCAGTTAACAGACACTTTTTATGGTTTCAGTTCTCTTGATTTCGTGTGACTGTGTTCTGTCTCTTGTTTTAGCTATATTTCTGTTGTAAAAATAATATATTAGAACAATTAGAAACTTTTTAAATGATAAATCAGGTAGTAAAATTCTAATAAAAGGAATAAAAACCGAAGTACTATCATTATAAAGATGTTCTGGTCCGTGCATAGGCTGGACCAAAGAAGAACTGGGGCTAATCGATGAGAAGACTATGAAACCTATGACCATACACCAAGCTCTACTCTCGAAGGATGATGCTTACTGACTCTACGTAAAAAAGAAAGACGAAAAATAACACTGGACAACAATTTTTTTTTTACTTTTTTTGATATTGTCTAGATTTCTACAACTGATTTAGAGTATTTTTGCGCTGTTGAATCAAGAAATTACGCCCGTTTCTCTCCATAAGGTCAGGTATTTTTGTGCTAAGTTGATTTGGGAAAAAAATCCGATTTTCTGTCAAAATCGATTACTTTTTTGCGTAATTATCAGCTGATTTTTGTCATCAGATATCAGTCTTAATGTGTTTTTAAAAGGAAAAAATATTGTGAACAACAGATAATGATTACCTGATGCCATAACGAAAACGTAGATTCCATGAACAAAGTTTCTTTCTTAGAAGTGCACGCTTGTGGAATTCTGTTCCGTTTGCCTGTTTCCCACCTGACTACAACTTGGATGTCTTCAAATCCAACATAATCAAATTTCTGATGAATCACCCGCTTCTTTCTTAGAACTGCACGCCTGTGGAACTCTGTTCCGTCTGCCTGCTTCTCACCTCACTACAACTTGGATGTGTTCAAGTCCAACGTTAACAAATTCCTAATAAACCGCCCCCTTAAGTAAACACTTCATCAAATCTCCACACTAACGTAATGTACTTGCAATAACCCTTATCCCTGAGTGGCTTCCGGGCCTTGATAAGTGGTGACCACTGTGTAGAAAAAAAAACAGGAAGACTTGAACAACAAACGAAAACAGCTAGGACTGTTCCCATTGATTTTGATCACTCTTAACAGTCCCTAAACTCTAAAACTTCTATTTATACTTTCCATTATTTATTATAATGGACCATTTTTCGTACTCTTATTAATTCACACTGATTTATGCATTCCCTTAATTTTTATTTCAACTCACGTTCTCGACTCAATCCATCGCTACTCGCCAGTGAAAGCCAGATTATTTCATTTCGGCCACAGCTGCAAGTGTCCGCACTTGTTCAGTCACTAACAACTACCGTAGTTTACCTTTTTGCTAGGGGGGGGGTCCACCGGACAACGCCGGTTAACAGGTCATGCTAGTACGATAAGTAATACGAAATCTGCATTAATCAAAATATCAAGTAAATACACACCACTCCTTCAGTGGGGAATATTAAATCCAGAACATTATTTAAACGGATATATACGTTTAATCGTGTACATCGGAATTGTTTTTATCGTAAAAATACTTCGTTTAACAACGTCAAGGTCATAAGTTCTTTTCTGCCTTTGGGCCGATGATTTTTAATACAATTACGTGAAATAGAAATTCACATAAAAATCAAATAATTATAGGATATTATTATCATTATCGATAAGATGATATGATATAAAAATATAATATGCAATAATTGTTGCTGAGCAATTAAAAATTGATAATCTAATTGAACGTCTATTAAAAAAAAAACATTTTACGGAGTTTCGAAAGTGGATCTTATTTTATTTTCGGCGGCCGCGTAACACTCGCTTCCAATTATTGTGCTCTTTAGTCTTTATATTCCATGTGTTTCTGACAAAGAGGGAAAAATCGCTATTTCCTGAATCAAAATCTATTCCATCTACGACCTATCGTTGGCAACTTTTTGACCTTGAAGTATTTGTTTAGCTTCTTACTAGTGTTGGGACGATTAATTGGAATCGGGACTTTAAAAAAATCGGAACTTTTAGGGGTATCAGAATCGGTATCGGAAAAAATTGTGTCTATTTTCTGATGCCAAAAACGATTCTTTTAATTGGCTTTTTTTTAAATTGATTTTGTTTAAAGCAAAATCGTCCACTGTTAGTAGTAATAATAAAATAATGAACATCGATTGATTTTAAACTACCAGTAAAGCTAAAATCGATAGATCACCCCCTCATAAATGCATTTTTACGTTTGAAAAAATATCTACACATTTAACACATGTTTTTCTGGTAACCGGGGGAAAAATAACAAGTCTATATTTAAATATTTAGAGATTTATAAAGAATCGGAATCGGTAATTGCATCAAAATCAGGACTTTAATACGGAATCGTTAATTGTATCGGAATCGGAAAAAAATATTGGAATCGTCCCATCACTACTTCCTACATCAAATGGCTTTATGTCTTGTCTGGAGTGATTTCCATGAAAATATTTTGACTCCTTATTTTCTTACTATTATAAAGAATAATCCATGCTCCCTTACATGTGCAGTAAATGTTAATGTTTAAATGTAGCTTAGATATTATTGAGGTATTACATTTTATCAGAATATTTTAAACTTGATTATTTTCATTTCCAATTCATTTTACTTATTGGCGAAATTTTTGCAAGAATTTGTTTATGAATAACTTAAACATCACCCGTCCCAAGACGGATAAAAATAATTCCATGAACAAGTTGTGCGATTTTTATTTCCAATTACCAAGATCAAAATATAATCGTACTAAACCTTATGTCTTGAATCCTTATTCCAATACTGATCAAATATCGATTGCATAAATTGTATTTATTTGCTTCCTCACGAAAGCAAAATGTGACACAAGGTCGTTTTTAATGTGGAGGGAAACCAGCTCTCCAAAATGGGCACTCTGGAAGTGAGCAAAAATTAAAATTGTCTTGGTATAGAAAGGGTTCCCCTTCATTGACTAAGGGAAAATTAATCTGAGTGTGATTTTTGAAAATTATTTAAAATTAAGGCTTTTAAGCTTAAGGAACTTAAAGAAGAAATTGAAATTGTTTTTTTTTTTGTTGTTGTTTAGAACTATGGATCAAATTCCAAAGAAATTTGAACTATTGGAATTTTCAAATGGAAAATAATTTACTTCTTTTTTTCTCTCCAAAATTCTTTTAAAATGTTCCAAAGAAACTGAAATTTAAGAAATATGTATTAATCAATCTCTAATACCTATTGTTAAAATTTCATAAAAATCTGAAGTATTTTAATTTTCTGTGAACGGTTTTCAAACTCATTTACTAGGATTAAAAAAATAAATTAAATTAGATATAACCCATATTATGAACCCGTTACGCCTTGCAGCTTTGTTATAATTACGGGATGAAACGATAAAATTGTAGCAGTAGAAAAAGAGAGGTTATTCCATTTCCGTTTGATGAAAACCGTTTTTTTTCTTTTTTTGCAGACCATCTACTAGTTAGCCAGTGGTGTACAAACCCCAAGAGAGATAGGAGCCTTCTATCATGTCTGTAAGTGGCACAATATTCAACGAGCAAGATCGGAAATGCGCTCTTCACCAATCCCAGTTATGACAACAGGACCATTGCCATCACCCTCAAAATGCATCGCTGAATTGCCACGAATAACAGGGATATGCCCAGTGTAATAAAAACAAAGTTATGGTCTTTGATGCGGTTTCAAGTGAGGGCCACATCATGCCACCTCACATCGTCGAAGTTAGCTTGAAAGTCAACACCAAAGTGTCACTAGATGTGCTGAAGAGTTTGGTGATCTCCTGGTGCAATCAGGTGGTCGCTAACAGACCCTGGGTGTGGCAGCAGGACTGGACGCCGGTCCAGAATTCCAAAGAGACGCAGGCTTGGCTTCAGAAGTGTTACGACTTTTTACCCTTCTCTCACTATCCCCCTCCTCCTCCGACCTGACTTGTTTGACTACTTCGTTTGGTCATACGTCGAGAACATCACAAACATGACCTCCCACAACACCAAAGTCTGCCTGATCGCTACCATCCGCCAAGTATTCGCCGAGCTCATTCCAGCGCTTGTGGAAAAGGGATGCTCCCAGTTCCGAACCTGTATCGAGGCGGTGATTGAGGCTGAAGGCTGCTACATTGAATAGA
This sequence comes from Euprymna scolopes, assembly GCF_053919585.1. Lineage (NCBI taxonomy): Eukaryota > Metazoa > Mollusca > Cephalopoda > Sepiida > Sepiolidae > Euprymna > Euprymna scolopes. Next base: position 44,121,505 of record NC_136511.1, on the reverse strand, counting down.
TGTTAGCTCTACTACATAAACAAGTTACCTAAATCGACTTTTCTATAAAAGTTTTAAAATAAAGCTGTAGTGTTGATTTGTTAGGGTGACAATTTCATCGTTTCAGCCTATATATAAAGATATACACACACTTAACTTTATATAAAAAGATAATATTATGGATCAGCTCTATGGAAAGAGTATTGAGTACTATTACATGTTTATTCGTGCAAGTTTGCAGGCATGGTCTTCGACTCACTTATTTATCTTAAAAGGAGTTACATGGATCAAGCCTGTAATTGAACTATTTAATTCATATCAACAACTATTTCACAATGTATATGTAAATAACACACATTCTTTATATAGGAATTAAACATCAATGATTAAATAGTCCACAGAATCCATTTTCTTTTGACTATTTTGATGGGTTTTTGTAACGTTCTCATTAATCTTCTTCAACGGGGCAGTTACATTAAATAGTCCACAGAATCCATTTTCTTTTGACTATTTTGATGGGTTTTTGTAACGTTCTCATTAATCTTCTTCAACGGGGCAGTTACATTAAATAGTCCACAGAATCCATTTTCTTTTGACTATTTTGATGGGTTTTTGTAACGTTCTCATTAATCTTCTTCAACGGGGCAGTTACATTTTTAACGTGTTCAACACGTTACATGCAGGGACGGTCGCAAATAAACAAACAAAAAGGGGAGAAATTTGACTCAGCGTTTTTCAGTTGAAATAAAAAAAACATTTATTCATCAGTACTTTCCAAGCAACGCATTGCATCTTGTTTTAGAAATCCCTTATTTCGCCGTGTGTAACAGAGCGCGTATAAACGCGTGTAAGAAAGTCAGCAGCAGCTGTAGGACAACTGGCTAGCGAAGGTATTAGCAGCAACAGGAGCAACAGCTGTCTTAGCACATATGCAAATTAGCAAGTGTGCGCAAGCTTGCGTCACAGGAAAAGGAGGGAAATATAGTCCACGTGGTCGAGAGAGAATCAACGTGGATCGGGCAAGATGGACGTGTGAAAGTTGAGGGCGAGAAAGCTCTAGCTGGCGTCAGTGGCGTCGACAAAGGCTTCTAAGAAAAGCACGTGTGTGTGAAGAAAGTTTGAAAAGATAATGAATGCGTTGTTTTGGAAAAATCACGAATAAATGCGTTTCATTTGTTAAAAAAATGTCGAATCGGATTTATTTATGTTTGTGTGTTTGTTTCTTTGCGATGCCACTAGACGGCATGGGAATCTGAGAAGTTTGAACTGTATCGACCCAGTAACGGCCACGCCACGTTACACATGCAGTTGACAAAACTCTCCTGTGTTGAACACGTGCTTTTCCTTATGATGCGTCGACATGCATGTTTGCCACGTCGCCACGCGGGTTTCAAATCTCTCACCAGTGCGTATTCGTTTCATAGACCCGCCACGCTTTTTTTTATCTTGCTTTTCCTTTCCTCTGCTATGTTCATCAAACCATTTTTTTGTTCAATGTTCGGATTGCATCCTAGTTTAAAAGTTTCTTTTTCACATCTTTTGATCGCCCACGTGGTTCCACGCTGTCACCGCACACATGTGTTTTCCGTCGATTGCTACCCACGGATGTTATTTTTTCTATCCGGGGTTCTTTTCCTTCTCTTTCTCCGCTGTGACGTCAGCTCGCACACCGGTATAGTGTCATACTGCAGCAGAGGCTCTGTTGCATTTTAAGGGACATAAGTTCTCATTTGAGGATTCAAATATTCAACATTGGCGGTGAATTTGATTCGCAAACATTAGACATTAGATATCTTGAAGTTGAATTTCTTTCTTAAGTCTCCCTAAGCTTAAATCCAAAATTTTAGACATTTTCTCGAATCAAAGTCATGTAATTTAGTTTTACTGGTAGTTTAACATTAATAATACCAGCAAAAATAAGTTTTAAACAATAAAATTAATAAATAGAAGAATCAATTGGGAGATCGAAAACAAGGCATTTTTTTTTCGATTCCTATAAAAATTCAGATACCTCAAAAAGTTAAGATGTTTTCGATTCCTGATTCGGTTTGTAGCTATTCCATTGTTAGTTTATATGCATACATTAACTAACATAACTAACAACATATTAACTAAAATATATATGTCGCGTTTATTTTCAGATTGACTAACAAATAACAACAACTGCTTTTGAATTCCATGAACGGATTCTGTAATGTTTAAACGACGACTGAGCCGTGATTCATATAAAAAATAATCTCTTCACTGACGTTGTAATTTGCACCAACAAATCTCTGTAACCCAAAAAAAACTGACAAAAATCCTCCTCATTGACGTTGTAATCCACACCAATAAATCTCAACTTCGATATTTTCTATCACCTCTAAAATACTCTACTCTCTGTCCTTCCTAGCTCGTCCCTCTTAAAGCAGCCATTCCCCTCATGTGCAAATTATTGCAATCAAACATCCAACCTTATTTACTTCTTTTTCATTTCGCAATTCCAGTATGTAACACGCCAACAAATGCACTGCCGCTTGCGTGAGTAGTATCTTCTGATATAAATACAAAACAAAACAAAAAATTAAAAGAATCAAAGTCTAACGTTTACATTATTTTATATATTTAAGAAGCGCGGTATTCGAAACGATGCAATTAGTCTTTCGTTAGATATAATTGTGTCAAGTCGACTGTGGCGTACATATCGCGACGGCATTAAGATAAATGGATTGATAAAAGACGATGGCATTGCCGTCTGACCTAGATTCCTATTTTTTTTTTTTTTTTTTTTTGCATTACTTTGGATTGAATACAAACACGATCTCAGGAAGGCTTCCGTATTTTCTTCTCCATGCTATCCACGTGATCACCCCCCCTTCCTCTGTGTCGAGAAAAAATATTGATATCATAACAGAATTAAGCGAGTCGAAATATTGTTTTTGCGTTTAGCATGAAATGCAGGATGACAAATTATTATTAAAATCGCTCATGACCAGACGTGAAGCCACTAGATATAAGAAGCTAACAAGGACGAAAGATGATTATCGCAAAGGTAGGAAATATCTATTGACCTTAGTCTTGAAAAGACCAAGATTATAAATAGTAGGAAAAAATCAGCCGTGAGATAGTTCAAGCTCACAGTTCTGGCAAAGGAACTATAATAATAATAATAATAATAATAATAATAATAATAATAATAATAATAATAATAATAATAATAATAATAATAATAATAATAATAATAATACAAAGAATACAATATTCAAAGTAATTTCCTTAATCCATGGATTTTCGATGTATGATCATCTCCTCAAAGGTTCAATCTGGTTTGATATAATTTTGCTATTCGGCGCATACATAGAAAATCTATTAAATATTAAATCTTTTTAAGAGCTACAAAGAACGAAAATAGGGTTGAAACAAAAGAAGACATGAGATGTTGCTATCCAATTAGAATAGTAATCCTTAAATAGAATGGTATGATATTATTGGTATGATATTATTGGTATGATATTATTGGTATGATATTAATGGTATGATATTATTGGTATGATATTAATGGTATGATATTATTGGTATGATATTATTGGTATGATATTAATGGTATGATATTATTGGTATGATATTATTGGTATGATATTAATGGTATGATATTAATGGTATGATATTATTGGTATGATATTATTGGTATGATATTATTGGTATGATATTATTGGTATGATATTAATGGTATGATATTATTGGTATGATATTATTGGTATGATATTAATGGTATGATATTATTGGTATGATATTATTGGTATGATATTAATGGTATGATATTATTGGTATGATATTATTGGTATGATATTATTGGTATGATATTATTGGTATGATATTATTGGTATGATATTAATGGTATGATATTATTGGTATGATATTATTGGTATGATATTATTGGTATGATATTATTGGTATGATATTAATGGTATGATATTATTGGTATGATATTATTGGTATGATATTAATGGTATGATATTATTGGTATGATACTATTGGTATGATATTATTGGTATGATATTAATGGTATGATATTAATGGTATGATATTATTGGTATGATATTAATGGTATGATATTATTGGTATGATATTATTGGTATGATATTATTGGTATGATATTAATGGTATGATATTATTGGTATGATATTAATGGTATGATATTATTGGTATGATATTAATGGTATGATATTAATGGTATGATATTATTGGTATGATATTATTGGTATGATATTATTGGTATGATATTATTGGTATGATATTATTGGTATGATATTAATGGTATGATATTATTGGTATGATATTAATGGTATGATATTATTGGTATGATATTATTGGTATGATATTATTGGTATGATATTAATGGTATGATATTAATGGTATGATATTATTATAAGATTGGTTGAAGATTTTTTATTACATTTTACATTTTCACCCCAAACAAGACACATTGCCACTTTGGTGTAGGGGGCTACTATCAGGGGCACAGCTACTGGGGTACTATGTAGGGAGTTGGGCAGCAAGATGTCGGTTCACGTTACACATGAAATTCTGCATGTCAGTACAGTTGGGGAAAAATAGACCCAGAAGGAAATTCCAAAGTCTAGCGGTTCTGGGGAAGAAACTACTGGAGTAGAAACCTCTCCTACATCTAGGGATCTCTACTGTGTATAGATGGGATTTAGCTGCTTGTCGGATTTGTCAGGGGTATTTATGTCGAGGGGGTAAAGTGCTTGCAGTTCGTCAGAGCATTAAGCATTAACATACTTGTAGAACAGGCAGAGGGATGCAACATTTGGTCGGTGGAACAGAGGCTGAAGCTTAGATGACAGTTCAGGACCAATCAGATTGGCGACTCTCTTTTGAACCTTGTCTAGGAGCGAGAGACTAGTAGCAGATGCACTAGCCCAGATATTGTTCCATTGACGGTAAATTTCAAGTCAGTTCAATGTGAAAAACAGTCAGTGTGTAGATGTAAACCACACAATTGTAAAGATTGTCCCTGAGCTTTGTTGATAGTGATTGCAAACGATAATGGAATTGGAAATTGCAATCTCCGAAAGTGAAATGGCGTATCCGGTGGAATGATATGAATGCATGCAATGAAGCCATCTTCACCTGTGAAAGATCCAATTAAGATTGTTGTTTTTTGGATGTTTATTAATTTTTTATCTGCAAGCTATGTGCCATTGCAAAGCTTGGGTTAATTTATATTTCGTAACATGATAATTGGTATGCAAATTTTCAATTACAGTACATGCGGTGGCATAACTGGTAAATCTAGTGAATTCAAAAATTCTGTGGGATAATTAGCCGCTTCATCTGCTTTCACAACAGTGTCGATGGACTTGTATGTGACTAACTCACTTGAGATTTTAAACTGAATAATATCGTTAAGTTCATGGACGTCTTTTTTAAGTTGCAAGTATCACTCGTTCACTCAGCCAAATGGAATTCTAATAATTAATTTGAATATCTGGATAAACTATTTTACCAATTCTTCTTTTGATGTAACTAAATTATAGAAGTTAAGAGTCAAAGAAATTCACCCTTAACTCGGATCGACGGGCACTTTTCCGTTCCCAATTTCTCACATTTGATACGAAAATTTCTCCGCGGATCGAGCGTTCTGCAACTGGACATTCATATTTTTAGTTAAGTTTAATGTCTTCACATGGCGCCAAAAAGTAGAGTATTTAGGGCTTTGTCCGAAACAGGACATCAACCGCTGGCTTTCGCCGAGCGTCACCGATTATCAAAGCATAACAAGGTTACTCAATGAAATTACCGAAGAAAACATGTAAATATAATAAATCACCAGAAAAAAAATAAATAAAAAATATAACAAAAATAAAAAGAAACAAGGATTTATCGTAAAAATTTCGGTTTTATTCTTGTAACGATTGATAAAACAGTTTTTTACGCATGTGTAAAATCACAATCGTTTTTTTCTGGGAGGGGAGTATTTGTCGAGCAATAAGATTTTTATCATCATTATTATCATTATTATTATTAGTAGTAGTAGTAGTAGTAGTAGTAGTAGTAGTAGTAGTAGTAGTATTTGATAGTAAATATATAAAAATAAAAAATATTAGTGTAAAGCAAGATAGTAAAACAATAAAAAAAAAAGTAAAAACAAACGAATTTTTGTCGCGTTCAAAAGTGGTCGACTTTTGCCGAAAAGAAACCATTTCGAAAAAAAAGGTTTTTAATATTGTAAAATGTTTTAATCTTAAACATATAAAAAAAAAACAACGCGCTTGAACTAGATAAAAACGCTATCGCAAAATGTCGAAGCAATCGATTCAGTAGTATTTTAGATTATCGATTACGAACAAACACGCTTTTAACATTATATATATATATATATATATATATATATATATATATATATATATATATATATATATATTGTAACGGTTTCATTTTAACAAACTTCTAACTGGAATTTGCGTTGGAGTGAAGTTGAGATTTTCTTTGATCGGTCAAGCTTTAGTTCTGACTGGTATCCTGGTGTTTCTGTAACATTTGAGTTGGAAGTAACGATTGGAGTACTTTAAAAATGCAGTTGTAAATATAACCTTCTCGTTTAAATTGAAGGTTCAAATCCTCAGTGTGGGCGACTGAAAGTACAATTTTGAATTACTTAGAACTTCGATCCAGTCATGGCTGACAAAACGAAAGCATACCACACCCGTGAATGAAAGATTTCGAAGTTCGACAAGACACACCTGAAGAATGTCGGAGTTTACATCGGTCAGCACGTTGTGAAAATAACACTCAAGATGAGAACAGTAGTTCGGACTGACTTTTTTGTGTGTCACGTTTAATTTGAAATAGCATTTTTCATTGTTTTTGTTCGAATTTTTGCGTAACACGTTTATTTTTAAATAGCATTTTTCATTGTTTTTGTTCCTAAAAAGAATCTCAAATCTAATAGGACTCGTTTTGTATCAGCCAAACTACACCCTCTGTCCCATTGCTGTAATGTTGCACCTCTGTGCCTGTTTTACAAGTACTTTAATGGAATGTGCTTTTGTTAAAAATTGGTCTTTTGTTCTTCTGCTTATTTATTTATTTATTTATTTACTATTATTATTGAGCGTTCCTGCTGCTATTTTCTTTTACTGTTTCTTTTTACGATTAAGGGTACTTTTACTAAGGGTACTTTTACTAAGGGTACTTTTAAAGTCTGTGTGTTCTTACATACGTGTTCTTACTTATATGGGGGGGTGTTCTATTCTTACACAGTTTCTTGCCTTGAAGGGTCTCGACATGTACGCGCAAATATATAATGTGTACATACCTGCTTGCCTTGTCCAGCGGATGATATCTTCTTGTCGCTGGCTCCATCTCATAGGGAGTGGTACTTACTCCTGCAGATGGATCGATAACACAAGATGGAGTGAAGCTTCAATTTTTTTTTATTAAAAAGGACAGCCTATGTCTCGAACCCATGGTTGTCAGAGGAGAGACCCTAATGTCACGTCTGCTTCATCTGCAGTCCAAAACCAACTTTCCCCACGTGGTCGCCAACCGGAAACCTACGACCACAGTTCCCGTTACCCCTAATTTCCGGTGCATATAACTAGGTTGACAAAAGGTGACTTGAGTTTGACGAGTGTCAAATCTAACCTTCTGTGATCCCACTAAACCCGCTGATGGGAATCGAAAATATACTTACATAACTTGCTATTTCTACAACTACCTAGATAGCATTTAAGCTGGATTCCCAATACTACACTCTGAACTCTTGGCACTTGTACTATATACCGAAAGCCTTGAACTGTTAGATTTTGGAATTACCTCCTCGTTTTCCTGCTTCTCTGACTGTACTAATATGCAGATGTTTGAATACACATCTCGTTGCTCAGATGACACAAGTCCACTATTAGACAGGATCCACAATATTAGCCACATGCTCAAGTGGCAATATGTCTTGTTTGAGTAAAAAAAAAACCGTCTGAAACGCATTTGTTAAAAGTAGCATTTTTTTATCGTCCGAACTGGCAGTTTTTTAGTCCGAACTGGCAGTTTTGCATCTCTGTATTCAGGATTAACATTTGTGTCAGTCTGTGAAACATCAGTAAGAATTAGCATTTTTATATGTCTGTCACACGTTAGCTAGAACTGACATTTTCAGTGGTCTGTCATCTTTTAGCCTGAAAAAAAAAAATCTATTCCTCGGCATGTCAGTGTTAAATTTAGTGATACACTTCTATTAGTTTTCTACGCATCTTAGGGAAATAATGTTTTCGGCACTAAACGCGTAAATTAGATTCCCGCATCTTTAAAACTCATCCGCTCTTATTTTTCTGAAATTCTTTTCTACCGGAAACCATGACCAAAAAAAAAAATGGCCTATCCGCTCGGAAGAAGCTAATAATAGAATCGATTGAAATCACTGGAGAAAATATATTGAAAAGTCAAAAATAGCCGACCAAAATAGAATGAAGTCTTTAGAAAAGAGAATCAGACTTGAAGATTTCGGTTATATTTGGAAATACCAAACGGAGAATTTATAAGCAAGCAGCGACGTGTTTAGCTCGAAGCAAAGAGAAACGACACGCGAAAACAAGAAGACAACAAGCACTAGATAGTAAGGATGTTTTATAGTGGCAAAGCTTTTAATATATGTAATTAATGGAATTGCTAATCTTACACTCTATAAACAAAGACCAATATCTATAATATAAAGCTGAATGTGTGTGTGTGTGTGTGTGTGTGTGTGTGTGTGTGTGTGTGTGTGTGTGTGTGTGTGTGTGTGTGTGTGTGTGTGTGTTGTCACGAATATGGTTGACTATTTTTAAAAACTGATTACATATAATGATAGATGTATCGAGACACAGGAATGGGTATGTTTGATCTGGCAGAACGATGGTTCATTAAAATTGTGGGGTCTGCGTTCGCGCCTGGTCCACAAAGTATGGAAATAAACAATTTAAAAATTAAAAAAAAACGTTTACAAGTGTTTTTTGTATGGATGTACATAATAATACTTTGATAAGTATGTTTTAACTTAAATTCAACCCAAATTTACAACCCTTCCTTTTCATAACCTATCATACTTTCGTAAATCAGAGTCCATTTTCTAAAGGCTGTTCTTGAACCCAGTCAACGACGGGTACTTTTGCTAGTCTATAATATAAAGCTGAACGTCTGTGTGTGTGTGTGTGTGTGTGTGTGTGTGTGTGTGTGTGTGTGTGTGTGATCACGAATAGGCTCCTATATGGTTGACTATTATAGAAAACTGATCACATATAATGATAGAAGATGTACCGAGACACAGGAATGGGTATGTTTGATCTTGCATAATGGTTATTCCGTAAAATTCTGGGGTCTGTGTACGCGCCTGGTCCACAAAGTATGGATATAAAAAATTTAGAAATTAAAAAAAAAACGTTTACAAGTGTTTTTTGTATGGATGTACATAATAATACTTTGATAAGTATGTTTTAACTTAAATAGGGATGTTTAATAAAATTGTGAGGTCTGCGTTCGCGCCTGACCTTCATAGAATGAAATAGGCACAAACTTTAATAAAGACTTTTCATATCTATCTGCTTAAGTATACTTTGATAATTATGTTTCAGTTTGAAGAAATATAGTTTAATAAAATTGTGGGGTGTTCGTTCGTGCCTGATTTCCATAGAATGGAAATATATCACAAAGTTTAATAATGTTTTTTAATATAGATCCACAGAATATTGTGATAAGTGTTTCAGTGTGAACCGGTATGGTATAATAAATTATGGGGTTTATCTATTTTATTTTTACTTTCATCATATTTTGCTTTGGTTTTGATACCCCCAAATTCGAAGCTATCTCTTTACAACCCTTCCTTTTCATAACTCACAATACTTTCATAAATCAGAGTCCATTTTCTGTAGGCTATTTTTGAACCCAGTCAACGACAGGTACTTTTGCTAGGATATATATATATATATATATATATATATATATATATATATATATATATATATATATATATATATATATATTCAAAATAGCGAAATGGAAATATATTAAATGTATTTGCAGCTTCTCTTCCAATTTCGGATGTTAATCATGTCAAATCAAACTTTAGTACCTTTTGATGGATTGATTTTTGCTATTTTTTCTAATGAGTTAAGGAAATAATAGATTCACTGATTGATATAATAATTAAGTGATTGATTTTGCACTACGAAACAGACACTGTCAATAATTATAAATGCCAACTGGATCAAAGGAATAAAAATAAGATGGTCAACATCATGAATTTTGGAGTATAGACTTTTGTCATTTATTCAATATATATATGTGTGTGTGTGTGTGTGTGTGTGTGTGTGTGTGTGTGTGTTTCGTTTTTGTTTTTGCGATACGTTTTGAATTAATTCTATTATTTGCGGCAGAGCATTTTTGCCTAAATGCGAGTTGGGAATAATTTTCTCTTTAACCTATTTGGTACCCCCATATATATTGTTTTTAAAATATAATATAATATAATTTTTTAAATATAGTTTTTAAAATATAATTTTTAAATATATTTTAAAAACTATATACATGTGTGTGTGTGTGTGTGTGTGTGTGTGTGTGTGTGTGTGTGTGTGTGTGTGTGTGTGTGTGTGTGTGTGTACTGCGTATATTTGGGCAGCATTTTTTTCATTTAGACAGACATTGTTAAAAACAACAGAAAGCTTCGGTTTAGTAAAATATATACATATATAGAAAGTTTTGAAAATGCATATGGCAATTAAGCTGTACAGAATTTTCATCCTTGTCGAGATTCGTCAAACGATTGCATGGAATTTACATGAGCAATAAGCAAAAAAAATAATTTAACTGTAAAAATCAGACACTCTGTCCACTACAAAATAGTTTACCAGGCCACAAGTTTTTTCCAGCGAAAACCCGAAAAAAAATGTTACGTAGGAATGATCTCCCTTGATGATCCAGCAAATATTACGATCATATTTAAACACGAAAACCGCCGAGTAAAAACAACATCCGCAAGCCACTATTGTGTGCTCAAAAAATGGACGATCACTGATAGCAGAGTGGAACTAGTACGGCAAGCCAGCACATTTAGAAACCTTGTCGACCTGTGTAAACTATGTTTGAATGAGAAAGTAGGTATCATAAATTTTAAAGAACCCCAAAGTTTATTAAACTGAAGAGTTATATAGCAAACGTATGTATACACAAAAGAAACTTTATCTTAGGATAATGGAAAAAAAATATGAATTACTGCTACTACTACTCATAATAATAATAATAATAATAATAATAATAATAATATTAATAATAATAACAAAATGATAATAATGATGCTAATTAATAAATAACCAAATACATAGCAGATACTCTAGTAAACCATAACATGCAGATAAACAACATAATTAAGACTAGATCATCTCACATTGCAAAGAAATTAAAATCCTCGCTAAAACAACGAAGAAACAGGTGCGTACTCATTGGCTACAATAAATGGGTGTGTAACTAAGAATCTGATTGGCTGACAAGCAAACCTAATACCACGTGGGAAAATACCGGCTTTCGTATGTTGTATAAGCAACACAACCGAGCGATACTGACATCACATGGAAATTGTTTAAATTGCGAAATGCGGATATCACAACGAAATGGGTTTTAATAATACAATACGTGGAATATAGTATACTAGCAGTACCCGCTAACCGGCGTTTCCCGATGGAAGCGTGCTCCCTCCACGAAAAAAATAAAGTACGGTTGTTGTTGTTGTTGTTGTTGTTGTTGTTGTTGTTGTTGTTGTTGTTGTTGCTGCTGCTGCTGCTGCTGCTGCTGCTGCTGCCCAAGACACCCCAACTCCTATATGGATATTGGACAAGCCCCAGTCATTAAAAAAAATAAAAATACATAAAAATATCAGCGAGGGTAAAAATTAAAAAGGTAGACACAGTAGTCATCCCATGTGAAGAGATGTGAAAAAAAAGTACTAGGCAGGCAGATAGGCTCGAACCTGTATAACAAATTATGAAAGGAATATGAAAAAAAAAACATCCATTTAGCTCTCTCGAGAGAGAGAGAGCGAGAGGCCTAGACAGAGTCTTTAATTTTTGACGGACTAAAAAAAACAGCAAATACTTTATCGGACAGTTTTAATCAAAATAATTTAATTTATTTTAAAAATAAAACTTTTTCACCAAAAACTGAAAATAGAGCATTTCAGATTTTAATAAAATTTATGCATATTGTGTTTTTTCATTTTCGTTTCCTCAAGAACCATTGTTTCATTTTGTGTGGTCGCCATTTTGGTATTTAGCGAGGCAATCTATATATCTATAAAAGTGAACGTGTCTGTCTGTTTGTCTGTTTATGTGTCTGTCTGTCTGTGTACATTTCCCTACGCAATAACTCTGTCAATTTTTAGTCTATAGACTCGAAATTTGAAATACCGGGTATGAGATTTGGGAAAATCGATGTGACGGGTGTCAGCTATAAATTTGGCTGTTAAGGGGTCAAATTTCAACGATTTGACCTTTAAGAACTCTACCAAACTCCTCCGACAATTTTGGGTCTAAACACTTGAAATTTTAGATATAGGTTTCTTGAACATGGATCTAACTTAATAAAGTGATTTGAGCCCGAAACAATAAATTTTAAGGGGTCATAATAGGGGTCAAAGTTTTAAAAAATTAACCATTTTTTTTGTTTTTTTGCTTTTTTTGCACAGCATATACCTCCAAACACCCGAGCAACGCCGGGCACCCCTGCTAGTATCTAATATAAGTACAAACACGATTAAACGTGTACATTGAACTAAAAATTGTAACGATAATAAAGGCAAAAAACAAAAAAATGAAAATGAAAACTCCCAAGTAAAGTTAAAAGTTTAATAAAAATGTCAAGATGTTTTTAAATGGCGTTTCAAGGATTCCAGAAAAAAAATTATATCCTAAAAATTATGATAAAATAAAACTAGTTGAGATAAAGTTCTGCTTATTGTTTATTTATGAAAACGTATTTTATCCGTGATTTATAAATGTTCTGTTTGTGTCGTTGAGTTGTACAAGTAGCCCCCAACCCTGTAATAAAAAAGGGACATGTTGGGTCGACACCGGTATATAGATTAACCATATTGTTTAATAAATAAAAGGATTTAATGTGTTTTATTTTAATATTTAAAATTTTTATTGTATAATTCAACATTTAAAACAATGAACAATACAAACAATACGGTGTATAACAAATAAAAAAAGAAACGAAAAATGAAGATTTAAAATGATTAAAGCTGTTTTAATTTATAATTACATTTTTTTTAATTTATAATTTAAAATTTAAAACATTGAACAATACAAATAAGATTTTGGTTTGATTTTAAATTTTATATTGTTCTCGGATGCACATGATGATGCGTGGAAAAACTGCTTCCTTGTTTCCGCGTCGCCACAAGAATTCAATATTTAACTTTACCTTCATTATTTCTTTTCGAGAACAAAACGAACATTTTATTTATATTGTTCAATATAATTATTTTATGAAATAAAACACGTGTAATCATTTAAAAAAACGTCATCTTGCATTATTTCTTTTGTTTATGCGTTACACAACGGTGGTAAGTTTAATTAAATTTTAATCGCAGGATTACGCTTTCAGTAATCACGTAATATATAAACAAAGTTCTGTTTACAATATGTATATATATATATTGAGGATTTTCCTCTAGCTGAAACAATTTATAAACTCATTCTGGACTCACAGTAATAAATTTCCTATATACTGCTCTGACTACACATTGAGCACTCTAGTCCGGTTTTTTCACCACTGGTAAATATATATATATATATATATATATATATATATATATATATATATATATATATATATATATATATATATATATACCGGTGTTGATCAGACCTTTTCTTGATAACAGGGTTCGAGGCTAATAACTAAACCGCAAATCTGCCATTGTTTATTTGTGTAAAAGTTCTATTTCCAAAATAAAAGAATATATTTTAATCTAAAACTCTTAACGTAGATTATTCATTTGTTTACTTGTCTGTTTACGTTCTGCAAACTCACACTGTCGCTTTTGCTCTCTGTCTGTCTCTCTCCTTCTGTCTGTCTGCCTGTCTGTCGGCCTGTCTGTCTGGCTGTCTGTCTGTATCTCTCTCTCTTTCTCTCTCTCTCTCTCTCGCTCTCGCTCTCTCGCTCTCGCTCTCTCTCTCTCTCTCTCTCTCACACATACTCGCTCTCTGTAAACGCATTTAGAGAGAAAGAGAGAGAGCGCATTTAGATAGAGAGAGAAAGAGAGAGAAAGAGAAGAAATTTCTTCCGAGCGACTAAGTAAGTGCTTTATCTATCTATCTATCTATCTATCTATCTATCTATCTATTTATTTATGTTTCGGTCGGTTCGATAGTGAGGTCGAATGTAAACAAAACACATAAATCTCTCTCTCTCTCTCTCTCTCTCTCTCTCTCTCTCTCTCTCTCTCTCTCTCTCTCTCTCTAGAAAACGCATTTAGGGACATAGAGAGAGAGAAGCAATTGTTTCCCAGTGGCTAAGTAAGCGTGTATCTGTAGACGCCATGTTAGATAGTATCTTGATCGTTTGTTTAAGTATATAGGAATGTATTCTGGAATAAGGGTTCGTTTTGGTGTAAGTCAATGAGAATAGCCGGAAGGTTTTCAGTGAGAATTTATTTTTTTTCGAATCGGCGAAGGAAATTTAACAGCTGTGCTATGAGTTTATGTATCAGTTACGGATGGTGAAACCACAGTATCCGTACCCTGTGCATAACAATCTGCGGTGTTTACTGGTGGCAGTGGTAGGACTTCAGTGATAGAGGGTACAAACCGGGACTACTTCGTCTGTAGGTTAATGCGATAGTAATGGTGTATTTTATTTAAACACCTGGATGTGCCAGAAAAAGTCTTTATAAAGTTACGTAAGATAGTGGCTAATAGTCTAAGCATAAGAAATTTGTATGTGGAATCTGTTGTTTGAAACCTACTGTATTTTGGTCCAAAGGGGAATAATTGCGCTTCTTTTATTATATATATATATATATATATATATATATATATATATATATATATATATATATATATATATATATATATAGGGATTTCGCTAATAAACTACTTGAAGAAGAGTAGAAGCAAAAAACAAAAATTCAGGTGATAAATTGTCGGAAAATGAAAGGAACTTCAAAAGGATTTCGGAAAAAAAAAAATTTAAAAGAAGACGCAAAAAACAAGATGGTATTTATTTCTATATTTGTATTTATTTCTTTATTTATTTATTTATTTATTTATTTATTTTGGCAAAAACCTATTAAAACGCATTTCGTTTTTATATCCACATTTCGCAATTTAAATTTTCCACCTAACGTCAGCATCGGTCGGCCATATTGCCTATTCAATATACAAAAACCTACGTTGCCCCATGGGGATATATAAAAACATAGAGCAATATGAATTCCATGCAATAGTCTGACGAATCATCCTGAGAATGAAACGTGGAAAATGCTGTGTAGCTTAATTGCCATATATACTTTCAAAACATACTACCTAGCTCTACTTACGCATCGAGCACTGTCAGAGTAAATACTGAAAATATTTACATAAAATTTTATGTAGATAAATAAAATTATATGTATGTATGTATGTATGTATGTATGTATGTATGTATGCATGTATGTATTAGTGTTGGGACGATTATCGGAATCGGAATCGGTAATCCGAAAAATCGGAAGATTTGGGGGTATCGGAATCGGAAAATTTGATGCCTATTTTTCGATATTAAAACGATTCCTTTAATTGTCTTTTTTATTTGATTTTGTTTACAGTAAAATCTTCCATTGCTGGAATGCAATAGTCTGACGAATCATCCTGAGAATGAAACGTGGAAAATGCTGTGTAGCTTAATTGCCATATATACTTTCAAAACATACTACCTAGCTCTACTTACGCATCGAGCACTGTCAGAGTAAATACTGAAAATATTTACATAAAATTTTATGTAGATAAATAAAATTATATGTATGTATGTATGTATGTATGTATGTATGTATGTATGTATGTATGCATGTATGTATTAGTGTTGGGACGATTATCGGAATCGGAATCGGTAATCCGAAAAATCGGAAGATTTGGGGGTATCGGAATCGGAAAATTTGATGCCTATTTTTCGATATTAAAACGATTCCTTTAATTGTCTTTTTTATTTGATTTTGTTTACAGTAAAATCTTCCATTGCTGGAATGCAATAGTCTGACGAATCATCCTGAGAATGAAACGTGGAAAATGCTGTGTAGCTTAATTGCCATATATACTTTCAAAACATACTACCTAGCTCTACTTACGCATCGAGCACTGTCAGAGTAAATACTGAAAATATTTACATAAAATTTTATCTAGATAAATAAAATTATATGTATGTATGTATGTATGTATGTATGTATGTATGTATGCATGTATGTATTAGTGTTGGGACGATTATCGGAATCGGAATCGGTAATCCGAAAAATCGGAAGATTTGGGGGTATCGGAATCGGAAAATTTGATGCCTATTTTTCGATATTAAAACGATTCCTTTAATTGTCTTTTTTATTTGATTTTGTTTACAGTAAAATCTTCCATTGCTGGAATGCAATAGTCTGACGAATCATCCTGAGAATGAAACGTGGAAAATGCTGTGTAGCTTAATTGCCATATATACTTTCAAAACATACTACCTAGCTCTACTTACGCATCGAGCACTGTCAGAGTAAATACTGAAAATATTTACATAAAATTTTATCTAGATAAATAAAATTATATGTATGTATGTATGTATGTATGTATGTATGTATGTATGTATGTATGTATTAGTGTTGGGACGATTATCGGAATCGGAATCGGTAATCCGAAAAATCGGAAGATTTGGGGGTATCGGAATCGGAAAATTTGATGCCTATTTTTCGATATTAAAACGATTCCTTTAATTGTCTTTTTTATTTGATTTTGTTTACAGTAAAATCTTCCATTGCTGGTAATAATGATAAAATAATAAATATTTATTGATTTTAAAATACCAGTAAAGTTAAAATCGATAGATCATCCTCCGCAAGTGTATTTTGACGTTTAGGAAAATACCTGCATATTTAACATGTGTTTTTTACGAAGATCGGGGAAAATAACAATCTTATAGTTAAATAATTAGAGATTTATAAAGAATCGGAATCGGTAATTGTATCGGAATCGGGAAAAATATTGGAATCGTCCCATCACTAGTATGTATGTATGTATGTATGTATGTATGTATGTATGTATGTATCTATGTATGTATATGCAGCTATTACATAAAATAAATAGGTATAACCGCAAATAATCATATTACTAAATTTGAAAGAATTTATCCATAGCGATGGAGAAGGGCGGACGGAAGAAAAAATAAAGATGTCGATTGAATAACAGCAATTATTGAATTATAGGAAATGCGAACATTGCATAAACTGAACAAAACAAGTCTATAAACATGTAGATGGGTTGAAAGCTATAAGAAGTAATAATATACATATGATATATATATATATATATATATATACACACACATAGAAAGATATATAGATAGATAGATAGATAGATAGACAGACACACACAGATAGAGATATAGAAGGAGACAGATAGACAAACATACAAATAGATAGATAGATAGATAGATAGATAGATACACAGATTGATAAATAGACAAACAGATAGATATAAAAGTTTTGGTGGTTGGATTTTACATCATCTTAATCATCGTTGTATCAGTTGGTACTAAAACCTGACATATGTTTTGCGTTTATAGATTTGTTTCGTTTGTGGGCGTAAATTTTATAACTACGTGCTTAGTAAACGAGCCTTCCTATTTATCTTATTTTACTGACAGCTACTATTAATGCGGGTTCGAGTGGACATGAGAGCAGTAGTAATTAATTGGAGACTAAACGCCTTACATTGAGGATCACATCTGGATAGTTTTGCATATATATTGTAAAAATCACGAAACATTTTATATATATATATATATATATATATATATATATATATATATATATATATATATAGTAATTTATAAAATATATATGGCGATTAAGCTACACTGAATATTCTGCGTTTCATCCACTATAGGATTTGTCAGGCTTATGCGCGAATTCTGTGGTTGCTTCTTGTTTTTATATATGTTGAGGATTTCTAGTAAGCCAATCAGCCTGAGGAATCCTATAGTGGATGAAACGCAGAATATTCAGTGTAGCCATATATATTTTATAAATTACTAACTAGCTCTACCTACGTATTGAGCACTTTTGAAGTAAATACTTAAATTTTACGCATAAATCTATACTTTCGTATATTAAATTTATGTGAGTAAATGAAGTAGTTATATATATATATATATATATATATATATATATATATATATATATATATATATATATATAATGGGTTAAGAAATTTCAACGAGAGAAAGATATATATTTAAATAATGGGGGGGTCACCAACAATGTGTATTTTTTTAACATTATTTTATTATTCCGTGTCTTGGTTTTTCATTCAAAAATTATGTTTAGATCATTCTAATAATGTTTTTAAATCATTGAAATCGTTTGTAACGCGTTTCAAACGTTCTGTGAAGCGTCCTCTTCAGAAATTATTTAAAATGCTACGAATATATTCAAAATGTGTTAAAGATGTAAAGGAACATTTTCGTAGTTCATTTGTAATGTTTCCGAGAGGTGGAAACGTGTATATATATATATATATATATATATATATATATATATATATATAGTGGCTTCCTTCCGTCTTGACAGACTATGGATGCCCACTGTAAGGGTGCCTGCACGTGAAATTTGTGTGGCAAAAGTTGCGCAGTCTTCAACCACGCCTCTCCTGAGTCAACATTGTTGCATACCAGTGGCAAGTGGAGGTACAGGACGACCGGAAACAATGCCGAGATGATCGGAGAGCACATACAGCGCCTAGAATTCCCAAATGGTCACCCATCTGGTACTAGGCAGGCACTACGTTGCTTAACTTCGGTGATCTGGCTGCTAAATCCCACCCCCACACTGTAGAGACCCCTAGATGTAATCTTTCTACTCCGATAGTTTCTTCCCCAGAACCGCTAGACTTCGGAATTCCATTCCAGGTCCCTGCTTCCCCAACAGTACTGACGTGCAGAAGTTCAAGTGTAACGTGAACCGACATTTTGTTGCCCAAATCCCTACATAGTATCCCAGTAGTTGTTGCGCTTGATAGTAGCCCCTCTACACCAAAGTGGCACTTTGCCTTGTTTGGGGTGAAAATGTAATAAAAATTAAAAAAATAAATAAAATATTATACCGTAATATATATATATATATATATATATATATATATATATATATATATATAGTCATCCACATACAATACTGTTTCGCTGTTTCACAGCTCATCAGTGTGGCTAGACAAGCAATCCGACCGCCCAACTGACAGTCAAGGCGTCTCACCATTGCGCTATATGGCTGCTGCTGTGTGGGTAATGAATTAACGATGTTTTGACATCGTCCAAATGCCTCCACTCAATTTGTTAACAGAAAGAGCGTCGCTTAATACGCTAATGGCAGTTTATATATCACTTCCCAATATGACATATATATATATATATATATATATATATACTAGCAATGAGACCTGACGAGGACTGGGATTAAAGGGATCAACGAATGTTCCACAATTCCAATACATTTATTATCATCGAAATCGCTAATTTTTCAATCAAATCGATTGCCTCTTCTAGTCGGGGACATAACATGGTGCACCCACGCCTCCTCAATACATTGTAGTCTACATTGCATTCTAGAGAACCTACCGTTAATTTTATAGAATTATTATAACTTGAATTAATGTTTAAAATGCAAAAATCAAGTATCATGGTTCAATTAAAAACAAAACAGAAACATTCATTTTAGATGCACTCCTATTTTATCAAAGAAGAAACTGTTTATTATATACACCGGGCCTTTCTACTTCTGCGATGATAAAACTTCTCAAATGCACTTGTGATCTTAAGCTGTATGAGAGTGTAAACTGTGGTTAAAATCGAACTGTTCCTTCTTTTCGAAATTTTTCGATTATCGATTTTTGATAATCATGGGAGACATTCCGATACAATAATTATCTAAAAACACTCGCAGACAAATAAAGTACATTTGTGTGTGTAAAAAAAAAAAAAACTCGGCCCACTGTTTCGGAATCTATAGGAAACAAACTCACACACATAGGCACGCACAAATATACACAGACAACGTGCCTTATATACATGGGCTGCGACGTTGTTTGGCTGTGGAAATAATTATATATATGTATGTGTGTGTGTATGTGTGTGTGTGCGTGCGTGCGTGCGTAATTTTTCTCTGGGAAAAAAAGTGGCGCCTTCTTATTATATAGTAACTAAATTGAAATAATTCTTTGGGTCGCCTTCGACTATGGTAGTCTATTTTTATTTACTACATTATATATGCGGTTAAATTAAGCGCAAATGTAATATTCCCCACTTTCTGTCGTTGAATACTCTCTATGTTTGCTGCATATGCCCGCTGACTTGACATTTATAGGCATTTAATCTTTCTCAGTTCTTGTGTTAATTGTTGGAGTCCTTCAGGTAGAATACTAGCCTAGAAAGCCAAGGTATCCCTTGGTTCGAAATCTCCCGACCGGCAGAAATTATCACTTTTTACACTGATGATTGTGTAAGCATAAAGCACTAGTGTCTCTTAGTATAAAAATATTTATTTAAAAATATCATAATTATACATACTAGCATGAACGCCCGGTAAAGCCTGGTCGTAAAGTATGCTTAAATATGATATTTTAATTCTGGCAGATTTCATATATATTATTATAGAGTTAATGTTCTATCCATTTTTATATATTATAAAGTTGCGATTTCAAAAATAAAAAAATATATCCATATGACTTGGGTGCATTAGCTTGTCTTGAAAACAAAATAAAAACTCATGAAAAAAAAAAATATATATATATATATATATTGAGTTCCTTTAGGCATAATCGAAACCGAAACCAAAACTTATGAAGAATTCTTGGAAAAATTATTTATAAAAAATAGATGATTCAAGTGTCATCAGCCGTAGTCGAAACCGAAACCAAAACTCATAAAGAATTTTTGGTAAAATTATTTATGACAAGAAATAGAAGAACATAAAAATTAAACGACTCGATATATATATATATATATATATATATATATATATATATATAAATTAAACGACTCGAGATATATATATATATATATATATATATATATATATATATATATATATATATATATATAGTTGTATGGTTATATACATAGTTCGATGGTTATACAGATAGATATAATGAGATATATGCTCGATAAATATATAAATGTGCGCATATCAACTTATTTAAAATGGTTGGCCAAAAATAATCTCTAAACATGTATAAAAAGAAATAACGACCCAATCTGAGAAATATTACGAAAATTACAAACGACGAAAACTGATGACGACGATGTCGACGGTGATGATGATGTTTTGATCTTTGCGGGAATGAAAATGGCGGTGGATGAGGCGCGTTTCCGCCATTATTATTCTTATTCTGTATCTTGGTTCTGCTCGGCCTGCCAAAAGCGAAAGAGAGGCTGATTTATAAATAACCTCGCATCGGTCTAAAAATAGCGAACGTTTCCGCTGCACAGGCGCGTGCGTGGTGGTCGTCGTCGTCGCTGTCGAAAAACGTTGTGGGGGACGACAAAGCGCGCGTTTGCTGACGTCAGAGAACTTGTTTTGAATGCGTCGGGCTCGGGTCGATAGACGTACTACTACTGCTGCCATACCCAAATCCCACCCTAGTAATCGCTTTTATCTTATATACGAGTCTGACGATTATTGGATAGGAGTAGGAAATATGAAGACTGGGCAGGTGGGGGGGGGGGATTAAGTACCAGGAAAAGGCGGAAGAGAATGCTAAAGCATGTTAGTGTCTCCGCACGAACGCGTGTATATGTATACACACGCGGGTATATATGTATATACACATTTATACGCGGGTATATATATATACACATACATTTATACCCGGGTATTTATAATCGGTCACTTAAGCTCGAATGCGTATATTATGATGTCATAATCATTAGATCAGTATGGACGGGTGTCTCGACATTTAAAAATAAATATTTAAATTTCCACGATATTTTTAGCAATTAAAGTTGGCCGTATTCGTTTGTTCCTTGATAATGATGTCAAAGATGGCTTCGTGGCCGCGTTCAAATCTACCAGCCGGCGGTAATCGTGACACCCTCCTGCACTGATGATGCCTGAAAGGATAAAGGTCTAGTGTATGGAGGTATTTAAAAATTGTTATAGTAATAACAATAATATATATATATATATATATATATATATATATATATATATATATATATATATATATATATATATATATGTATGAGGTGCCTTCAATAAGTTTCCAGACTTTTTTGTACAGGTATTTAAAATTGTTATAGACTTTTGAAAATTCGGTATATTATTGCTATACATCTTATGAGATGACTGACCAATTTTTATGATTTCCGTTTCAAATGAATAGCTATAGCATGAATTGGAATACACCCTACTAAGGCTCGACTGTCACAGCTGGTGAATTTCAAAAATGCAATCATGACGTGAGGATACTTTGAATGAACAATATGCAAAACTTGAAAAGAAATGCCACAGAAACGTATGGAATGCTTCAGACTGCTTTTGGACTATCTTGCATGAATCGAGCATCAGTTTTTGAGTGGCATAAGCGATTAAAAAAAAGCAATGAATCTGTGGTTATAAGAGGTGTTGGTGGAGTAAGAAAGTCAGAACGCCAGCGTTAATTGGCCAAATAAAGGATTTCATAAATAAGGACCGTCGTGTGTACATAGAGATAATAAATGCAAAGTTTGATGTCAGTGTGGGAACTGTACACACAATTATTTGCGAGGAACTGAAGATGCGGAAGGTTTGCGCCGAGTTTGTCCCTAGAGTGCGGTTCACAAGTCCAACCTTGTGACAGACTATTTGACCAAGTTGGCCATCAAGACATTTCCTCGCTCCCCCCATAGTCACGACCTCCGTTATGAGACAACTGAGGAGATGAAAGAGGCTGTGACGAGGGTCATTCACACGTCCACAGAAGATGACTATCCATAGGGACTTTCAGATGTTGTTGGAAGGGTACCTAATACATTGCAGCCAGAAGAGATTACTCCGAAGGGGACTAGATTTTCATATGCGTGTGTACTATTAATAAAAGTGTCCACACAAAAATGTCTGGAAACTTATTGAAAGCACCTCGCCTATATACAGGGTGTCGACAAAGTCTGGCTACATTATGTAGCCAGACTTTGTGGAATCATCCTGTAGATTATGTAGCCAGACTTTATGGGCACCCTGTATATATATATATATATATATATATATATATATATATATATATATATATATATATGCATACACATACACATACACATACACACACACGTGTATATATATATATATATATATATATATATATATATATATATATATATATATATATATATATATATATATATATATAGGGTTCCCACAAAGTCTGGCTACATAATCTACAGGATGCTCTCACAAAGTCTGGCTACATAATGTAGACACCCCGTATATATGTACATATGAGTGTGTAAATACGGGTAAATGAAATTAATCGATATAACGTTCCGTGCCGAAGCGGCACTAAACCTAGGCGGGTTGAACCGGCTTCCGTCGAAGGAAGAAGTTGCATGGAAGTATGGAAGTATGGAATTTATAAGCGGTCCCCAATCGCAGATCCAGGAAGGGGGAAACTACGTTGAGTTTTGCAACTCTTGCAGGGAGATGTCGACGTCCTCCTATATAAATTCCCAACTAGTTATCCAATTTGGTACTGACCGGGCTCAATGTTGCCTTCTTTTGATGATCCAACGAGAACCGGTAAATAAACGTGATTACACAAATTTAAGTTGGTTTTGTTTGAATTTCTTGTATGTAAATGATCATGAATTAATTTCAGTTAGTTTCTATTTAATCTTTTAGCTCGCTCTCTCTCTCTTTCTCTCTGTCTACTCTTCTCTCTTTCTCTCCTTCTCTCTTTCTCTCCTTCTCTCTTTCTTTTTCTGACACACACACTATCTATATATATATACGTGTGTGTGTATTTGTATACGTATATATATATATATATATATATATATATATATATACCATTCTTTGGTGTAATGTTTCCTAATCCGGGGGTAATTGCGTCAACTAAAAAAGTGCTCTTTATATGCGTGGTTGGCAAAAGAGCACTTTTAGGTAGTTGGCGTATTTACCCCGGACTTGGCGCAATTATCCCAAAGTACGCTAGTATATAGTCAGATAGATAGATAGATAGATAGATAGATAGATAGATAGATTTGTGCGTATTTGTAAATATATACATAAGACTTCTTCATATATATATATGGGCGTGTGTGTGTGTGTGTGTGTGTGTGTGTGTGTGTGTGTGTGTGTGTGTGTGTGTGTGTGTGTGTGTGAAAGACTTCTTTGATACATACATAGTATATATATTCATATAAATGTGTGTATATGTGTGTGTGCGTTTGTATATATAATAGCTTCCTTCAGTCTTGACAGATTATGGATACTCACTGTAAGGGTGCCTGCGCGTCGAATTATTTTCGTGGCAAGGGTTGTGCAATCTCTGACCACACCTCTCCTAAGTTGGTCTTGTTAAATACTAGTGGAAAGTAGAGATTTATGACGGCTGGAAACAATGCCGAGATAAGCGGAGAGCGCCTGCTATGCCTGGAATTCCCAAATGGTAAACCATCTGGTACTAGCCAGGCTCAACCTTGCTTAAATCCGGTGATCTGATGAGAACCTGTGTGTCGACGTGATTAGTGATTATGCTTGTTGTTGTGTGTATATATATATATATATGTTGTGTGTGTATATATATATATATATGACGAATCCTAGTGTGGATGAAACGCGGAATATTCTGTGTAGCTTAATTGCCATATATATTTTTTATAATTACTACATAGCTCTACCTATGTATTGAGCATAAATTATACATTTCGTAGATTAATTTATGTGATTAAATGAAGTAGTCACACTGTAAAATGTTTTTGACTCCTAATGGGAGCAGTTATTTATTTGCCGCCCACCTCGGCAAAATGTGACACAAGGCCGGAAAGTGGGTATCCAGCAGGCTCCCCTAAAGGGGGGGGGCACTCCTGCAATTTTAAAAATTGCCTGAGTAACCCCGTCGGCATTCCCCGGTAGGGGCGCTCCAGGCAGTAAGCAATGAACTTACTCCACCGGAAAGCCCGGTGGCAAGGCCTGGGAGGGTGGACCTCCTAGGTATTACCCAGGCGGCGTACCTCAGTCCAACAGATGCTGGGCCGGTTCCCGGCTCCTCACCTGTTGGGCTGAGTGTCAAGTGACGAATCCTTGACGAGTACTACTACCCGGTCTCCCTGCAGCCGAAGCCGCTAGGAGACCTTCCCCATCTGAGGATTAATGGGGGTAGTTATTTAAATGCTGCCCACATTAGCATTATGTGGAACAAGGCCGGAAAGTGGGAACCCCCCAGGCTCCCCTAAAGAAGGGGTACTCCTGCAATTTTAAAAATTGCCTGAGTAACCCCGTCGGCAGTCCCCGGTCCGGGCGCCTCAGGCAGCAAGCAATAAACTTGCTCCACCGGAAAGTCCGGTGGCAAGGCCTGGGAGGGTGGACCTCCTAGGTATTACCCAGGCGGCGTACCTAAGTCCAACAGGTGCTGGGCCGGTCCCCGGCCCTTCACCTGTTGGGCTGAGTGTCAAGTGACGAATCCTTGACGTGTACTACCCTGTCTCCCTGCGGCTGAAGCCGCTAGGAGACACATCCCATCACAACAGACGAAGTAATGGGGTATGGGGGTAGTTATTTAAATGCTGCCCACCTCAGCATTATTTGGCACAAGGCCGGAAAGTGGTAACCCAGCAGGCTCCCCTAAAAGAGGGGCACTCCTGCAATTTAAAAAATTGCCTGAGTAACCCCGTCGGCATTCCCCGGTCGGGGGGCCTCAGGCAGCAAGCAATAAACTTGCCCCACCGGAAAGCCCGGTGGCAAGGCCTGGGAGGGTGGATCTCCTAGGTATTACCCAGGCGGTGTACCTAAGTCCAACAGGTGCTGGGCCGGTCCCCGGCCCTTCACCTGTTGGGCTGAGTGTCAAGTGACGAATCCTTGACGTGTACTACCCTGTCTCCCTGCAGCCGAAGCCGCTAGGGGACACATCCCATCACAACAGACGAAGTAATGGGGTATGGGGGTAGTTATTTAAATGCTGCCCACCTCAACATTATTTGGCACAAGGCCTGGGAAGTGGGAACCCCGCAGGCTCCCCTAAAGGAGGGGCACTCCTGCAATTTAAAAAATTGCCTGAGTAACCCCGACGGCATTCCCCGGTCGGGGCGCTTCAGGCAGCAAGAAATAAACTTGCCCCACCGGAAAGCCCGGTGGCAAGGCCTGGGAGGGTGGACCTCCTAGGTATTACCCAGGCGGTGTACCTCAGTCCAACAGGTGCTGGGCCGGTTTCCGGCCCCTCACCTTTTGGGCTGAGTGTCAAGTGACGAATCCTTGACGTGTACTACCCTGTCTCCCTGCAGCCGAAGCCGCTAGGAGACATCCCATCACAACAGACGAAGTAATGGGGTATGGGGGTATGAGACGAATGGATTCGCCAATCCTTTTTATAATCAACGAATGAAAACGTCCCAAAATTATTATAAAAATTGTCGAATTTTGGATTTAATCAGTTCGCCGTTTACTACGTAACTGACCGCCTTTAATTCTTGGCCGCCATCTTGGTTACTGATCTGAACTACGCCGCCATCTTGGTTACTGATCTGAACTACGCCGCCATCTTTGTTCAACACAATGTCTCAAAAATTAACAGGTAATGCGCCCAGTCACCGTCTTTTCTTTGACAGATCGGAATCTAAATTCGAATTGTGGCAGGTAAAATTTCAGGGATATCTAACGATTCGAAAACTACACAAAGGCATACAATCTCCAACAGAGAATCCAAACGACCTCGAATTTCTCGAAAAGAACGCGACTGTTTTTGCAGAACTGATTCAATGTTTAGACGATCGAAGTCTGTCTCTGATTATAAGAAACGCATTGGATGATGGAAGGAAAGCATTGAACATATTACGAGAACATTATTTATCAAAAGGGAAACCGAAAATTATATCCCTATATACAGAATGAACGTCTCTGAAACGTAACGAGGATGAAACGATTATCGACTACGTTATAAGGGTAGAAACAACCGCCAATGCCGTAAAACTCTCAGGTGAAATAATAAGCGATAGCTTGTTGATATCAATTACCCTCAAGAAACTTTCAGCCAATTTTAAACCATTTACAATTATTATAACTCAGAAAGACAACCCCATAAATTTCAGCGAATTTAAAGTGGCATTGCGCAGTTACGAAGAGACTACCCGTATGCTCGTGGACAATAATAACTCCAGTAATATTATGAAGTTCAAAAATGCTTCTCGAAAGCAGACACCACGAAATTACGCACCTCACTGCAACGTATTCTCCAAAAGTAATTTTCCCAAGAAAAAGAATAAAATTATCTGCTATAATTGTGGACGACCCAACTACAAAAGTTTCCAATGTCGATATAAACGCTCTAAAATGGACTCCGTAAAAAACGTTGAGAACTTTGAGGAAGAACATACATTTCTATTCACATGTAACTTTGACAATACCACAAACGGTAAAAACCTCCTTGTAGACTGTGGTGCTACGTTATCACCAAGAAATCTGATTTTATTAATTTTGATTCAAACTTTAATCCTCAAAGTCATTTTGTCGAACTTGCCGACAGTAGTCAAATAAATGATATAGTCGTGAAAAGAGGCGATGCTAAAATATCCCTAAGAAATAGTAAAGGCGAAATCTGTAACTGTATTCTAAAAAATGTTCTGTTCATACCTACATTTAAGCAATACATATTTTTCGCGCGGGTTGCAATTAAACAAGGCACGAATATACAATTTGGCTAAAATCCATCAAAATCGATATACCCCAATGGAACTGTATTTGATATTAAAGAAAATGGCCGACTATATTATTTAAAAAGTATGGTTCCCTCAAAAACTGCCTGTCACGACTTAGAAATCTGGCATGAAATTCTAGGACACTGCAATACAACTGATATTAAAAAATTACCAAATGTAGTCGAAGGCATGAAAATAATACCTTCAGACGATCTCCCAAATTGTGATGTGTGTGCACAGGGGAAAATGACAAAAGATATAAGCCGAACGCCAGACAAAAAAGCTACGGAAATTCTCTCACTTGTGCATTGTGACTTAGCAGGTCCGATCAGTCCGATGGGGAGAAACAATCTAAGGTACGTTTTGAACTTTATTGATGATTTTTCCGGTTTAATTATCCTTTATTTTCTAAAAAACAAATCCGACACTATCCTCGCCACTAAGAAATATTTAGCTGATATTGCCCCGTACGGTTCAGTAAAATGTATTCGCTCAGATAATGGGACTGAATTTATTAGTAAAGACTTTGAACTTCTATTAATTAACCACCGTATTAAACACGAGAAATCGGTGCCGTATTCCCCCTTCCAAAATGGCACCGTTGAAAGGGCATGGCGAACCCTTTTTGAGATGACAAGATACCTACTTATCGAATCGAAATTAGCGCATAGTTTATGGACATACGCTTTAATGGCAGCAGCATATATCAGAAATAGATCGTTCAATAAGAGGCTAGGAAAAACGCCGTATGAAGCGTTTTGCGGTGTAAAACCTAAAATGAATAGAATGCATCTATTTCGTTCTGATTATTTTGCATTTATAGAAAACACCAGTAAACTAAATACTAAAAGCGAAAAAGGTACTTTCGTAGATTACGATAAAAATAGCCCGGCATACTTAATCTACTTCGCAGCTCAAAATGCCATAAAAAGGGTTATATGTGTAAAATTCAACGATACATTAAATTTAAAAAATGGTCGCAGTTTAACGTCGTGCCCGGTGGATGAAAAACGTGAAATATTACCTAGCATCTTAATCGATCGCAATGAAAATATTAATAACGACGACAATTATAGTACTTCTGGCGAAAATAGTAACCAGACACGTCGATACCCAATAAGGGAGCGAAAAAGGCCAGACTTCTTACAAATTGAAAAGATACAAGATTACGCCGTGGATTACTGTTATTCGTTGAACAGCGCACCGGAAAGTTATGATGAGGCGATTAATTCAGAAAATCACCAAGAATGGGAACAAGCTATGGTATCCGAATTGAAAGCTTTATCTGAAAATAACACATACGAAATAGTGGAAAAACCAACAGATAAAAATATAATTTCGTCACGCTGGGTTTTTTTCCAAAAAAAATCACAGCTTCTGGCAGTGAAACTTTTAAAGCAAGATTTGTCGCAAAAGGTTTCTCACAAGTTTCTGGAGTGGAATATTTTGCAACATTTTCACCAACGACAAATTTAACGACAATTAGAATTTTATTACAACTTGCCACTCAATACAATTTAAAAATACATCAAATGGATGTAAAATATGCTTATTTAAATGTTCCCATTGACTGTGAAATCTACATTTACCCTCCAGAGGGATTTAAAATGAAAAATAAAAATTGGGTGTGGAAATTAAATAAATCGTTATATGGACTAAAACAAAGTGCACACAATTGGAATTTAACACTCCATAATTATTTAATAGAACAGGAATTCAAACAATGTCCCGTAGACGCGTGCATGTATACCAAAAATGTAGGTAATAAATTGTTGATTTTGGTTTTTTGGGTTGACGATATATTACTCGCCTCAAACTGTGACAACACTTTAAAAGATGTTAAAAATGAATTAAATAAAAAATTTAAAATGGCCGATCTTGGACGACTATCATGGTTCCTCGGTATAAAATTTACCTGTGAAAATGAAACTATAACTATGAACCAATCACAATACATTGAAAAAATTCTGCTCAAGTTCGGAATGCAAGATTGTAAGCCTCGTTCAACTCCCGTCGAAATGGACATAAATAAAAAAATATAGGGACCGAAACAAAATTCATAGATAACCGAATATACAGGGAAATGGTAGGGAGCCTCATCTACTTGATGACCGCAACAAGGCCTGACATATGTTACACTGTAACAAAGCTATCTCAAAACTTATAGAAACCGACAATTAAAGACCTTAATAGTGCAAAACAAATCCTTCGTTACCTAAAAGGGACCAAGGAACAATTTTTAAGATTTAAAAAATCTACATATCCTCTAAATTTAGAAAGCTTTTCGGATGCAGATTGGGTACACACACACACACACACACACACACACATACATATATATATATGCATGTATGTATATATACAGACATAAAGAGGGAGACCGGTACCCGCATTAAGCTGGTCTGCAGTTTGGCTTGTTGCTGGCTATCTTGCTCTTGCTTGTTGCTGGATGTCAGCATTTTGAACCGAGAGAGAGAGATTTAGCTGTCGTACAAAGCTAAAACTCTGTAACACCATCAGGTATAGATACTCCCTCAAGCATTTGTCTATCTAAAAAAATGGTCCTATTGCGATGGAAAAGTTGTGACGTGTGTAGGTCTGAAACGCTGGAAGCATGTAATAATTGATCTGCCATCATTATATGTATCTATGTATAGGTGTATGTATGTTTATGTACATGTGTATGTATATGTGTGTATATCTATGTGTATATGTATGTATATATGTATGTGTATATATATTTGTGTGTGTATGTATGTGTATATATGCATGTATGTGCATGTATGTATATAGGCTTGTGTATGTGTATTTATGCATGTGTGTATGTATGTAGATGTATGCATGTGTATGTATGCATATATATGTGTATGTATGTATGTATGAGCATGCATGTATGTGTATGAGTGCATATTTATGTATGTGTATGTATATATGTATATGCATATGTGTACGTATGTGTATATGCATGTATATGTGTGTATATATTTGTATCTATGTATGTATGTATATCTGTATGCATGCATGTGTGTCTGTATACGTATGTGTGTGTATAATTCATGGTGTATGTATATATGTGTTATTGTTTACAGATATGTATGTATGTATGTGTAGATATGTATATTTGCGTTTATATATATATATATATATATATATATATATATATATATATATGTACCCCAATGACCGTCTTGTATATTATTATATATGTATAAGTATGTCTATGTATGCATATATGTAATGTGTATATATGTATGCATATATGTGGGTTATTTGTATGTGTGTATGTGTATGTATGTGTATATATGTATGTATGCGTGCATGTATATATATGTATATATCAGTGACTGTCTTCAGTGTCATGTCTGCTTGTGCGTGTGAATTTTGCCGGCAGGACTAAAGTGATTTTCAGCTCATGGACTTTCAGTACCTGAGGGAGTGGCACTCGTCTGACAAGACGTTGCAATCATCATCATCATCATATATACATGTGTGTGTGTTTCGGAATTTTTAAAATAGGATTGATAATTTCGACTACTAATCTTATCTTGCTTACTTTGTTCACAGCGTTTCGGTCGATATAACCTCCGATCTACTTCGGATACAGCTTGGAAATGATTTCCTTGGGAATATAACATGAAAGGTTCATTTTTAAATTGCGTACAGGTTACTGCGTGCGAACTAAAACTTCTCATGTTCGACTTTAAGATTATTTTCTTAAGTAAGAATAGAAAGTTATTCAGTTGGAAAAAATGCACCCGAAGAAGGTCGAGGGTTAGTTCGACCTAAACGTTAAAAATATAACACCATAATGAGAATGGCAGTTCGAATAATCGAAATAATTATAATCGATTAGCAAAACAAATCGATTTCACAAAATATTCTAGCAAAATATAATGATCATTATCAATATATCGACTGATAAAGAGATGAAGGGTGTAAAACTAGATAGGAGAAATATATGTTTATGACCTATATATATATATATATATATATATATATATATATATATAGAGAGAGAGAGAGAGAGAGGGAGAGAGAGAAAGATATATATATATATATGCATATATATATATAGATAGATAGATACGAAGTTCCTTCAATAAGTTTCCAGACTTTTTTCGTATAAGCACTTTTATAATAGTACACACCTGAAGCCCTAATCGATTTGAAGTAATCGCCTCCGACTGCAACGGACTTCTTGTACCGTTCGGACAACTTCTGGAAGACTTCATAGAAGTTCTCTTGCGTGAGCGTGACAACGACCTTCGGCACAGTCTCTTTCATTGATTGAGATTGTCGAACTGACGTCCTCATCTTGGTTGTTATCGTCACAGCGTTTCGGCCGTTTTGCCCTCCGGCCTTCATCAGGTGTTTTGTATCGAACTGGGGAACCGTTTGTTAGGAGTCTCGAACCCAACCCTTTATTATTATTACGGGGGTACCGTGTTCGGACTCCAGCTAGGCTCTGGGACATAGTTGCTGATTCTCTGTTTTGAATGTTACTTTTTCACTGCCTTCTTTCAGGATTGAACTCAGCACATTTGGGTAACTGTAAACTTTGATACAACGTCTAGGACGACTCGGCCATATGTCCTAGGTTCGAGACTCCTAACAAACGGTTCCCCAGTTCGATACAAAACACCTGATGAAGGCCGGAGGGTAAAACGGCCGAAACGTTGTGACGATAACAACCAAGATGAGGAAGTCAGTCCGACAATCTCAATCAATGAAAACACCTCATCTAAAAAATACAGACAATTACAGTCTCTTTCATCTCCTTAATTGTCTCATAACGATAGCCTCTAAGGTTTTCCTTGATCTTAGTGAATAACCAAAAGTCATATAGAGAAAACTCTAGCCTATAAGGAGGGTTAGTAACTGTCTTGAAGACCATCTTGGTCAGATAGTTTGTAACAAGCATGGAGTCGTGGGTAGGAGCATCCGAGCAAATCTTCCGCATATTCTGTTCCTCGTGACTAACTGTGAGTAAAGTCCCCACACTGACATAAAACTGTCCACTTATTGTCCCTTCAGACACACGACGACCCTTGTTTATGAAATTCTTTATTTGGCCAATCAATCCGAATTTTATTGCATATTGTTCTTCTAAAGTGTCGTCACGTTCAGATTCTATCTTTACATCATCAACGCTCTGATTCCCATCTGGCATCAATTGGGGAGGCTCCATGGTTTGACAAGCTTTGGGGTTTGACCTTTACTCCTGATCTGAAATGGAACACGTACATCAGGTCTGTTGCCAAGAACGCTGGGAAAATGGTGGGATCCTTCTACCGCTCCAGAAGATATCTCACTACTGATGCAATTCTCTATATGTATAAAAGCCAAGTACGCCCAACGATGGAGTACTGCTGCCATATCTGGACAGGAGCTGCTAAAACCAGCCTATCCTGCCTTGATAGAGTACAAAATAGACTTCGTAGCTTAGTGGGAGATGTCCTTTTCTCTTTCCTGCAGCCTCTTTCCCACAGAAGAGACGTTGCGCGCCTGTCTTTGTTTTATAGTTATTTCCATGGCAAGTGCTCGTCTGAACTCCAACCGCTCGCCCCCCCCCTCGCCAATTTTTTACGAGAAACACCCATCTGGCTAAAACTACTGTCAATAATTTTCCCCACTCTTTATCTGTGCCTAAATCCAAACGTAGATTCCATGAGCAGAGCTTCTTTCTCAAAAGTGCACGACTGTGGAACTCTCTTCCGTTTGCCTGTTTCCTACCTGACTACAACTTGGATGTCTTCAAGTCCAACATAAATAAATTCCTTACAAACCGCCCCCTTAAGTAAGACACTTTATCAAATCCCCAATACTAATGATTACTACAATACTATCTCATTGATTACTGTACACGCAATAACCCTAATCCATGAGTGGCATCCGGGCCTTGATAAGTGGTGACCGCCATGTAAAAAAAAAAAGATTGCATTTTTAAAATAAATTCACCAGCTTTAGTAGGGTGTATTACAATTCCTGCTGAAGTTGTTCATTTGAACCTGGTATCATATAAATTAGTCAGTCATATCATAAGATGTACTAAAATAACACACTGAATTTTCAAGAGTTTACGACAATTTTATATGTCTGTACAAAAGAATCTAGAAAGAAGGCATCTCGTATACACACACTCACATATATATATATATATATATATATATAGAGAGAGAGAGAGAGAGAGAAAGAGAGAGAGACAGACAGACAGACAGACAGACAGACAGACATAGAGATAGAGATAGATAGATAGATAGAGGGGCTAAGAGATGGAATGATGTATATAATTATTTCAGTTATATGTATTAGATTTATATGTCTGTACAAAAGAATCTAGAAAGAAGGCATCTCGTATACATATATATATATATATAGAGAGAGAGAGAGAGAGAGAAAGAGACAGACAGTCAGACAGACATAGACATAGAGATAGAGATAGATAGATAGAGGGGGAAGAGATGGAATGATGTATATAATTATTTCAGTTATATGTATTAGACTTGGAGCTGTTAACATGGACAAAAGTTATGGTCCTTTGACTTAGAAAGAGTGTCTTATGTGAAGTTGATGATTAAATATGGTTAAATATGCGTGCATTCTTGCATAATATTTGCATATTATTTTTTTTATATAGACAAATATTACAATATATTGAACGTGCTAATGTTTCGGACAATTCGTTGGCAGGAACCAAAAGTCCTCGTCAGGCGACGTAATAAAGCTTATGTGCCACTGAAGGCGTCTGGTTCTCAGATGGAAGAAAAATATTTTTTGTTTTATAAACATGAAATATTAAAATGCTATATTTAAACGGGAGGGGTGGTAGGTTAAGTGACATTGTAGACTCTAAACAAAAAAAAGCCATAGTGGGAGGAGAGAACGTCAAGACATGACAGGATGAAAACGATGGATAAAAAGGAAAAGAAAAGGAAACGAAAAAGTAAAAGAAAGAGAAGAAAAAAATTAAACAGAAAAACGGAAAAAGGGGGGGGTCAGCATAATTACATTGCCACAAGGAATGGGAGGGGGTGAAAACATTCGAAGCTTCCTGCCAACCAATTGTCCGAAACTTTAGCATGTTCAGTGTAGCGACTGTGTAATATTTGTCTATATAAATAAAAAAATATTATAATTTGCTCTTTTTTATTGAGCACTCTTAATAAACCTTGTTTTAATTCACAAGTTATCTCTCTTGAATACCTTTTACTTGGTATATATATATATATATATATATATATATATATATATATATATATATATACATGATGCATTACTTACTCAACAGTTTAAAAACTCAGTATTCCTATCCAATCGCAGTCAAACACCTGAAGAAGGCCAAAGGCATAGTTGGCCAAAACGCGGTGAAACAATAACAACTATAAAGATGAGCATAACAGTCGGCAAATAAATAAATATTCAAATTACTAATTTTAAAGGATTACAATAAAAATGATTTTATATATATGTGAAAATTCAAAATGGCTTTATAAAAGATAAAATAACTGCAATTATATGGGAAGATAGTTGCAGTTATTTTTTATTTTATCTTTGATGAGAATAATGGAAATAGTATAATCCGACGAAATAGAGAAATAAAACACATAACTCAGTTTGTTCCTTTTTATTTCTTCCCCCCCCGTTTCTCTCTCTCTCTCTCTCTCTCTCTCTCTCTCTCTCTCTCTCTGTATATATATATATATATATATATATATATATATATATAATATTAATATCATTATAATTATTAATAAAATGAGTTAAAGCGATTTAATAAAAAAAAAAATGGATAGTGTTACAATTTACGTGAAATCTTCCGGTTTAAACTTGTAGCATTTATAAGACGTTTGTTGTCGCTGTGATGTGGAGAATAGATGCTACATTTTGGATTGTTTATTTCCAGAAAATATATTTTCTTAAATACACATTTAAAACAAATTATCAAAAGGTCATCAAACTATAAGAGAAATGGGTGTCGTTAGTTATTCTTGGTCTAAACCATCATCCTACATTTAACTAGAATCATAAACACGTTTATGTTAAACAAAAGGTCAAAATACATAAACAATCGTGTTTTTGTTATTTGGCCTTTCTACATAAATGTAACAAAAAATGATTTAATTAGAATGTCTTTTAATGAAGGAGAGTATTATATTATTTGTTCTGTGGTTTTATAATACACGCAACCTTTTCCTTCGTCTTATGTTAGATACTGCCAGGTATTACTATGGTACCATCGCCCGAGGAGTATTACTTGGTTGAGAAACGTTCTGGGAACGCAACCAGCTCCCTCCCCCGGGGAATAAACGATATCCACAGATAAGCACATGGAAACATCAACAAAAACGGGTCGAGATGTCAATGGCTATTATTTTTGGTTAAAGATGTTGAGATGTTGGATGTGGGTGTGGCTCTTTCATTCTCCTACGATGACCTCTTCACCCTGGTGGCATTTTGGTTGGAATCTTTTTTCGTCCTCCGGGCCGCTTCGTTGTTTAATGGAGGCATTCATGGCAGACACAAGAAAACACACAACACGACACAATCGTAATATTTATGAAACATAATTAACTATTTATTTTACGTTATGTATACACTGTATATTACAAAAACAATTTACACTTTACATATCCTACAATTATTAAACTAACTATGCTTAACTAGTTTGAGGGGGGTGTTAAATCTTGTTTACGGAGAAACAGAAATATGCGTGCTTATCCCATATTGTCCGGTCGAAAAAGAGGCCGATAAAAGGAAAGGGAATTCTGGGCTGCATTTTTGTGTATCACTACGCTTATGGCCAAATCACAACCCAGCCATGCCGAAGAGTGTGTTAGCATCCGTGACACTGAGATATAGTGCCACATTACCTCCTTTTTTGGAGATAAGTAATGAACAGGTTGGCCTATTTAAAACTAGCCCGAAAAATGTAGTATGGAGGAGGAATATTCTTTTATTGTTTAAATTACCTCTAGTGTGGTTTAAATTACCTAAAGAATTGTTTAAATTTCCTGTAGCATTGTTTAAATTACCTATAGCATTGTTTAAATTACCTACAGCATTTCTTAAATTACCTGTAGCATTGTTTAAATTACCTGAAGCATTGTTTAAATTACCTATATTATTGTTTAAATTACCTTAAGTATTGTTTAAAATACCTGCAGTATTGTTTAAATTACCTGTAGCATTGTTTAAATTACATGTAGTATTATTTTAATTACCTGTAGTGTTGTTTAAATTATCTGTAGTATTGTTTAAATTACCTGTAGGATTGTTTAAATTACCTGTAGCATTGTTGAAATTACCTGAAGCATTGTTGAAATTACCTGTAGCATTGTTTAAATTACCTGTAGCATTGTTTAAATTACCTGCAGCATTGTTGAAATTACCTGTAGCATTGTTGAAATTACCTGTAGCATTGTTGAAATTACCTGTAGCATTGTTTAAATTACCTGAAGCATTGCTGAAATTACCTGTAGCATTGTTTAAATTACCTGCAGCATTGTTGAAATTACCTGCAGCATTGTTGAAATTACCTGTAGCATTGTTGAAATTACCTGCAGCATTGTTTAAATTACCTGTAGCATTGTTTAAATTACCTGTAGCATTGTTTAAATTACCTGTAGCATTGTTGAAATTACCAGCAGCATTGTTTAAATTACCTGTAGCATTGTTGAAATTACCTGTAGCATTGTTTAAATTACCTGCAGCATTGTTGAAATTACATGTAGCATTATTTAAATTACCTGTAGCATTGTTTAAATTACCTGCAGCATTGTTGAAATTACCTGTAGCATTGTTTAAATTACCTGTAGCATTGTTGAAATTACCTGTAGCATTGTTTAAATTACCTGTAGCATTGTTTTAATTACCTGCAGCATTGTTTAAATTACCTGTAGCATTGTTTAAATTACCTGCAGCATTGTTTAAATTACATGTAGCATTGTTTTAATTACCTGCAGCATTGTTTTAATTACCTGTAGTATTGTTTAAATTACCTGTAGCATTGTTGAAATTACCTGTAGCATTGTTTGAATTACCTGTAGCATTGTTTGAATTACCTGTAGCATTGTTTTAATTGCCTGCAGCATTGTTTTAATTACCTGCAGCATTGTTTTAATTACCTGTAGTATTGTTTAAATTACCTTTTCTATAAAAGATGCTGGAAGTGCTCCCCATTGACATCTATGTATTTCTGGGCACATTTAACAACGTTCGTAGATACTGATTATAGATCTTCTTTGGTGATTCTCCTGATAACCTTGGTAATGTTCTCCTTTACTTTGTCTAGAGTGTGAGATTATTTGCATAAACTCTTTGTTTTAAAGTCCTCAAAAGATAAAAATCCCATGATGAAAAGTCCGGGGAACGTGGTGGCCATAACCCTTTGCTTATTGTTCTCTTCCTAAACATGTTGTGAACTCTTGTCGGTGATCTGTGGGACGTGTGACATGTAGCGCCATCTTGTTGGGAAAAGAATTTCATTTTGTCTTGGGCTGTCAGTTGGTCGTTAAAAGAAAATTATAGACATCGGGCTACTTTTAAGTGAGCCACCCTGTAGTATCCGTTCTGCTATGATACATTCTACCAGGCATTGTCTCCTCCTTTGGAAAGCAGTGTACAATAGGTTCATTTATCTAACATATCATCCTTCTCAGACATTACCACCTCTGTGTTAGGAAGATGAATCATTCCAGGTGTTATCTTCTCCTTTGGAATAGAGATAGTGCCATATATTTTCATTTGTAAAGATACATTACTCACGGGCATTACCACCTCTTTTTTTAAGAGGATGAACTATCTTAAGCTTCATCTTCTCCTTTGGGAGATGGGAGGTGTAACATATTTTCATTTTTCTACACATCTCCTCCCGTGCATTATTTCCTCATTGGGAGAATAGTATACGTTCTGACCTCATGATATCATCTTTCTGAGATCCCCTTCTTCTTCCTTAGGAAAATTGGGCAATATACTATATGGTCTGTTGTCATAAGATCATGTTCCTATCCTTTTGTGGAAGGAGATGCTAGTATAGTATATGTTTGTTTGTCTTCCCATTCATTACCTCCCCCTTTTGGGTCAGTGTAGTATATGTTCGATTACTATGATATCATCCTCTGAGGTTAGCAAAAATATTCCACTAGTAGAGCTTATATGTTCTACTATACAAACAGGACGTTTAAACAGTTGGCATAAAAATCCGACGATCCCCACGTAAGAATGTTTCATTTTGGATCCCTTAGCAGACCTTTTTTCTGGATTAAAAAGTTTTCCACATGTCTGAATACCCTATATACATAATTTCACGTTTGTAGATCAAAAATTCGTGGAGTATTACGTTGAAAATTGTCCTCATACACACACATTCTCATTTATTTCCTTCTCTCTCTCTCTCTCTCTCTCTCTCTCTCTATATATATATATATATATATATATATATATATATATATATCTTTATTTATATCTATATAATTATAAAACTCAAATGACCTTGTAACGAGTATTGTAACCCAACATCCGGTTTACGACTTCCGGTTGCGCATGTATACATAAACATAAACCCATAACACCGTAAACAAATAAACGCAAATAGCTACTTTCGCAGAATTTGACCTGCGCACTGAAATATTAACGTTATTATTTAGAAATTGTTATTTAATATGGGAAGGGTGAGGATGTTTTGCAACTATTCTGTATTACAAGTATACTGTCGCAATTTTCTTACAAATAAATCAACTTTGTATTGTTTTACTGTGTACGTTTTCAGCGTCCCAATTGTTTTTCCCCACGTTTAAATTATCTAAATGATTGTTAATACTTTCTGCATTTTTTCCATCGTTCATTTCCGTATTACGTTAGGTTATTTTAATGCAATTTTCTTACAAATAAATTTACATTAACCCGTTGACAACCATAAGAGCATTTTACAACGTATTGTTTTACTGTATACCTCTTCAGCGTTCGAATTGTTTTTTTTTCGCGTTTAAATTAAACGATATATAAAAATTTGAATAATGCAGATTTACCTACAAGTATGGCAAACTACTTATAATTTAATGGCTTTAAGTTTTTTTTTTCAAAAATAAACAATTATAAACGGAACGACTCATAGAAATCTCTATATTCTTTTTCCATTTTAACATACCTTCATAGAAATGTTTCTGTTATGTAACAAAAGCTATTTTATTTACGTCACAAGTGTCACGCTCATACATTAATTCCATAGCTAATATAACATACTGACTCAACGGGTTACGAGTAGTCTAGTATATCTCGATATATTTATCTATCTATCTATCTATATATATATATATATATATATATATATATATAGAGAGAGAGAGAGAGAGAGAGAGAGAGAAGGAGATAGAAGAAAACAAGTGAGAATATATCTATCTATATATACATAGAGAGAGAGAGAAAGAGAGAAAGAAAGAGAAAGAGAGAAAGAGAGAAAGAAAGAGAGAGAGAAAGAGAGAGACAGAGCGAAAGACTGTGAAGGAAAGAGAAAGTAAAATTAATAGAAATACACTGTTAAGAAGCACGGTAAAAATGAAAGAAGCAAAAATAAAAGATATTGTCTAAACCTTAGGTATAAAGCTGAAAATTAGATAAATTAAATAAATATTTATTTCAAAATTCACTGCACGAGTCTGATCTTTTTAACTGTCATGTTTTGAATTTCATTTTTACATTTGTTCTCAACGGTGAATTTCTATTAATTTTAAATCATGTACGCATGGTCGAATGCAAACGTTGAACTGGACGATACAATCTCTATCTTTGATAACTAAAGCCTACAGCCAAACATCATCATAGTTAGTAAGAAAATAAGTATAAGTATAGAACTGGAACCTCCTTCGTTCCAATGCACTGAGTAACCGTCTGTACGGCGAAAAAACTTCCCCAACTCCTCAAAGTTACCTGCTTTATATTACATTCACCCACGTGAATCTTGCGAGGTATGCTGTTTGTATGTCTATTTCTATTTTCCTCACATTCCCCCGATCTCAGAGATGGCAGGGGGGTGGCGCTCTCTTCAGGCCGGTGCTTCTTCGAAGGGGGACTGGGTAGGCCTCTTGTTCACTTGCGCTCTCATCCGCAGTCTAAGGGTCGAAGAACATTGCCTCCCCTGAGGAGCTACTAATATCGGACTCGCTGCTTGATGAGGATGAAGATGGTGCAAATCAGAGAGATTGCCCACTGGCTTCAGACCCGGAGTCGCTCCCGTCGTCCAGTGGTGGTGGCAACTGTGTTGCCGGCCTCAGGTCCCTAACATGGCAGGGCATACCGTCAACCATGACTGACTGCTGACTCACCACATCGGTCACTCGCCTCGTGTATATCTATTAGTGCACCGGCTTCCCGGCGGCTTTACCCAGACAGGATCCCCTGTCCTTCCTCGTTGACGACTTCTTTGTTGGGGTAGATTCCCTTTTCTCGGACTCGGCATTAGTAAATTGCGTTTGCAGGCGCTGTTCCTGGAGAGACACCATTCTTCGGTATGATGCTGTACCAATATACGGCTTCTGAGACGGTGCATTTCTTCCTGGCCGCAATTCTTTTGATGCTGCGATGGCTCCTCTCAGCAATACAGATAGCACATAAGCCCACCACAGTTGCAGCCGCACTCCCTACTCCTTCAGCAACTGTCTGACCATCCGGCTGCAGAAAATTGGGTCATTGTCCATAAGCATCTCTTCGGGTGCGCCTCTTTCAAAGAACACAGATGACAACTGGTGAGGAGGAGTCCTGACGCCCGAGTGGTCTCCAGACCGCGAAGTGCATAGGTCCACAATCAATGAGGGTAAGGAAGTGATTGCGACTGTAATGTGTAATATCCATGCCCACTCTCTGTCACTGCCTCTCACTCCCAATTGTCCTTTTTCCACTGTATCAGAGCTGGGTCAATTGACTGATATGCTTGTCAACTTTCCACTACTCTCTTGACATCTGCCCGTCTTACTTCTGGGGCAATCATTTTGGCAATATACAGTGTTCACTTAACCCCTTGGTGTTCACATTGCCGATGAATCTCACTAATACGATCCGCATCAATATTACACACGACGGCTGCACACGGCTGTTGCAGCATCTCAGAACCTCCCCGCAGCCACCATTATGGTACTCGTATCAGCGCATCTGCTCTGTTGCTTGCAGACCTGATCAACGTTACGTCTACGGTCAGATTGTACTCTTTGTTTATATCGACCAGGGAAGCGAGCCGTCTTCGTATCAACATCTCACTCGCTGCCCGTGTGGTTAGCCGTGCTCTTCCAGTCAATGCATCGGTTATCCACCAATGAATGTTCGCAGGGTAACTCCTTTTAATGTGGCATCAAGTTCGGTCATGTGTCTAGAATCATTCTCTGGACGAAGACAACAGGCGTCTTCGATAATACCATCATCAACCGCAAGAGCAACTC
Organism: Euprymna scolopes; assembly: GCF_053919585.1. NCBI lineage: Eukaryota > Metazoa > Mollusca > Cephalopoda > Sepiida > Sepiolidae > Euprymna > Euprymna scolopes. Next base: position 44,078,975 of record NC_136511.1, on the reverse strand, counting down.
CAAGGGCTAATGAACTAGCGTCCACCCAGACCGTGAACTCGTGCCCGTTAATGCATCAGTTCCCTCGCACAGTGTCGTCGCGAGTCACCCTGGCCACAGTTTCTGTCAGCATGCTCAGGAGCGTGGCATCATGCACTTTATCGACCCAACCCAATGATACGGATGCGGCACAACGTTTTAAGGCCGCCACTGCCACCTTGAGCCAACCACACACAGGGAAGTGGGCCACCGGCTTTCCACAAACAGAAAAAACGCTCCAACGAGTAATGTTGGATGGGACTTCCGGAACGTCACAACCTCTCCTCCAGTAGAGCCCCCCCTTGCTACCACTCACGCGCAAGCCAAGTACTTTTGCCCCGTCTTGCAGACGCTCCGGTTCCTTGCATGTCAGTTCGAAGTTCTCAAAATGCTCTTTGACTGAGTGGGCAGACATGAGGCTCTCATTTACAAAAATATCGTAGATGTAAGATGATGTCGCCTGACACACAGCCTCATCCTCTTGCCGGATCGCGTGCAATATTGCCGTCACAATGTCTGGTGCCACGTTGAAACCGAACTCTAGCCTGCTCAGACAATACCGAGTTCCTTTAATTTCCACAGTCTGAAATGGCCACAGCTCTTTTTCAATGCGTATCTGCCGGTGCAGTCAGCAGTGATTCCACACAGCTGTGTAATTAAATCCATTCCTAGAAGTAGGTCGTACCCAAGCAGCTCCCCGTTCACCACCAGCCACAGTTAGCACCAGAATTCTCTCCCTGTAGTAAGTGTCGCAACATGCCTTGCGCACCAGGGTCTGGGTGCATCCAGTGTCTACAAAGACAGGGCATTCACGTCTGTTAACGCGCACGCTCACTGCAGGCAGCGCCTTGTTCAGTGACGATCATAGGAGAAGACTGGCGCTGTAGCTTCCTCCCCTTGCCAGTTTCCCCGACAGGCACGAGCCAGGTGACCCCAATTTTTACATTTGTAGCACTGAAACCCGCTAAGCCTTCGAGTCAGTGAGCGCGATGAGAAACAATCTCGGGGCCAAATGGTTGGGTTCACCACACTTGTAGCAGCTTGTAACAGTGCCGAGGTCCTGAGATCCACCCTGTGATGGTTGCACAGTTGCCGCACGGTCTACAGTCTCTGGGCTCTTTTTTAGTATCACGAGCGCCCGCGCTAATACTTCCGAGATGTCCATTTCGTCTACTTGAGGTTCGGAGCAGATCCTTCACACTAGTGGGCAATCCTCCAATAAATGAGCACATCAGGCCTTTATCTGACATTCCTCCGAACAGGACCTTAAGTTCTGCCAGATAAGCATCAACCGTCTCCCGGGAATGTAACTTGCGTGCCATAAACACCTTCTATGCAGCATCTAGTTCAAATGCTGTGCAGAGGGCGTTGTGATGCAGGTGAAATCTGCCGTCTTCTCGTCCGTTAGCTACTGGTATACAGCGTATGCGCCCCCATCGAGGTCATGCCAAAAATAGCTAGTAGCACATGAACCTCCTTCACTCGTTCCAATGCACTAAGTAACCGTCTGTACGGCAAAAAAACCTTCCCCAATTCCTCAAAGTGACCTATATTACATTCGCCCACGTGAATTTCGCGAGATCACATGAGATCGTTATTGTTAAATATCGCAGACGCCATCTTAGTTTTTCTTTTTCCTGTCCAACGCGCATGACAGGCAGACACGTGGGCGCTTTACATGTATGCTGATTGTATGTCCGTTTCTATTTCCCCCACAGTCTACACCTTCCTGATTAGAAATTTTACATAAATAAATATGGGTTGGAATCACGGAAGGAAAACTATAATATTTAGTTGATCCCATGAAGGTAGATGGTTCTCTTTTTTTCCCCTCCATATGGGATCATAGTCAACTTTTCAATATCTCTACGTATTACAGCTTCCTTATCTTCTTATAGCTTTTAATGGACGAAATATCTCACTTTTGTATATTTTTCCACGTTTACACAGAATTGCATGCACGGTTCTTTATTTTCGTAAAGAAACATTATGAAAAGCAGAGAGCTTCTGTTTGATTATATCTTTTTTTTTCTATTTTTGTTATTTTTTTCGTGTGAAAATCAAAAATGTTAAAATGTTATGCGAAATGTTGCACGGGTTGTACGAGTCGCAAGGAAAAGCAACGTACGATAAGCATAAAAACGTGGATTAGGAGTACATGCGCTATGCCATAGGCACAACGTGCCGAACAGCACGCGGCGAGTACCACGTGAGCTTGTTGTTTCACTGTCCAGCCTATTGATGACTTATCTCATCGCTTCACGCTACATCCTTGGCGAAAGGATTTTGACTCATCCTCGTAAAGTAGAAACGCGTCTGTGGGCGTGCGTGAGAGGGGAGAATATGGAGGTTGACATTCTGCCAAGCGCCTGGCATGATGGCGACCTTTCTTTTAGTCTAATATATCGTTGTTCTAAGTCAGACGATGAGTTATGAGTGGAACACTTATTAGATTAGGATCGGAAACTAAATCACACTAAATAATGAAGCTATGGTGACGACGAATACGATTATGACGATCGTGATGTTGGTGTTAATGATGTTTTATAATGGCTGGTGAGATGAGGACGGGTTGAAGATGGTGCACGGACGAGTGTGATGATTGTTTCTATGAAGTTGCGATTACTTCAATAATGGTGGCACATCGTGTCATTATTAATTGCTATAATTATATTGTTGGTTGTTTTTTGCTGCTGGAGGTTGGACTGGTCTTTCTGATATTGCTTTTATAATTATTCATCGTGGTTGTGTTTAGGTGTCTGTGTTTTATATTTGTTGTAGGTTTCTTTATATTTTTTCTTTGTTGTCTGTGGTAGTGTTTTATAATGTTGTTGTTCAGCATCATTCCTTCTGATGAGTATTATTTCCCCGATATATTTCTATTAAGAATTCTTTCTAGAAAAACATCAATCGAGAAACCAAGCGAAGGTTGCGAACATCCCTAAATGAAAATGTTTTTGCAGAACAAACTGGTTTCGAACTTAGAACACGCATGTTGTCAGTCGACTTAGGCACCGTCACCTTTTCTTTGCCATGGTTGATGCTTTATATTTGTTGGCATTGTTTGCTATATCGGTGCAGTGTTTTATATGTTTATTGTTGTTGTTGTTGTTGCTTGTGATACGCTTGTTTTTGTTGTTTGTAGCAATATTGTGTTTAATATGTTTGTTGTTGTTGCTTGTCATAATATTTCGTTTTATATTTCTGTTGTTGTTGCTTGTACTGATTTTGCATTTTATATGTTTGTTGTTATTGTTGCTTGTAGTAATATTGCGTTTTATATGTTTGTTGTAGGTGGTTCTGGTTGTGATGTCTTGTTTTGTATATGCTTGTTGTTGTTGGTTCTTGCTGTGGTGTTGTATACGTTTGTTGTTGTTGTTGTTGTTTATAGCAATATTTCGTTTTATATGTTGTTTGTTGTTGTTACTTGTAGCAATATTGCGTTTAATATGTTTTGTTGTTGATTTTGGTTGTGATGTTGTATATGTTATGATGTTGTATATGTTTGTTGTTGTTGCTTGTAGCAATATTGCGTTTTGTTGTTGTTTCTCGTAGTAATATATCGTTTTATATGTTAATTGTGTTAGTCAATATTTTCGTTGGTAAACATTGTAATGTTTTATATTTGTTTATTGTTGTTTCTGTTTATAGTGTAGTTGTAATTGATGGTGATAATGGATGATCACGATCACTAAGCGTCTATATTTTTGTCTTTATTGTTTTATTTTTTTCTGAATAGATCGCATCATTACACAAAATATATGCACTAAATAAATGCGATAAATTAATGCACTAAATAAATACAGAAAAAATGCACTAAACGAGTGCGCTAAAATACATTAAATACATGCACTATATAAATACACTAAACAAATACATTAAAAATATTATAAAGCAATACAGTGTATAAATACACTAAACAAATACACTAAATAAATACAATACCTCCATACATTAAATAAAGGCTATCAATAAATATGGTAAATAAATACTAAATAAATTCACTACATAAATACACTAAAAATACACAAAATAAATGACTTATATATATACCTCAAATAAATGTCATTCAATATATACACGAAATATATACACGAAATATATACATTCAATATATACACGAAAAATTGCACAAAAATATATGAAATAAATATACAAAATAACAAAATAAAAAATCATGCACTAAATAACGTATTAAATAAATACACTAATAATGCACTGAATAAATGAAATAAATTTATGAATCATAATAAATGCACTACTTAAATACATTAAATTCGTGCGCTAAATGAATACAATATATCTATCTCTCTCTCTCTCTCTCTCTATATATATATATATATATATATATATATAAAAGTGAACGTGACAGTGTGTGTCTGTGGACATTTCCCTACGCAATAACTCTGTCAATTTTAAGTCTACAGACGCGAAATTGGATATACAGAGTACTGAGATTTGGGAAAATCTATGTGATCGGTTTTCGGCCAGAGATTTGGCTGTTAAAGGGTCAAAGTTCAACGATTTTACTTTTGAGAACTCTACCAAACTCCTCCGACAATTTTGGGTCTACACACATGAAATTTTAGATAAAGGTTCCTTGGACATGGATCTAACTTCCTAATTTGATTTGAGTCCAAAACAATAAATGTTAAAGGGGTATAATAGGGTCAAAGTTTTAAAACATTGAGCTTTTTTCTTTTTATTTTGTGTGTCTTTGTGTCTGTGTGTCTGTCTGTGAACATTTCCCTACGCAATAACTTTGTCAATTTTAAGTCTACCGACTTGAAATTTTATATACAGGGTACGGAGATTTGGGGAAACCCCATGTGATTGGTTTTCGACCAGAAATTTACATGTTAAGGGGTCAAATTTCAACTATTTGACCTTTGAGAACTCTACCAAACTCCTCCGACAATTTTGGGTCTAAACACTTGAAATTTTAGATATAGGTTCCTTGGACATGGATCTAACTTCATAACCCTATTTGAGCCCAAAACAATAAATTTTAAAGCGTCATAGTAGGGGTCAAAGCTTAAAAAAATTGACCGCTTTATTTTTATTTATTTATTTTTATTTTTATTTTTTTGCTCAACATACACCTCCAAACACCCGGGCAACGCTGAGCTGAAATGCTAGTAAAACAATAACTCCACTATAAAACGCACTAAATAAATGAACTATATAAATACATTATATAAATACACTATATAAATACATTAAATAAATGCACTAAATATATGTCTTGCATAAATACACCGAATATATACACTAAGTATATATATATGATATAAATACTAGAAATACATGTTAAAAATAAATGCTTTAAACATATTAGTTAAACAATAATATATTTATGGTGATAATTGCTGTTAATATATTTTCATAGTTTTATATATGTGTACGTTTATGCGCATATTTGTGTGTGTGTACATTTGTTTTGTGTATTCATTTAGAGTATTTATTGGTGTGTATGATCCATATTGTTGCGATGCAAGTATTTGATTGTTGACTTGGTAGCAATGCTCCGTTAACAACTTGTGCCTAAGAAAATATAGTGCATAAATAAACCTTATGTCGTCTATGAAACGATCGTACACAATTCTAAATCGCTATTGTTATGAATTCTTGCAACATATGTAAATGATTTTGTATTAATTTATCTATTTCATTTTCTCCCTATTTAATACACGCGCGCACATATACGCACGCGCGCACACACACAAACACACAAACATATACATAGATATTACAGTTCGCCGTGTTTTTTGTAACCACGGATTCCGTTATCTTTCTGCTTGAATAAAATTCAATTATTAACGCTGACTACGTACCAGATTTAACTTTGGTCTTAAATCATATCTCCATCATAAAAGTATATTTACAAAATTCTAAGGTGTCGAAAGGTGCGGGTAGGATGAGATACGTTTTTGCATGGTGGAAGAAGCTTGGAAAATACCAGTGGAAGGTGCACATGCTCCGGAACACACGTGCGAGATGATAGTTTTGGCAAGCATGTAAGAAAAATCGGACGCGCTTCGGCATCGCCACAACGAACCTAGCTGCCCACGCAGTTTGGGGAGTTTGAGGTGGCATTACTGAAAAGGTTCCTTCTTTTTCAATCGTTTGATTAAATGATTAGAGATTTTGTTTCAAGTGATGGAAATGTTAAGTATAATATCTATTATCTTGCAACTAAAAAAAGACATTTTCCTTCGCTCCTTAATAAAGAGCAATGTGTATAGATTTATATATATATATATATATATGTGTGTGTGTGTGTGTGTGTGTGTGTGTGTGTGTGTGTGTGTGGTGTGTTTTGGTCTCAAATAAAAATAAAGACCCAGGTCCAAGTTACGTACATCTAAAATTTCAAGTGTTTAGACCTCAGATTAGCGGAAGAGTTGGGTAGAATCTGCGAAGGTCAACTCTTTAAACTTTGACCTTTTCGCCCCCAAAACTGATTAGAATGCTTGCCGCATGTCTGAATGCCCGTTATATAAAATTTCTAATGTTTAGACAAAAATCTGGCTGAGTAGTTTGCTTGAGATCGCAAAAGTCAATATCTTTTTTACTTTGAGCCTTTGGCAGCTCAAATTTTTGATTCAACCCGATTAAAAAGCTTGTTTTATCTCTGAATACCCTTTATGTAAAATTTCAAATATTTCGACCATAAATTGGCTGAGTAATTCGATAGAGACCGTAGAGGTCATATTTTTTAAAACTTTGACGCCAATAGTAACCCATTGACATTAAATGTTTTGGGCTCAAATAAAATTAAAAAGTTTGACCTATGTCCAAGTAACCTACATTTAAAATTTCAAGTGTTTAGACCGAAAATTGGCGGAGTTTGGTAGAGATTTAAAAGGTCAAACCATTAAACTTTGGCCCTTGACAGCCGAATTTCTGGCCGAAAACCGATTGAAAACATTTTCCCAAATCTCATTACACCTTATGTCAAATCACGAGAATTGATAGAGTAGTTTAGTAGGGAAATGTACACACACACACACACACAATTTTACTCTCTCTCTCTCTCTCTCTCTCTCTCTATATATATATATATATATATATATATATATATATATATATATACACATATATATATATAAAGGTTCAGTGCAGTTGCAAGATATTTATATAATAATCATACTTTCAGAGCAACAGACACTAGTGTTTTATGCTTACGCAGTCATCAACGTATGAGTGACAATATCTGATGGTCATGAGAATCGAACCCAGCCACAAAATCACTTTTGACTTCATTTGGCCACAAAGCCACTTTTGACACCATTTCTGGGTCACCAAACAATTGCTACGAGGATGAAGAGAATTAATAACTAATAAACGCACAATTCGGGAGCAGACATTCGACAATCTAGAGTGTTCAAAAGACAGATTATATATATATAAATTTAGACAGATTATATATATATATATATATATATATATATATATATATATATATATATATATAAGCAAAAGTACCTGTCGTTGACTGGGTTCAAAAACAGCCTACAGAAAATGGACTCTGATTTATGAAAGTATGATAGGTTATGAAAAGGAAGGGTTGTAAAAAGATAGCTTCGAATTTGGGGGTATTAAAACCAAAGCAAAATATGATGAAAGTAAAAATGAAATAGATAAACCCCATGATTTATTATACCATACCTGTTCACACTAAAACACTTATCACAATATTCTGTGCATTTATATTTAAAAAACCTTGTTAAACTTTGTGACATATTTCCATTCTATGGAGGTCAGGTGCGAACGAACACCCCATGATTTTATTATACCATATTTCTTCAAACTGAAACATAATTATCAAAGTATACTTACGCAGATAGATATGAAAAGTCTTTATTAAAGTTTGTGCCTATTTCATTCTATGGTGGCCAGGCGCGAACGCAGACTCCACAATTTTATTATACCATCCCTATTTAAGTAAAAACATACTTATCAAAATATTCTTATGTACATCTATATAAAAAAAATCTTGTAAACGTTTTTTTTTTAATTTTTTAATTTTTTTTTTCATACTTTTTGGGCTAGGAGCGAGCGCAGACCCCACAATTGTAATGAACCACCGTTCTTCCAGATCAAACATACCCATTCCTGTGTCTCGATACATCTTCTATCATTATATGTGATCAGTTTTTTAAAATAGTCAACCATATAGGAGCCCATTCGTGACCACACACATACACACACATTCAGCTTTATATATATACTATAATGATTATATATATATATATATATATATATATATATATATATATATATATACTATCATTTCAGCCCAGTGTTGCCCGGGTGTTTGGCTCAAACAAAGTTATCAAGTTAGATCCATGTCCAAGGAACCTATATCTAAAATTTCAAGTTTTTATACCCTATATTGTCGGAGGAGTTTGGTAGAGTTCTAAAAGGTCAAATAGTTAAACTTTGACCCCTTAACAGCCAAATTTCTGGCCGAAAACCGATCATATAGGTTTTCCCAAATCTCAGTAACCTGTATATCAAATTTCGAGTCTATAAGCTAAAAATTGACAGAGTTATTGCGTAGGGAAATGTACACAGACAGACACACAGACAGACACACAGACGGTTACACAGACACGTTCACTTTTATAGATATACTAGCATGGGTGCCCGGCGTTGCCCGGGTATTTGGAGGTGTATGTTCAGCAAAAAAAAAAAAAAAAGCGGTCAATTTTTTTAACTTTGACCCATATTATGACACCCCTTAACATTTATTGTTTTGGGCTCAAATCAAGTTATTAAGTTGGATCCATGTCCAAGGAACCTATATCTAAAATTTCAAGTGTTTTAACTCAAAATTGTCAGAGGAGTTTGTAGAGTTCTCAAAGGTCAAATCGTTGAACTTTGACCCCTTAATCGCCACATTTCTAGCCGAAAACCGATCATATAGATTTTCCCAAATCTCAGTACCCTGTACATAAAATTTCGAGTCTGCAGACTAAAAATTGACAGAGTTATTGCGTAGGGAAATGTACACACACAGACAGACACACAGACAGACAGACACGTTTACTTTTATTTCAGCCCAGCGTTGCCCGGATGTTTGGAGGTGTATTCTGAGCAAAAACAAAAAAAAAGAGTTAATTTTTTTAAACTTTGACCCCTTAAAGATTATTGTTTTGGGCTCAAATCAAGTCATTAAGTTAGATCCATGTCCAAGGAACATATATCTAAAATTTCAAGTGTGTAGACCCAAAATTGTCGGAGGATGTGGTAGAGTTCTCAAAAGTCAAATCGTTGAAGCTTGGCCCCTTTAATGCGAAATTCCTGGCCTAAAACCGATCAGATCGATTTTCTCAAATCTCAGTACCATGTATATCAAATTTCGAGTCTGTAGACTTAAAATTGACAGAGTTATTGCGTAGAGAAATGTACACAAACAGACAGATACACAGACATCAGACACACAGACACAAGACACGTTGACTTTTATAGATATACTAGCATGAGTGCCCGGCGTTGCCCGGGTGTTTGAAGGTGTATGCTGAGCAAAAAAAAAACAACAAACAAAAAAAAAACGGTCAATTTTTTTTTAATTTGACCTCTATTATGACCCCTTAAAATTTATTGTTTTGGTCTCAAATTACATTATTAAGTTAGATCCATATCCAAGGAACCTATATCTAGAATTTAAAGGTGTTTGGATCCCAAATTGTCGGAGGAGTTTGGTAGAGTTCTCAAAGGTCAAATCCTTGAACTTTTACTCCTTAACAGCGAAATTTCTGGCCGAAAACCTATTACGTAGATTTTTCCAAATCTCAGTAACCTGTATATCAAATTTCGAGTCTGTAGACTGAAAAATAACAGAGTTATTGCGAATGAAAATGTACACAGACACACGGACATGCAGACAGACACACACAGACACACAGACACGTTCACTTTTATATATAAAAAGATATATTAATACAGAAATATAAATTTAGTGACTATACTTGAAAATTCAAAATGTCGTAATAAAAAGAAAAGGTAATTGCAATCGTGCCATATGTATATAATTTTGCGTTTAATCGATCAATAGGTGCTAGTTCTTCTAAGGAGTTAAGATCAAACGTATTTATTATTTGATATATATATAATGCACTATATATATATATATATATATATATATATATATATATATATATATGTGTGTGTGTGTGTGTGTGTGTGTGTGTGTGTGTGTTTATTGATTGATATAATAAATACACTAAGTATATATACGATATCATCTGACTGACCAACAATATGGATTTAGACAACCCCGTTCCACAGCAGACATCCTAACTGTAATCTCTGAACGTATATACCATTCACTAGACAAAGCGGGGAAGGGCAAAGCTATATATGTAAGGCTTTTGACAGGGTATGGCATGAGGGTCTCCTCAGGAAAATTAGATCATACGGTATCACTGGTAGAATACTTAACATAATTAAATCCTTCTTAGAGAAGAGAAAAATTCAGGTTGTCCTCGACGGTCGTACATCTAAACAATATGATATAAATGCGGGAGTGCCGTAGGGTTCTATCCTTGGACCTCTATTGTTCTTGATATTCATAAATGACCTCCCCTACAAAATTGCCTCTGAGATGGGTATATATGCTGATGACACTACACTCTATGGCAGGCATGACAGGAAGATGAATGAACACATTTCTAAAGAAATGGCCGAAACACTAGAGGAAGACCTCCAATCTGTAGTGGAATGGGGACAAAAATGGTTGGTCACGTTCAATGCCGCGAAGACTAAACTAGTTTCATTCAATAATTACAAGAAACCCTCTCTACCACCTATAGCAATGGCCAACGACTCTTTATCTGAGAGTACATCTTTCAAACTCCTTGGCCTAACGTTCACAGGAGACATGAGTTGGAACAATTACATTGAAGGCATTGCCAGGGGCGCTGCAAGAAAGGTAGGCTCTCTCTACCGTGCTAGACAACTACTAACACCCGAAAGTATCCTGTACCTCTATATGTATGGAGTATTGCTGTCACATTTGGGCTGGTGCATCTGCTACTAGTCTCTCACTCCTTGACAAGGTTCAAAAGAGAGTCGCAAACCTGATAGGCCCTGAACTGGCATCTAAGCTTCAGCCTCTGTCCCATCGACGAAACGTTGCATCCCTCTGCCTGTTCTAGTTGGTTTGTTATTATTATTATTATTATTATTATTATTATTATTATTATTATTATTATTATTATTATTATTTCTGCTAGTGTTGTTTTTATTTCTGTCCTGGTGTCTACTTTTTTTATTGTTTATTTTGTTGTTGTTTACATTGTTTTCATTAAGTATTTTGTTATTATGTGCCTTAATTATCATCTCTAAATTTTCGCAACAACTGTAAGATAATTCAAGGTATTTTTATTGAAGATTTTGTGTAAGGGGTTGGTTGCGGGAAAGTGTTTTTCAATAAGATCTAGAAATTTCTTGCCAAGTTTTGTTTTTAACATTTGATTGTATGGGGCCGTATACCAAATTATGGTTCTTTTTCTTCTGTTTTTAATTTTATTATAGTTGTTGGTGTTTTGTTGTTTATATTTGATATCTATATTTTTGTATCCACTGTTTTTTAGGGCTGTTTCGTAAATATTGGATGACCTGTTAAATGCATTTTCATCGCTTGAGTTATTACTGAGTCTACTTACGATCGAGTTAGGAATATGTTTTATAATTGATGGTGGGTGGTTGGACTTAGGGTTTACGTAAATTGGAGTAGCGTTATCTTTTAAGTATGGTTCATATGTGTTTTTATCTAAGTTTAACGTGACGTCCAATCAAATGTTAAAAACAAAACTTGGCAAGAAATTTCTAGATCTTATTGAAAAACACTTTCCCGCAACCAACCCCTTACACAAAATCTTCAATAAAAATACCTTGAAGTTATCTTACAGTTGTTGCGAAAATTTAGAGATGATAATTAAGGCACATAATAACAAAATACTAAATGAAAACAATGTAAACAACAACAAAATAAACAATAAAAAAAGTAGACACCAGGACAGAAATAAAAACAACACTAGCAGAAATAATAATAATAATAATAATAATAATAATAATAATAATAATAATAATAATAATAATAATAATAACAAACCAACCCCGGACAAGTACAACCATACCATAAATAAAAATACTAATAACGAACAAGATAAATGCAATTGTAGACACCGCACACTTTGCCCAGTCCAAAATAAATGTCTAACAAAAAGCGTAGTCTATCAAGCAACAATATTTGCAAAAGAAAACCCGAATAACAAAAAATATTACATAGGCATGACTTCCTTAGATTTCAAAACCCGATACTATGACCACAAAAGCACATTCAAAAATAAAAAAAACACCGTATAAAAACAACACTAGCGAATAAATACTGGGAACTCAAAGAAAGCGGACATTCGCCGGTAGTCGAATGGAAAATAATAAGACAAGCTACCACATGCAGACATTTAGACGACCCATGTAAATTATGCCTCCATGAAACATTTTCTATCCTGTACTTTAAAGAACCTCAAAATCTATTAAACTGTAGGCGGGAAATAGCAAACAACTGTGTTCACAAAATAAAACTTACTCTAGGATAGCGATACAAAATTGCTTTAAAACTAACAATAACAATAGAAAACAAACAAATAAATAAATTAAATAAACATGAATATACATAAACGATCACACGCATATATATATATATGTATGTATATATATATATATGTGCATTATTGTGTACACATAGGTATATTTATATGTATATAAAAAAGAAGTAGAACGGCCACCTAAAACCACTAACCTAGCTCTAAAACAGATCCTTTGTTTGATAAAATGCATGCCCATTGGCTGGTAGGAAGGGGCGCGGTGGATACTAGAAAGCTGATTGGCCAACTAGTAATCCTCAACATGTATAAAAACAAGAAGCAACGACAGAATTCGCGCATAAGCCTGACGAATCCTATAGTTGGATGAAACGCAGAATATTCAGTGTAGCTTAATCGCCATATATAATTTATAAATTACTAACTAGCTCTACCTACGTATTGAGCACTTTTGAAGTAAATACTTAAAGTTTACGCATAAATTTATACTTTCGTATAGTAAATTTATGTGAATAAATGAAATAGTTATATATATATATATATATATATATATGATAACAATTTTGCGCTACGAAACAGGTTATGTCAAGAATTGTGCATGTCAGTGTACTTATAGAAATATATTTTAAGATGGTCAATATATTTGGAATGTAGACTTTTGTCATTTATATATATATATATATATATATATATATATATATATATATATATACACATATAATTATTTCATATATCCATATAAAATGTGATATCGGTCTCTCCTCTTACTAATGGCAAAACAATGTCAGAAACTGAGCTAACAATGCAATTATATTTTTTTAAATTATTTTTGTAAAATATTTTTGCAAAATATTTTTTGCCCAATTAAGTTTATGATTCACCAGAGTTCATAATTTAGATGAACTCAGAATGAACTTATGTGGACATTATTTCACTCTACAGGATATTCTCTGAAGTAGACATATATATATATATATATATATATATATATATATATATATATATATATATATATATATATATATATATGCATACATACTATATAAACATATACTATTCGCTGTGCTTTTGTAACCATGGATACCTTTATCTTTCTTTTTGAATACTATTGAATTAGTAACGCTTATTACGTACCAGTTTCAACTTTAGTCATAAAAGAGAAGAAATCATTCCTCCATTATAATATATATATATATATATATATATACATATATATATATATATATATATATATATATATACATATATATAAGGGAAAGAAAATTAAAACCGTAAGTTGAACTTTACAATCAAAACTTATTGTTTGACTGAATACTCCAAAAACAATTTACAAAGTCCTTATTCCGCAGAGTTTCAAAGAATGCTATTCTTGTTATTCTTCTCATCAGAGGACATAAAGAAATCAGCAAATTGTATTTGTAGCAATTCTAGAATTTGCTAGTTAGTCATTAAGTTAAGCCGAAATTTATTGTAGTTATAAATTGCCAAATAAAATGTGAAAAAATGTTGGATATGTGAAAATGATATACATAAAAACAAACCGCGTATAACTGCGTATATCAGGTAAATATTACATCCCTTTGTTCTCATTAATATATATATATATATATATATATATATATATATATATATATATATATATATAGCAGGGGAACCTGACTTTCCCTGGCCATGAAATACGTTTAAATATATTTTAATTCGTACAGATTTCGTGTATTATTATTATTATAGATTCGTTATTTCAAAAGAAAAAAGTATTTGGGTTCCATCAGCTAGAATCGAAACCGAAAGCAAAACTGTAGCATTCAAAGCTGGCGGCGTTACCACTTGACCAACGTGACACGCATATGAACTGAGTTTTATAAATTAGACTGGCAGGAATGGGCTTTGCCTGATGATAAAATAAGCTTAAGTATGATATTTCGCATAAAAGTATTTTTGTTCCATCAGCTAGAATCGAAATTGTAGCATTCAAAGCTGGTGACGTTACCACTGTATCAACGTGACGTGCATATAAACTGATTAAAGATTTAAAAAATAAAAATAAACTAAGATTAATGTACGAAATGTGGTGCGATATTTTTTTACCACTTAAAAACTGTTTTAACCGGCTAAAGACATAAGAGGACGGTCCATAGAAAATTCAATCATTTGAATCCCTCAGGGCTGCTCTGCAGCTTTTAGTTTAAGAGAGAGTTTGAAAACATGGAGACAGACAGACAGACAAATAGACAAACAGACAAGTCGCTTTTTATATATCAGATTATTATTATTATGCGTATTTAGGTAGCATTCATTTTAATAAACGTTGGAACAACAAAGTTTCAATAGGATTTAGGTCTGGGGAATGAGGGAACTCACTTCATCACTCAAACCAACCTAACGAAACTTTTGATGCATGGCATAGGGCATTTGTCGTGTTGGAAGATTACATCACTTGTTATTAAATATTTTAGTCAAAGAGATTTGGTAAAGCTTGTTAGTATTAATTGTGGAGTTCATTCTGCCCTCACATGTGTACAACAGTCCAGTGCCTGAAGAAGCTATGCAGCCCTAAACCATTATACTTCCGCCTCCAAATTTTACAGTTGGAACCACATAATTAGGATGAAATGCCCTTCCTTCCCTACGGCGAACATAAACTGTTCAAGGGATGCCAGAAATTCGATGAAAAAAAAATGAGAATTTGTTACAATTATTGAATAGATATTATGGATGTGTATTCACAGAAAATTTTCAATTGTTCCTTTCAAAGTTTAGGAAAAAAGGAGCTGTTAACTTACCTCAAAATTACTTTCGTCTGCTTAAACAATTTTAGCCCAATCATCAGCTGTCCAATTTTCATAATTTTTGGCAAATTCTAGTTGTCTTTTTTTTTACCTTTTTTTTTTTTACCTGAGACAAGTATGGCTTATTCCTTGCTTGCATCTTTTTAATCCTGCTTCTGATAACCTTTTTCTCACTGTTCGAGCAGAGCTGTTTTAGTTTGCAGCAAGCTCTGAAGAACTTTTCTTTCCTATCTGCAAAGTATGCTCAAAGATCTGTCTTCTCTTGCGGTTGTAGATTTTTTACAGCCTTGTCCTTTCCTGTTTTTGAAAGACTTTCTTTCCTTTGCACCTTTTGTATCATTGTTTGAACTCCCTTCGTTGAACATTCCAATTTCTACCTGAGAATATTTTTCACCAGATAAAGCAACAATGTGTTGCCTTCTAATTTCTGAAAGCTGCTCCTTTAGAGGCATTTTCAATTAAATATACTATTATAGCACTGGCAGGAATCAAATATTACTTGAGACATAAGAAACAATTTTTAGTATGACAATGAATCATGTTGAATATTGGAATGAATTTAGTATGAAACTCAGCTGAAACTCTCAAAACGGCTTTAATAAATACTACAATCTCTTGTTAAATAGTTTACATTTGCTCTCAAATATTTGTTCGCTTTACAATTCTTAACATTTAAATGTGTAGGTTAAAACTATTATCCAAGTTTTTTATATGTGCTCCAAAATTTTTACTATGGCTGTATATATATATATATATATATATATATATATATATATATATGTGTGTGTGTGTGTGTGTGTGTGTGTGTGTGTGTGTGTGTGTGTGTGTGTGTTACATTAAAAACGACTTCCTTGTGTCACATTTTGTTTTCGTGGGGAAGCAAATAAATACCCAGTCGACACTGGGTACTCGTACTGGGCTGGTCACTGAAGTGTGGTGTCTGCACAGATGCTGCACTCAAATTAATTGTCCTTATTCAATGGAGGGGGAACCCTTCTATACTAAGGCAATTTTATATTTACAGAATCCCCTTTTGAGTGGAGCTGGCTATCTCTCACATAAAACCGACCTTGTGTCACATTTTGTTTCGTGGGAAACAAATAAATAACCAGTCAATATCCGGTGGGCCAACCTAGGTCGTTCGTCGGCTACGACGAACAACTCACCTATTGTATTCTTTATAACAGGGCTATAACAGTGGCGACATCAGATTTCGAACTCACAGAGGTCACTCGAATTTAAAATAACCCCAGCGTTCAAAAGAACTCCCGACCGAAAGATGACTTAAACCAAGCTAGTGTTCAGAAAACACTGATGAAAGTAAAAACGAACTCATAAAAACCAAATGAGTGCATGGACATACAGGTTTGAATTGCAAACTCGTGGAAAGTAAGAATATTTTCATATTTTTTCTTCTCTTCCCACTATATCTGGGGCACCCGTAAATACAAAAGAAAGAGAATACGAATGATTCGTGTTTTTTTTTCGGGTCATTAAATAAGTGTGTCAGCGAACTTTTTTTTTACTTACTAAAAAAAAGTAAATACGGTATTCGGCCGTTTTCGTCATGGTCAATTTTTTTTCTGTTCTATGGGAAAAGACATTTGCTTTGAAAAATCTTAAATGTTTCTGTTGGCATATATTTTTCTCATCTATGCAAAAGACATTCTTTTTCTAAGGAATTTAAAACTGTTTGTTTAACGTTCGTTTGTAAAGTGATTAAAGGAAACGAAATGCTGTTACGTTTTGCCCCCAGTTGTTCTAAAAAATACTAAAAACTGGTTAATCTGAACACTGTTTTGTTAATTTTCTGCAAATTCGGTATTTTGCCCACCATGAAAGAATAGACCCCTTACAGAGGACATTGGAACAATTATTAAAACTGAGAATTGAACTACAGAAACGCTTAGATAAAAGACAACAATAATTGTATGAACACCATAACGCTCAGATGAAAGACAACAACAACAACAAAAACAGCAGCAGCAACTAGTGGGGCTAGAGACTCAGCAATATGAAAATCAACAGCGCATGAAAGAGCTGCTTACTCAAGTCATAAAAATTAATACGTCCACCGAATTTTCACAAGATTCATTATGGAATGCGATTGCCAATTTCTGCTGCGGACCTGAAGAAGGTAAATCATTCGAAACTTATTTTCGTCGGCATGAGAATTCTTTTTAGTCCCGACTGTAAACAGTAGTCGGACTAGAAAAAAGGTTTGTTTACTACAGGGTGACCCCCCCCAAAAAAAAACATGCTCCAACTCTAATTAGGCCACGTTTCTTAATGTTTATTATATTAAACCCCTCACATCAAAACACTAGGGTCTTTAGCCTTTTTTTCTCCGTCCTACAGCATATGTTCTAGATGGCCTCCATTTAGCTTTTGTTTTTTTTTTTTGGGGGGGGGGTCACCCTGTATTACAAAAACTAGAGACGGTCGAGCATAACATGTTTGTGAATTTCATTCTACCTCGGAAAAAGTCGGAATTAACTTTCGACGAGACGATGGACGTTCTTACAGAACTAAAGTGCGTCTAGGGATTATATGCAAATAACAAAGTTTTTTGAAAATAATTGTATGAATTTTTCATGTCTGGAATGTTATGGATTCTTTTTGATTTGTACTCACCTAAAACGAACGGCCTTGAAAATAATTCTTATAATTAATAGAAACAGATTAATCCGACAATCATTTATTTATTTGCAACTGTCATCGTTTATTATATTTTTTCTGTGAAAAAAAACTTTACATATTTTATATCAATTTATAGGGACCTTTTAGAGATTATATCATAACATACATGTGATTTTACAAAAAATAAAATAAAACATCCATTTTTACAAACACATTTTATCCAGTTGATAAGCAGATTTTTTCATGTTTTAAAAAATAATTCGCCAAATATAATTCTGAACTTTTATCAATAATAAAATAGCAAACAAGAATTTTAGATTTTTTTTTAAATTTTGATTTAAAAAAAAAATTATATTCAAAATTTTATAGAAAATCTTTTCAAACTCGAAAAACATTTTGCAAAAAGTAATTTTATTGTGAACTTTTACAAGCAATTTTGAAAAATGTTAATAAATAAAGCATAAAAAAATATTGGATTTATTTTGTTCAAGATTGATGTATACACACACGAGAAAATAGGGTTAAAAGTTAGTTTGACTTTTTAAGAAATGCGCAGATAAAATGTACTTAGTTTAAACTTTAGAGATAATATCGTAACTCACATATGATTTTAAAATAATATCGTAACTCACATATGATTTTACAATAATATCGTAACTCACATATGATTTTACAAAAGATAAAACACAAAAAAAACAATAAAATATATTAAAACATTCCATCATTTATTGTACCTTTCTTTTCAAGTACTCTCACCAGCCAATTATCAATATCTGATGTTAAATTTGCAATTGTAAAGCTGATATATTATTTGCAGCAACCTTAACTGATTCTCAAAGGGCTTTCTGTTAAATTGCTTCCTATTGCGATAAATTTCTCTTTTGAGAATGCTTCACAGTTTATCAATGATATTTAAGTCACAACTATTTGCGGGCCAGTCTATATACGTATCTCCAAAAACCCTTTTCCTCCAACCATGATTTGGTAAACTTTGATGCGTGACTTGATGCGTTGTCTTGCATACAAATTATCTCCTCTTAGCAATAGACTGTTTATCCAGCCATTCAAAGAAATGTTGATCTAAAAACTCGCAGTAATGTTTGGAATTCATTTTAAGGCTATCTTTTTTTATTATTCAATTTTCATCCCAAACAGTGCCACTTTGAAGTAGGGGACTACTATCGGAGACATAAGTTGCAGGGGTGTTATGAGGGGAGATGAGTAGCAAGATGTCTGTTCACATTACACTTGAACTTCTGCATGTCAGTACAGTTGGGAAAGCAGAATCCCGGAAGGGAGTTCCAAAGTCTAGAAACTCTGGTGAAGAAACTATTGGAGTAGAAGGTTTTCTTACATCTGGGGATCTCTACTGTGTAGGAATGGGATGTAGCTGCTTGTCGGGTTTGTCGGAGGTATTTACGTCTAGGGGGTACAAGTGCTTGTAGTTCGTCAGAGCATCCACCATTAAAAGACTTGTAGAACAGGCAGAGGTTGAAGCTTAGATGAAAGTTCAGGACCTATCAGGTTGACGACTCTCTTTTGAACCCTGTCAAGAAGTGAGAGACAAGTAGCGAATATTGGCCTTATAGAGGTACAGGATACTTTCAGGTGTAAGTAGCGTTCTAGCGCGGTAGAGAGAGTCCACCTTCTTCGCAGCAGCCTTGGCAATGCTCTCAATGTATCTATTCCAGTTCATGTTCATTGTAAACATAAGGCCGATGAGTTTAAAGGACGTACTTTCGGGCAGTGTGTTCTTGGCCATTGCTATTGGTAGTTGTGAATGTTTCTTGTAGTTATTGAAGGAAACAAGCTTAGTCTTGATAACATTGAATGTGACCATCCATTTTGTCCCCATTCCACTACAGATTAAAGGTCATCCTCTAGTGTTTCTGCCATTTCCTTAGATATGTGTTCATTTGTTTCTCCCTTGTGCTTGTTATGGAGAGTGGTGTCATCGGCAAATATACTCATCTCAGAAACAATTTCATTAGAGAAGTCATTTATGAATATCAGGAATAATAAAGGTCCGAGGATATACCCCTGATGTGCACTTACATTTATATCATATTGTTTAAATGGATTGTTCTCTTACTTAAGAAGGATTTAATTACATTATGTATTCTTCCAGTAATACCATATGATCTAATTTTCCTTAGAAGATCATCGTGCCATACCCTGTCAAAAGCCTTAGATATATCGAGGGCTACCGCTCTACCCTTCCTTGCTTTGCCTAGTGAACGGTATATACATTCACAGATTACAGTTAGGATATCTGATGTGGAACGGGCTTGCCTAAATCCATATTGATTGTCGGTAAGGAGTTTAGCAGCTGTAAAGTGATGGACTAGAGCTTGATTAATTAAGGACTCAAATATTTTGGCGAAAAGCGGGAGAAGGCTAATGGAACGATAATTCAATGGGTCAGTTCTTTCGCCAGAATTCTTGAAAACTAATACCACAGAGGCGGTTTTCCAGCAGTCAGGAAAGCAAAATTCGTTAAGGCATTTGTTGTAAATTGAATTGGAGCAACCTCAGCGGAGTATTTTTTTTTAATAGCACAGCCGGGATGAGGTGTCTAGGTTTTTTATGATATCATGTACCTGGGAAGGGGTGATTTTCAAATCATCTAGTGTGGCGTCTGTCTGCAAATGAAAGTCAGGGAGGGAGTGGTGTATTAGGTCTTCAACTTTAAATGACCCCACTAGCTCATTGCAAATAATCCCAGCCCAAATCCGCCACCTTGTTTACTTTTAACAAAATGTTTCGAGTCACGTTGGTTACAGACCCATCCTCGTCCCATCCATTCGGCCCATTAATTGTGATTCTTGACTCGTTAGTGAACAAAACTTTATTAAAATCTGTTTTCACGTATTTCTTTGCCCACAGTAAGCATGTGGTTTTCTTTTTAAAATAGGTTTTTTAGTTTAAGTTCTTACATTAGCAAACTCCCTTAATGCTTTACATCTTGTTTCTCTTGACAATTTAGGACGTCCAGCTGCCTCAAATTTGAAAGCACTTGATGCATTTGGGTTTCTAATTACTTCTCTACAGATAGGAGACAGATCACAGTTAATTTCCTGAATTCAGCTGTTCTTTTTTGTCTCTTTCTTTCTTGGTTTAATTCCCAGTTCACCAATTTTCTTGATTGTTTGGTGATCCCTATTAAAATCTTTCGAAATTTGTAGAGACGACTCTCCTTTGTCAAATTCTTGAATTATGTAGTGTTTTTAATCCATTTTTAGTTTGTGTTTTTTTTTTTTTTGCTCAATTCTACCACTTGCAAATAATCTCTTGACACTGCAAAATCTATATATCTATAAAAGTGAACGTGTCTGTGTGTGTACATTTTCCTACGCAATAACTCTGTCAATTTATAATCTACAGGCTCGAAATTTGATATACAGGGTACTGAGATTTGGGAAAATCTTTGTGATCGATTTTCGGCCAGAAATTTGGCTGTTAAGGGGCCAAAGTTCAACGATTTGACCTTTGAGAACTCTACCAAACTCCTCCGACACTTTTGGTTCTAAACACTTGAAATTTTAGATGTAGGTGTGATTGGCGGAGACATGGATCTAACTTCATAACTTAATTTGAGCCCAAAACAATAAATGCTAAGGGGTCAAAATAGGGGTCAAAGTAAAAAATAATTGACCGCTTTTTTTTTTGCTCAACATACACCTCCAAACACCGGGCAACGCCGAGCTGAAATGCTAGTACAATAAATATCAAAAACTTGTAAAAAAATCTTATCCGAAATAGAGAATCGAGATTTTAGTGTTTGAATTTTGTTTGCCTACATATGTGCTACAAATTATATCAATAAAATAAATATAAAAAATCATCAGTATTTAAAGAAAAGCTTGAAGCTATCCGTATTGCAATATAATCTCTAGAGGCACTTTATTTAACGTGAAATTATTTTTATTCCATAAGCGTTGGTCATGTCTGAATTTGCAGAATGATGACGAAGATGATTTTGTAACGTACGCAGACATGGTAAATAAGCATTGTGACGAATTCGAACTTGCAGACCTTAATGCAGACAATTTTAAATGTTTATTATTTGCGCAAGGATTGACTTCTGGTCGAAATTCGGAAATTAAGAGGCGTGTTCTAACAAAATTAGAAAATGAACCAAACTTAACCTGCAAAAGTTAACGGACGATTGCCAGAAGATTGCCAGAAAAAAGGAAAATATTTAAAAACACTCGATGGATTTCGAATCTGGAATCGCGCAGATAAAAGAAGCAGACAGAAAATTTAAAAAAAAACACTTAAAAATAAAACACAATTTAAGGCAAAAGGGCACACATATCGGCACATAGTGTAATCGATGTGGTAATTTGCATTCGGTTAAAGACTGTTTATATTTATTAAGGAAATGTTTAATATGTAAAAAAAAAAAAAAATAGGACACACAAGTATTCATTGCAGAAATAAAATTAAATGCAAAACCCGAGTGTGATTGGCGGAGACTGAAACTAATGAAGAGGGCTTGCAAAAATATGTGACTATAAAAATTCATGATAAATAAATAAAAATTCAACACGATTCGGGTTCGAACCTTTCAATAGTAAATTTAATTACATGGAAGAAATTGAATAAACCCACACTGCTGAGAACATGTAAAACAGCAAAGGCCGTTCATAGCATGCAAATTAACGCCGAAGGTGAATTTTTAGCGAATCTCACATTATTGGGAAAGACGAAAAAGTATAAAGCTTATGTAATAAGGACCACTAACCTACTGGGTTCGGACTGGATTCATGAATTTAAATCATGGGACTAGCCAAGCAATAATTTTTGGAAAAAAAGAATAAAAAGTACAACAGACGGTCATGACTTAAAAAACAAATTAAAATGAAACTCTTCCTGTTGTAGGACACGAAAAGGCAAAAGCGGATGTGCAAACAAACCGATACTGTTTTAGACCGAACAAAAGTAGCTCTCCCTTAACGGGACAGCGCCTGACCACAAACAAATAAACCAAAATCAGGCAGAGTACTCTATCACTAGTCCTAAAGTGTCCATGCGACTACAGGCATTTTCCACCGAATACGAAAACTTCAGTTGCACCGCAACAGGTACCAGTCACAATTCTATTTTTCCACAGTATTGGAACATTATTTACCGAGAGTCAACGTCACTCAAAGATATTACGTGCAGCAAAATAATAGCACTCAAACTGTTTTTCAACAATATGGAAGAACTGCCGGACCGTTTTATCCGACGTCTTTAGACAGTTAATCAGGTTAACAACATTAGTGGAAACCCCTGGGACAATATCGGCCCCTGTCTGATGGATTATTACAAGCGGGGTTCTAGGTGAGGTTTATTGACACTTAATTACTCGTGGCAGAGTCTACCCACGCAATTACTCAATTGTTTTATTAAATTCTCACGATTAATACACGAGAAAATAGCAACAAAACAGTTTTTCTTGCAGGTAAAAAGAAAGAAATTCGCCCTGAACAATGAATCCCCCAAAAAGTAGAGGCCATTGAAACCGTCTACTACACATTTGATATTGAGCCTCTCCAAACTACACCAGAACCGTTCGGGCATGAGAAGGAAAATCACCAAGCCGTTCATGGTCCACCCAAAGAGGAAAAAATACTGATACACCGTTCGGAGTTATCAGCGAGGGAGGAGAGTATTGTGGCGGAAGTATGTTACCTACTAATAGACTCATCTAATCTTAATGACTACCGTAGGGCTAAGTCTTAAAATGTAAGTCGATATCCGGTCGACCAATCTAGGTCTTTCATCGCTACGACGAGCAACCCGCCTGTTGTATGGTTTGCAATACATGTTATTACTTTATTCCGGCGTTCTATTTTTATTTGTACCCCTTTAACAGGGTTATAACAATATTAGTGCGAACACTAGCGAAGCATAATTGCTTGATGGAGAGTATATATTTGTATGGGATATTGTGTTGCAGCTCGGATAAAGATTAAAAGGTATAAGGGATATCACTCATAACAATGCAATGCTTAGGTTAAACTACTTTACTAAAAAGAACGTTAGATAGCGTTAAGAGTATGTTTACTAGTTTTCGCGAAGAACCTAATCCAACTGTTCACGAATTCTTATTGAGTCTATAGAATACCAACGCTGATGCGCGACCTTTATTCCAACCATAAATGATTTCCTTAGAATCCGAGAACGCAAACGACTAATGGAGAAACATACCTTATCCATCTGGATTGATCTTGATTTGACGGTTCCTTGGAAAAGCTGCAAATGAAGATTCGTACGACCTGAAATCTTGTTTGCAGCAACTTTATTTACTAATGTTTCCTCATTGTAAAGCTGCACGCTGGTCTAAGATTTTTACTATCAACATTTTCCGACAGTCTCCTCTACGCGAAGCCATTACAGTCAGTGAACCGTTTCTCTCTTCCTCTGGCTAACGACTGTAAACTTTCTTCTCTGCCTGCCAACTCTTGACTAATTTTTACGTGTCTATCAAACTATCTCATTACGTCATTAACACCATGTGACCAGAAACACAAATCGAATGATTCAGCTTTCACGTATTTTATTTATATCAGTTAATATTCTTTTCACCAACGGAACTATTTTAACATAAATAATTTTATCGTAAAAATATCTTACGCCATGATAAGATTCTTCCTGTTTCTATTTTCATAAATATCAATAATGATTATAATAATAATAATCGTTCAGCTAACTTGGAGTTACCTGGACCAACTATGTAACAATGGTTGTTTGAATCTATTGTAAATCAAGAAGACTTTAACTATCTTATAAAAGATAACCTATTCATGTTGTTCTACTGCAGATGATTTAACAGGTCATCCCTGAACGCATATATCATGTGCTGGTTAAGGCGGGCAAAGCCATGGCTCTAGCCCTTGATATATCCAAAGCTTTCGACAAAGGGCTCCTAATGAAAATGTGATCGTATGGTATAACTGAACGAACACTAAATATAATTAGATCATTCTTAGACAAGAGGACCATCAAGGTTATCCTTGATGGACGTACATCCAAACAGCATAACATTATCGATCTTGAACTACTATTATTCCTTATATTCATTAACGATTACCCTGATAACATTGTGTCCGAGATAGGTAACTTTTCCGATGATACATCGCTCTAGAACAGACATGAGGGCAAAGTAGATGCATACAAATCTAAACAATAGTGGAATCTTTAGAAAATGCTCCCCCCAGACGGTAGTGGAATGATACCGTAAATGGATGACAACATTTTCCTACTGAGGTTAACGTGCTCTCTTTTAACAATTACAAGAAGTCTTCCCAACCACCGATAGCCATGGCTAATAATACCTACTTGAGAGTTCTTCCTTCAAACTCTTCGGTTTAACATTTACAGGAAATATGAACTGGAACAAATACCTTGAGGACATTGCGAAGGCTGCTGCAAAGAACGTGAGTTTCCTTTAACGTCATAGAAGATTACTCACACCTAAGAGTATCCTGTACCTCTACAAAGCCACGATTCGCCCATACATAGAGTAGTGTTACCACATCTGGGCTAGTGCATCCACCGCTAGTCTCTCTCTCTCTCTCTCTCTCTCTCTCTCTCTCTCTCTCTCTCTCTCTTGGACGCTGTTCATAAAAGAGTCTCTAATCTAACAAATTTCGCAGTGTCAACTAAGCTTCAACTTCTGTCTCATTGTCGTAATGTTGCATCCCTGTGTCTGTTTTACAAGATTTTAATGGAATGTCTTCTGATGAACTGATTGCACTTGTGCACCCTTGACGTACAAATCACCGACAAACTTGATGAGCAACAAAATCACAGTCTTTCCCTGCCGGAAAGCTTTCTAATCTAATAGTTTCTTCCCTCGGGCAGCTAAACTTTGGAATTCCATTCCAGTTACCTGCTTCCCTTACTGTATTTACGTGCAGAAGTTTAAATATAATGTAACTTGTCAATCTTTCCTAAAAATTGTCCCCAAATATTAGCACCTTACGTCGAAGGACGATATGCCTTGTTTGGGGTGAACGTAAGCTAGCTGAGTAAAAAAAAAATGTCTTTCTGTCTTATAGAGTGATGTCCAACATTATCCTCTCCCTCTTCATTTGAGCCACTGCCAAGATTTCACTTTGGCAAGTTGTCAGGGCCCATGCTAGACTACCGTAGATCATCACAGCTAGTACATATTCATTGAAGATCTTTCCTTTGATTGACATATTTGCTTTTCAGCTTCTCATGATATTCTCCACTTTCCAAAAAGCTGCCCATCCCAATGTTATCCTTCTCTTTATCTAAGGGAGGAGATCTCCATCTTTCGTAATTTTCTTTCCCAAGTAGATGTAGCTTTCAACTTCTTCAGTGGTCTTTCCATCAACAATTATTGGTGACTTGGCAACGTGCTGGTTCAACATCACCTTGGTCTTCCCAAGATGCATGTTGAGGCCAACCGGTTTCCTCTTAGAGTGGATGCCGTTTAGAATGTTATTTAGTCCTCGAGGAGAGTGAGCTACCAGTACTATGTCATCAGTAAAGATGATATAATATTTTTATACATTTAAAATCAAGTGTATTACTTTTCACCATTTTTCACTAATTGATATGAATGGCTCTCCCCTTGAAGCTGCCATGACTCCCTTTTACGCCTGACCTCAAATGGCAGACTGATATCAAACCTGTTGCTAATGACGCAGGAAAGATCATTGAGTCTTTTACTGCTCCAGAGTCGTCGTCGTCGTCGTCGTCGTCATCATCATCATCATCATCATCATCATCATCATCATCATCATCATAACCACCATCACCACCACCACCACCACCACGCAGTCTTTCATAGCTGAAGATGACTAGTCAGGGCCTCGGTGCTTATTCTACGTTGTTGCAGCATTCCACGCACTGTGTGGAAAGTTTCCCCCTAAATAGTGCATGGGTAGTTATCAGTAATGTTGGTAATGTTTTTGTAGAGACTTGGCCTTTATTTTTGCCTTTATTTTTTCCTTTCTCGGTTTGCTGTTATCTCTACCCAATTTTTGCTTTCATATTCATTACCTTCAGAAAGTATATAGTTATACAAAAATAAAATACGTTCAAAGATGAAGTACTACTACCACATTTAATGGGGTGCGACTCAGAGAACATTTTTTCACCTTGACTGAATAGAAACCTTTCTATCACATTATATGTCGAACAGAATAAATAAAAAGAAATGAAACAACTGGTAATAAAAAATCCAAGGGAGACGACTCATATAATTATCATTAAATCTCTTTAACTCTTAAATTTCAACGAATTAAAATCTGGATAGAACTTATGGGATGACCTCATATATCTGTTCTGTTATAAGTTAATTACTTTCTGTGCATGCAAATGAGTTCCTGTTAGGTGCGGGTTCTTTAGTCTGTCAACATCTCGGTTGACACGAAAGGTTGCGTATGGTCGTCTTTCAACTGCGTCCATTTTCAAAGGTCAGAGTTCATTTTACAATCAGTGTTTATGAATTGTTTTACAAGGATGGAACGGCAATATTTCCGGTCGAATGAACAACAAAAAGGAATCTTAATATGACATTACGATTGACATTTCCAGAGCCTCTTTTCAAATTTCGTAACGTACTTTTCAAAGGTAGCTTTAAACCAACAATTATTTTTTTATTGGTTATTGAATAACTTGTTTTATTGCGTTCTTCTTCTTTCGTTTTTAATGACCTTTTATGAAAACACATTAATATTTCCAACGCATCAGAAAAAAACCTGTGTTCTTGCAAAATATATGTTATTAGGTTAACAGGCCATAGAATCATTTAGAGATTTCTCGTCGTGACTAGATATCTAGAAAATTAATTATAATTTACATGACTGAACCATGTACAAAAGTAATGGCTCCTATTTTTAATCTGTCCGAGTGGATTAGAGGGGATTGCAAATTGCATTGTTATGATGACTGAACATGCATTCATGACCTGAAAGTTTCATCTCTCTCTTGCAGATATTGAAAGCATAAAACTCTGAAAATGTGTTGCGATAGGCGTCGACATAAATTAATAAAAATTGATACCGACTACACAAATATATAACTGTAAAATTTATTTAAATAAAGAAAGAAAATTTACATATTTTTTATAGATAATAACTTTTGGTGAAAAATGCATAATATATAAATGTGTGTACGTACAGGCGTGTTGTTCATCATTGCCGATCAAGTGTGGACTGAAATTAAGTATTTATTTAAAGTTGTTACCGAGGTAATTCATGAGTGTAGAGTTAGTCTATGATTTGCAATGTTTGGGCTTGCCTCGATAAAGCAGGATAGTTCACGAAAGTTCATTTAATAACAGAATCGATTACCTGTGTAAAACATACTTGGAGCGCATAGCGAACGTGTCTGAACTGCGTGCTATCCAGGAAAAGAAGGACGAAAAGAGAAAGAGAGAGAAGGAGAGAAAATTGATATTGCCATCTATCGGTTGAAACATGCAACAGAGGCGATAATCGTATGTGTCCTAAAACTAAAAGTGTTGTGCATTGTGTCCAGTTGTTCGCTATTGCGCGGAGCTTTTAAACTATTATATCTCTACCAAAGTAATCTCTTTCATGGTTGTTCGTCAGAAGCAGAGGTATATCATTGAATTCCCGGCAAACGTGCATTGAGAATGGAGGTGTATATGTAGAAACATAAATTCTGGAGCACAAAGGTAGCTCGTTTTAATGGCACAACTCCCGTCTTGCTAGCCCTTCAATTTTTTAATAAAAAAATAGGAGGCTTTACTTTTGAAATACCCATCGTATCAAGCAATTAATTACTATTCTAGTCACGGAAATTCTTTCGAGTTGAAAACCTAAACACACATTATAGGATTATTTTGTGCTTTCAATTTCTTCCGCCCGAATGGATCAGCAGTGATTGAAAAATGCATTGTTATGGTGACTGCACTTATGTATTCATGACCTGAAAATATCATCTTTCTATTGCAGATATTGGCTGCATGAGACTGAGAAGATAACGCCTTGTCATGGACGTGCATCAGAAGCAGATATACATCATTTGAATTCCTGGCAAAACTACATTGAGAATGAGGTGACTATATATAAAAATAAATTCTGGAATACAAAAGGTCTCTCGGTTTAATGGTACAACTCCCTTCTTCGTATCCCTTTTAACTTTTTGAATTAAAAATAGGAGGTCTTACTTTTGGAAATCCCTGGTATTTAGGCAATTAAGTATTATTTTAGTCACATAAATTCTTTCGAGTTGAAAGTAAAACACACATTCGAAACGGATTATTTTGTGGCCTTTTCTTTTCATACGATGAAACTTTTGCCTTTTCACATAGTAGTTCTTTTGTTTCTTCTTTCTATCTTTAACCAACAATCAGATGACATGCGAACGAGGAAACGTCCTAAAACTCCGCTTTTTATGCCTCGAACTCTCAAAAGCGCCTAAATTTGCATAATCGTATTACTCTTTAGCTGCTATGCCATAGCAACAATATCATAAATTTATGTATTTTGTTTATTTATTTTACGGCATATCAATATTTTTAACTGTTTAAGGTAATCAACGTTCTGATTTTTTTGAGAGATGATTTTTAAATTACTGGTATTGATCAGACTATTGTTCTCGTATTAAGCAAACCAAGCCTAGAAATTAAAAGCAGTTGGGAGCCTCTGATTGTAAAAAAAAAAAAACATTGTACCTCCTTAAAATTTGTGCAATGGAAGGGAGATAATCCCCTGTCGATCTTTGTTATAGTTGGCTCTCCTTTGTAAACCATTTTGTTTACAAATGCGAAACCATAGCCATAAAATAACGACTAACTCAAAGAATACGAAAATTTCTACAGAGCCAGTAACTTTTCTATTTTCTTTTCCAAACAACAACCAAAATGCCCGTGGACGTTTAAGGGACAATCCGACCGAAACGTTGCACAAATAACACTCAAGATGATAACAATAGTCCGATCAGTACAAGTATAAATGTTTAAGGTAATCCTTCACAATTCATGTACCAATTTTATTAGTCTATACAGTTACCATTTTTACCATTCTTCTATCCTTTTATGGTACAAAGAAAAATTCCACTTACTATTTACAGAAGAGAGTAAGTAACTACGATGAATATAATTGCTTTATTTGTAAACAAACATTAGAAAATATATTTTAAGCGAAAATACGCTTTAAACGATGTCGAATAACCTCCATGCATATAGTTTTGAAGTTCATAAAATACTTACTTAGTTTTGTTTTGTTTCTGTTTATATTTATGCGCATCTAGCTTTAAAAATCCTCTAGACTTATATGAGATTCGAACTCGGATATTGCCATCGTAAAATCAACTGCCGTAGTAATGTTTATTCAGGCTATTCATTTTATTCGACAAGCCACGTGTTTCTATTTGTGTGAAATCACATTTTTTTTTAAATACGAAAAAATATTTGTGAAATTTTGTGGAAAAAAATACGCTCCGTATTATTTGCATGACGGGGTAAGTAACTACAGTGATTGTATTTACGTGTATTTTCATAGCATTTTTACCCCAAACAAGGCACAGTGCCACTTTGATGTAGGGGGCTTATGTTTGGGACATAATTTGCAGGAATATTATATAGGGAGTTGAGCAGCAAGATGTCTGCTTACATTACACTTGAACTTCTACATGTCAGTGCAGTCAAGGAAGCAGTAACTCGGTAGGGAATTTCAAAGTCAACCAGTCCTGGGGAAGAAACTATTACAGTAGAAGGTCTTCAGACACCTGGGGATCTCTACTGTGTAGAGGTGGAATTTTGTTGCTTGTCGGATTTATCGGCGGTATTTACGGCGAGGGTGTACCAAGCCTTGTAGTTAGTCGAAGCGCCTACCATTGCAGAGGGATGCAACATTTTGTCGCTTGGGCAGTGCTTGAAGACTAGCTGACAGTACGGGACTCTCTTTTGAACCCTGTCTAAGAGTGAGAGACAAATAGCAGATGCACCAGCCTAAATGTGGCAACAATACTCCATATATTGGGAAATGGTGACCTCGTAGACGTACAGGATACTCTCAGTCGTAACTTTTATTAGTAAAAAAGTACTAGAAATTATGTGTTTAATCAAAGGTAATTGAACTAATGTTGAATAGAATCCAAACATTTTTGTGGATGTCAAGAAGAAAAGTTTTTTTAATGTGTTATGATGTTTTATACTATGTTAGTTTTTAATTATAAAACACGAATCCAGTTCTTTTAGATTTTCATAATATTCAAGTTCTAATATCGATATCATAAAGACTACTGTCTTAGTAATGTATACTCTGCCTATTCCTTTTCATCAACAAACCGCTGTTTTCTGTTTGCGTATGAACAAACAGAAACTTTAAACGATATGATTTTTAATAGCATATATATGAATGAATGTTTTATGAATCTGTTCGTGTATATATTCATACTTTTATTTAGAAGATCCGACGTTGTCAAGGATTGATTAAGGATTCCTAAGATCTCTTGCCGATAGCGCGATATTACATTTCCATCAATATTTTTTATATTTAATAACATTTTAGTTTGAAAAGTGACTGAGTTCAGCTGGTGTGACAGGAAGGGGTTATAGAGGAACGCCAGGAACTAAACGAGTGCAAACACCTGCAGCTGTGCCCCGGTTTATGAGAACGAGAATTTTGGAGAGTTTGACAATATCACGTTTCTGAGGTGAGATTTGAAAGAGTTTTCAGAGTTCTAACAGTTTGTTCTTAGGAGCAAGAAAAACAGACATGCTTTACAATGTAGCCAAAGAAGTGCAATGCCCCTAAGGCGAAAGGCTAGCGAAGAGACTTTAACGATTCATTTCTGAATCGGAGTGTTGAGGTTCAAAAACTGTATTTAAAACACACAGACTCGGCGTTTCCATTGGTGCGTGTCATAATAAAGATTCCTTTACAGTAAGAAAATCAGTAGAAAGAACATCAGTGCGACCGCAAGTTAACTCCATCGACATCCGACCATGAGGGGACGAAGAGAGACAGCGAACTAAGGTGTGCTACATGCTCGAATATGACTAGATATGAAAATACCACGCACATTTATAATAGACATATGCATTGCCTATTGATAAATCCTGTTGCTACTCACTAAAACTAATGCCTTTTCTTTTGTTGTATATCTTTGTTATTTTCTTTCCTACCGTCTAGCATTCCGTATCGACTATAGTATCACACAAGGGGTTCAATGTGATACATGGCTGGTGAAACGAGAGCAATATGAACTCCTGCATTAAATAAAGAGTTTGGTTTGAAATTCCATGCAGATTCGGCATAAAGATTCCCGAGTTCGACAAGACACCCCTGAAGAAGGACGGAGGTTACATGAGGCGAAATGTCGTGAAAACAACACTCAAAATAAGAACAATAGTCCGAATAATAAAAATAATATGAATTATAAATCTTCATCTAAAAAATTCGGATACATTTCCAACAATATTTTCAAATAGGTCCTCATTTACCAAGGTTGGTTGTTTTTGTTTTATCGCATATCAACCCTTTTCGGGTTATTTAATGCCGAATCCAAAGATTTTGAAGAATTTTTTTTTAATAGAATATATTTGTTGTTTTCAAATCAGTTTCTATTTAACCCATAGTTGGGACCCTAACAGGTACTACCACTCCGGGTCAGAGTGGATCTGGGAGCAATGGTAATTAAAGGGTGGCTCTACACTCCCTAAAGCCCGCAAACTGGGGCCTCACCACTGGATATAGTTTAAGGTCATATCCAGGACCTATTTACCAAGGAGAAAGAAGTTTCTATTTACTTGTCTCGCGACTCCTTGTAAAAAAATAATAAGCCCTCTGCTAGTTTATGTAAAGCTCTGCATATACTGCGGGATTGATTTTCAAAAGTACTACAATTCAAATAACATAGAACTGATCAACTGGGCAGCAGACAAAAACGTCATTAATTAAATCAGACTCTTCAATATTACTTAACTTTAAACCATCTTAAATAAATAAAAAAAAATAAGCAGTAGTCCGGATACGCCAACAAATACAGAAGAAAGAGCAATTTATTGACATTTTCTGTTCAAAGTGATCGGCAGCTTCTCAAAACGAGCAAACTTTGATACATTCGTTGGATGAATGTCAAAAGACTTGAGGTCAGGTCGATGACTCACGTTGCATTACGTGAATCCACCATGGGTGAGCATGCTGGTTAACTGGCGACTAAATAACACTCAGGAAATAAGGTCGACGAAATAGTATATACGGTGGCATTTTGAATGTCATAAAAAATAATGTTCGCACATGTCCCAACATACGCGTAGGGTGTACATGCAAATGAGAGATCAAGAAAACAATAGAGTAATCGCTTTATACATACATGTGCCGACGCTGGTCTGTTATTCTCTTGATCGTCATGTTTTAACGTGCGGCCAGCGATACTCGTGGTTGTCGAACTTTTTGTTTAACTTAGGACGAATCTGTTTATGCAGGAAAACACAATAGAGACTTGCGGAGGTTTCAGAGGTTTTATTAGAGAGAGAAAGTTTGTTCGCGAGGGGGGGGGAGAGACTACCTAAGCTATTTTTAATTCCTTCTTAGTTGTTCTTCTACTTGAAGATTGGGAGATGCAGACGACAGACATCGAGATGACATTCTCGCTTCCCAATTCCGACTGATTAGACACTTTTTCTCTCCTTCCGAACACGTGATCATTTAGACACCTGCATTTTAAGCGCCTTTTGATTGCGGAGCAAACCTTGAAAATATCGCTCAATCACGTAAGCTGCAGGTGAATTTATATGTTTTCCCCCAGGTTATCCTGACACGTTCTATGCTACCTTCGTTGAAATTCAGTAAGCATAATTTCTACTTAGTAGCGCAGGATCTCCATATACAATAAGACGGAGAAGAATGAAGAAAATGATGAAATAAAGGAAAAACGAATAAAGATAGGGAGAAACAAAATGGGGAGATAAGTATCTGTTAGAATGAAACACATACGAATATATATGGCAACATGCGTGAAAGATCCTGAATTGACATATAAACACTGAGTTGTTCAAATGTGTACGAAACGGTCCATCAAAATGCACCGAAGTTCTTTTTGGAGGGGATTTGGAGTATATAAATAAAATTTTGTCACTCGAATTTTGTTATATATATATATATATATATATATATATATATATATATATATATATATATAACCGAAACAGTGTTTCATGGTAAACAACTGATGATCCCTTGAAAAAAAAATTATTGGTACTATAGTAAATTCGAGAGCAAGTTGATTGCAGGTGGTTAAATAACTTACTGACTAGATAGTTTTCTAACGAATGATAAAAAAATAATTTTTTGTATAGTTTTAAAGGTTAAAAACTTCAAAGACTATATATATATATATATATATATATATATATATATATATATATATATATTTAAATAAGGGAGTAGTCATCAATAATGTGTATTTTTTAACATTATGTTATTATTCTGTGTCTTGGTTTTTCATTGAGAATTATGTTTGGATCATTGTAATAATGTTTTTAAGTCATTGAAATCGTTTACGCGCGTTTCAGGCGGTCTGTGATGCGTCCTCGTCAGAAATTATTTTCAAATGTGTAAAAATGGCGATTTTCGTAGTTAGTTTGAAGTTTTTCCAAGGGGTGGAGGCTTGTAAGTGTTTATTATACATTGGTATGCTGAATTTTTATTGCTTTTTTTATTTGGTTTGTCCAGGGAGATGTTGACCTCACTGTAGTCGCTATCTCTTTCTGTTAATGTTTTTTTTCTTTTCCTTTAGGGTGGTATAGGGTGTGTGTATGTGTGTGTGCGTGTGTGTGTGCGTGTGTGTTTATGTGTGTGTGCGCGCGTGTGTGTGCGTGTGTGTGTTTGCTTTTATTGGTTTGGGAATGTGTATATTGTTTTATAGTATTTTGGGGTTATTCGCTTCCTTAGGAAGGCGGCTGTGGTCCGAGGTCGTTACTAATGTGTATGTGTGGGGAGGGGGGGGACTGGCTCTTCTGAAGTAAGGGTGGGGGTGCTTTCATTCTATTTTGATATTTATTTTTTGGATTCTTGGATTTTAGTATTGTGATTTTTCGTTTTAGTCTTATATTATGTTTGTTTAGAAAGAGGGGTGTATTTAAAATAGGGGATTTTTTAATGTTTCTATTTATTTGTCTCCCCATGTCGGTATGGCCAGACCCAGGATCGGTTCCTGGTGTGGGGAAGATTTTGTTCCCCAGAGGGGGGCATTGGAGGGGGTGTAGGTATGGGAAGGGGATGATAGAAGGGATGATAGTCGTTTCAGTCATGAGGGGGTTCTCCTCCCCTGACTGAGGAGGGAGCGAGGTGCTGGAACAGATATTATACTATGGTTCTAGGTGTCTCTTAGTGTTGTTGGTTTCGAGGTTAAGTAGGGTTGGTATTGTTCAGTGTGTTGTATCAGAGATAGGGGTGTTATGTCTGTGTGTGGTTGTATGCGCGCACGTGTGTGTGTTTTAATGTGTCGGTTCTGATTTATGTGTGGTTGTGTATATGTGTATGTGTATGGGTGTGCATGCGAGTGTACCTTGTATTTCATGTTTTTGTGTGATGGTATTAGGTTCTGTTCAGTTCAGGAGTGAATCTGGTGATGAAGGTTTTTTCCTGTGTAAGTAAATAAAATTAATTGTCTGTTTGGAAGATTGGCATTATTTTGAAGCTGTTTCCATTGCATGTGTGTACGTGTTTTGAAACATAGAGGTGTCTGTTATCTGCAATTTTGATGTTGCTCTTGTGTAATGCCACTCTATTGCTGAAACCTTTGGTGGCGCCTATGTAGGATTTGTTTCATGTTGTGCATCTTAGTGCATATACTACATTTCTGGAGGTGCAATTTAGATCCTTTTTTATTTTGAATGTTTGTGCTGGGTTTTTGAATGTGTATGTGTTACCTTCTATTATTATGTCACATACTCCACATCGCGGTTTGTTGCATTTTGTAACTCCTTTTGTAGTGTGTGGGACGAGTTTTGAGGAAGTTAGGATGTGTTTTAAGTTTTTGGATTGGCGTTTGCTTTTTATTATTTTTGTTGTTTTAAGTATGTTGTTTAGTTTGTTGTTCTGATTGAGGAGGATAAGGTTTTTTGTTATCTGTGTAAATAGTTCTGGGTTGTTTGTGTTGTGTGACGAGACGTATGCTAGAATTTGTTCTTTGTTGTGTTCTTTTGGGGTTCTTAGTTGGTCTATTGGAATTTTTTCAGCCAGTTCAATACCTTTCTATATTAGTGGTAGTGAGTATCCTCTTTTCCGCAGTGTTATTTGTAGTTCATTCAGTCTAGTTGAACGGAGGTGTCTGTCTGTTACTATGGTGCAGACTCTACGTGCTAGGGAGTAGGGTATTGATTTTAGACAGTTTTTAGGATGGTGGTTTTTGAAGTGGAGGCATTGTTGAGTGTCTGTGGGTCTGTGATAGATGTCTGTGATTATGTTGTTGTTTTTTATTGTTACTAGGATGTCTAGGAAAGGTAGTTCTGTGGGGCTTTGTTCTAGTGTGAAGTTTATTTTTGGGTGTAGATTTTGTAGAAAAGTGTGGAGTTCTTTGATATCCCCCCATGAGGTTCTCCAGAGGATAAAGCAGTCGTCTAGGTATCTTTTCCAAGATTTTATGAAGAGTGTTTTTATATTGTGCCCGTACTTTTGCTCTATCCTTTCATAAAGGGTCTCTTCTAGGAAGGCGAGTGTAAGGGTAGCATATGTCGGTGCCATTTTGGTACCCATTGCTGTGCCTAGTATTTGAATGTAGTTGTCATTATTGAATTGGAAGGAGTTGTTATTGAGGATTATGTCGATGCTATCAATCACGAATTGTTTATTGAATCTGGGGTGTAAAGTCTGTGTATGTTTGTCAATCCAATATGCGATAGCTTCTTTTCCTAGATTGTGTGGGATATTGCTATATAGGCTGCTAACATACACACGCACACACACACATATATATATGTGTGTGTGTGTGTGTAATTTGATATTTAATTATTTAATTTAATTATAAATAATTATATATTCTCTCACACTTTCTGAATATATATATATATATTAATTCCTTGTAAATTTGAATTTACAGTCTTGATTTCCTTTCCTTATATATATATATATATATATATATATATATATGTATATATATATATATATATATATATATATATATATAAGGAAAGGTAATCAAGACTGTAAATTCAAATTAAAATATATATATATATATATATATATATATATATATATATATATAAGGAAAGGTAATCAAGACTGTAAATTCAAATTAAAAAAAATATATATATATATATATATATATATAAGGAAAAGAAATCAAGACTGTAAATTAAAATTTACAAGGAAATAATATATATATATATTGATTTCCTTTCCTTATATATATATATATATATATGTATATATAAATGTAAATTTGGTTCGTTCCAAATGAATAAAACCATATTTCTTCGTTACCAATTTATTTGAAATTTTCAGACAATCCATCTTTAGAGTCGAGGCATGTTTTTCTGTTATTAAAATAAATTTACCTCTGGAATTATTAAAATATTAAATAAAATAAATATATTTTTTAACCGTGGTGCCAATCTGTTCTGCTGATAAAACTGAACTTCCGGTTTGATTCATTTCACAGTCACGAATTGACGAAAGATTTCATTTTCTGTTTAGTAAGTAAAAAAAAGCAAAAAAAACATAATTCATTTGTTTATCTTCCAAATTTTTTAATTTACACATTTTTTCTTTATTATATAAGGCCAAAAAAAAAGGTTGTCGCTTGCTTTTTGAGTTTTTTTTTGTTGTTTTTCGATATAAGATTGGTTGGAATAAAAAAACACGATTTAAAAAATAGGGCGGATCACTCTCTGCATTAGCATCGAAAAATGTTACTAAGCATTTATTAATAATTTCTAACTTTTACAAACATTTGATTTTAAATTTCTTTTTAAATGACGACTTTTATCGACTTTTTTTAAAATATCCCCCCCAAATGGTGTTTATTCCGAAATCCGTTGTTAACATGGAGAGGTTGAGGGTTTTATTCTGAAAGCCGTTCTTAACATTTGTGTAGGTGGACCTAATGTAAAAATATAAATAAATAAATAAATAAATTTTTACAAAAACTAAATCATTTACTGATAACTTCTCATTTTTACAAATATTTTTTAATTTACATGGGCGAATGAACAAATTGTTGAATAGTGCGAAAACAAAACGTTTTTGCAATAAACTTCGGGATAATTTTTTGGGTAAATATTTACATTTAGGTCCGCCTCCACAATTTTCTTTTTTAAATGATGACTTTTATTGATAAATAAATTTACTTCTCCGCAGCTTTTATTGATAAATAAATCTACTTCTCTGCCAAGGGCACTGAACCCCTCCTTTTTTTTAATAGTGTTTTCGGGTGGGTATGCTGACAACAAATATCAGTTAAATTTTGCAAAAAGCCCCCCCCTCCAAAAAATTCCGGAAGCTGTTCTTAAGATTTGGAGGTTGGTGATTCCAAGGTGGACCTAATCTAAAAAAAAAAGTTTTTTATGCGCACATAAGCAACTATTTTTTATTAACTATTTTTTTACTTATTTATTTAAAAATTAGTAAATTTCAATGAATAGAATAATAAATCATTTATCATTAATATGTGTTTTTGGTTTTGTGTTGAATGAAACTTTTTTTTTCATTACAACAATAATGAACCAATTTAAATCTTCCGGCATGCGTTTAAGGGTTACGAAATTATCAATAAATCGTTTAGTTACTAAGCCAACGTCAGTAAATAAAAAAATGTTACGTGCGCATGCATTAGCCTTGATTGGGGGGGGGGCTAAGGGAGCGACCATTAAATAATTATGCTGGTCGCCATGGAACTCAACGCCCAGGGAGTCCTTAAATTAGCACTTATGCACTTATGTTATCGTGCTATTTTTTAAAAATAGTATTTTCATGTTAAATTCAAATTTTACAATATGTTTTTCTTTAATTAATTTGTTAAGTGAAAGTACAGATAACCCGGTCGGTTTCTAATGTGAGGAAAATCTAGCCCCCCCCCAAAAAAAGGGGGTACTCTGGATAATAACAAAACATTAAAATTACCTCAGTCTCGAAAGATTTCTTCTCTACTGAACGAGGAAACAAACGGCGAAGTGTAGTTCACCTTCTGTCTCTCTCCCCCTCTCTCTTCCTCTCCTAATATCTCTCTCTATCCATCTCTCCCTTTCCCTCTCTCAATCTATCTTTCTCTCTATATCACCCTCTCCATCTCTCTTTGAGCCCCTTTCTCTCTCTCTAACTCCCTCTATCTCTCTCCTTTCCTCTGTCTCATCCCTCTCTGTTTCTAACTCCCCCCTCTCTCTGTTTATCTATCAATCCCTTTATCTCTATATCTCCTTCTCTTTCTCTATTTTCCTCTCACTTTCTCTTTTCTATCTATATATCTTCCTCTGTCCATCTCTAATCCCTCATCCTATTTTAGTCTCCTAAATTAATTACAGTGAATAAGGCATTGTCAAAACATGGATAAATCCTATTTTAGTCACCTAATTTACTGACTGTGAGAATAGAAGTTATTTGGAAATTACTGCTACCTTGAACAGCACCAGAAGTAACTGGTAAAACCTTTCTAATTAAATTGATTTTGGCATCCATTTGGTAACAAAATGACATAGCCTTAGCCCTTGCTGCATGAGGAATACCTGCGACCTTGCTGCCAAGTAGAAGAATTATTTATTCTACTTTAAAACATTCAATTTTTCAAAAATTTCATGTTCGACATCTCCAAAACATCCAATATGGGGAAAAATATTGCAGAAATGCAAACTTATTGTTTAGGATGAATGCACAATGGTACGCAAAAAATCACTTGAGGCTCTTGGTCGATCCTTGCAAGATTTGCGTGGTAATTTCAGACCATTTGGGAATGCAGTAATATTTCTTTCAGGAGATTTCAGACAAATGTTACCTGTTATTCTTCATTTAACACCAGCAGATGAAATAAATGCTTGCCTCAAATACTCTACTTTTTTGTTCCATGTGAAGACATTAAACTTAACTCAAAATATGCATGTCCAGTTGCCGACTATCCGATCCGCACAAAAACTTTTGCATCACTTGTGGGAAATTGGGTACGAAAAAATGCCAGCTGATCAGAGTTAAGGGCAAAATTCTTTGACTTTTAACTTTTGTAATTTCTGTAATTTTATTTCATCAAAAGAATAGTTAGTTTAAAAGGTTTTTTCAGATATTCAAATTATAAGAATTCCATTTGACTGAGTGAATGAGGTATTCTTGCAGGTCAATACAAAGATGCTCATGAACTTAACGCTATTATTCAATGTAAAATACCAAGTGAGGTAGTCAAATACAAATCCATCAACACTGTTGTGAAAGCAGCTAAAGTGGTTAATTATCCAACAGCTATATTTGCCAGGGATGCCACCGCATGTATTGCAACTGAAATTTGGTGTACTAATTATTATGTTGTGAAATATAAACCAATCCAAGCTTTGCAATGGCACATAGCTTGCAGTAAAAAAAAAAATTAACAAAGAATATCAGAGAAACAACAATCTTAACAGGACCTTTCACAGATGAATATATCTTCATTTCATGTATTCCTATGATTCCACCGGATACACCATTACACTTTAGGAAATTGAACTTTCCAATTTTATTGTCATTTGCAATAACCATCAACAAAGCACAGGGAACAATCTTTACAATTGTGGGCCTTACAGTTACACACTGACTGTTTTTTCACATCGATAATTTATATTACGTATTCAAGAGTCACCAAACCGGAAAATCTCTATATCAGCTAAGAAAATGGAACAATAAAAACTGTGTACCATGCAAAATGGAAAATTAAACCTATAAGAAACATGCTTTTTCTCATTTTGGGACTTTTTCCATTGCGCCAATTTGATCCACAGCAACGCGTGGCAGGGTACAGCTAGTATGTATATATATATATATATATATATATATATATATATATATATATATATATATATATATATATAAGGAAAGGAAATCAAGACTGTAAATTAAATTTACAAGGAAATTTATTGTTCGAAAGAATACTCCAAAAATGTTATAAAGAAATCCTTAATTCGCGGAGTTTCAAGGAATTAAATTCTTCAATTCCGAGAAAAATATATTAACAAATTACTTGCATAACTGAGCTTACCCGTGAAAGCGGTCATCAACCTCAGCAGCCGCCAACTGAGTCACTCAGAGGAAGCAGTACTAAATAAAGGTCTCAACTTCGCAACAACGACCAAACGCGTTCCATTCTTAGATATCATAACACACATGGAAGATATAGCCTTGAGAATCCCATCAACCCAAGGTGATGAAATAAGATGGAAAGTGAGACAAGTACTCGAGAAAGCCAAGCCTCCTAAATCAAACATCTCTCGGGAAGATAGGTTGGCTATAAGAAACCTACAGGGTGACAGCAGTATAATAATTCTGCCAGCAGACAAAGGCAATGCTACTGTGGTGATGGACATGTCGGAATACTCTGAAAAAATGTCAGGCCTAATCGCAGATGGTAGCTACGGTAAAATAAAGAAGGACCCAACTTTGAAAACCGAAAGAAAGCTGTTACAAATCCTTACGAAAAACAAGGAACACATCGCTCCGATGAGATATAGACAGCTGGTCCAGCATTACAGTAAGCTACCACATATGTACGGTCTCCCCAAGATACACAAAGACGGTATTCCACTCAGACCCATAGTGAGCTGCCGAGGCTCAGCATGCCACCCACTGAGCAGGTACCTTGTGGATATAATAAACCCATTAGCAGGCAAGTCAGCAACACATGTAAAGAATTGTGCCCACTTCACGGAACTGATCAAGGGAGCACCCATCAGTACAAACCAAATGGTAAGCCTAGATGTGGTTAGCCTGTTCACTAAAGTCCCAACTAGTGAGGCACTAGCAGTAATTCAAGACAAACTAGCTGCGGACCTCTCCATAGAAGAGCGTACATGTGTACCATTGCCAAACTTAATGGAAATGCTGACATTCTGCATAGAAACAACCTACTTCAGAATTGGTACTGACCTATATCGACAAGAGGAGGGACTAGCTATGGGCTCGCCATTATCACCAGTGATGGCGAACATATACATGGAATACTTCGAAGACATGGCCTTAGGTTCAGCTCCCTTAAAGCCCACCATGTGGCTAAGATACGTTGATGACACCTTCATACTCTGGCCCCATCAGGAAGACATCCAGGCTCTCCTAGACCATGTGAACTCAATAAGACCATCGATACAGTTCACAATGGAGAAAGAAAAAGATAACCAACTGGCCTTCCTTGATATACTCATATCACGCACAGAGCATGGGTGTAAGAAATCCGTATATCGCAAGCCTACCTTCACCGGAAAATACCTAAACTTCAACTCCCATCACCCATACAGTATCAAACATGGAATCGCACGCTGCTTACAACATCGAGCAGTGACAATAAGTAGCGACACCATTACATACCACCAAGAAATGGTCAGGTTGAAGAATACCCTCCGTCGTAACAACTACCCCGATAGCATACTATCCACCAGACGTGTTAATAGTATAAGAGAGGAGAATGAAACCCAAAAACCTCCAACGGTCTGCCTACCATACATACGAGGCATCTCCGAAAAGATTCAGAGAATATGTGCCCCCTACAACATCAGGACGGTATTCAAAAGCGAGTCAACACTCAGACGACACCTGGTACGAGTGAAGCCGCACATGGATGAGAACATGACCAAAAACTGAATATACTCCATCCCATGCAGTTGCAGAAAGGTTTACAAGGGTGAAACATGCCGCCCCCTTAAAGTAAGGGTGGAAGAACACCGAAAAGCGATAACTAAAGGGGAGACGGAAAAATCGGGTATAGCCAACCATGTCTGGATGGAGAGGGGGGATCATCGCCCCCTATGGGATGAAGTAAAAATAATAAACAGAGAGACCCACTGGAAAGTGAGAAAACTTAAAGAAACAGCTCACATGCTCGGACATAACAACCTACTGAGCAAACCAAGCATAGAGCTGAATGCAATTTGGACACCTCTGATAGAGAGAGAAAACCTTGAATAACAACATAGGTTTAACATTAACAAAAAACAATTAAGAATTGTCCTAGTGACATATGGTCCTAGACGTTGTATCAAAGTTTACAGTTACCCAAAGGTGCTGAGTTCAATCCTGAACGAAGGCAGTGAAAAAGTAACATTGAAAACAGAGAATCAGCAACTATGTCCCGAAGCCTAGCTGGAGTCCGAACACGGTACCCCCGTAATAATAATAAAGGGTTGGGTTCGAGACTCCTAACAAACCGTTCACCTGACGAAGGCCGGAGGGCAAAACGGCCGAAACGTTGTGACAATAACAACCAAGATGAGGAAGTCAGTCCGACAATCTCAATCTCAATCTCAATCAATATATATATATATATATATATATATATATATACATATATATATATATATATATATATATATATATATATATACATCAGTATTCAGCTCGATTAATTATTTATTTTCATTATTCACTCTGATGTAATCGTTATGAATACATAAAAGTATGAGTATCTGATATAAGGACTAAATATGGACTGAGGGAGAGAGAGGGGGAGGGGGAGAGATTAAAATTAGGTATATAAATGAATACGTTTGGAAAGCTAAAAAACAACGAATATTTTCTTTTTTATACATAAACAAGTTTATTTGTTTAAATCATATATAGTTCGATGATATACATCTTTGTCAATGAAAAGTGTGTTTTTCTTCTTCTTTTTTTATGGTCTCCATGATGTAATTTTGCGAACGAGAGTATTAGTCTGTGGGTCTTGATAACGGCATAAATTAAAAAAAAAAAACAGACACCCGCAGGATATCGCGATGTATAGGAGGGGAGCGCCTGGCTTGGCCCTGTTGTAAAATACGCTTAAATATGATATTTTAATTTGTCCAGATTTCGTATATATTATTATAGAGTCGAGATTTCAAAAGTAAAAAAAAATATATTTGGGTGTCTAGAATCGAAAATGAAATCAAAACTGTACTGTTCAAAGCTGGTGACGTTACCACTGTATCAACGTGATACGCATATAAGCTGATTAAAAATGAATAAGATGAATATACAAAATATATAACTTTTTTCAGTTTTGACCCCTTTTTGACCTCTTTAAACTATTTAACTGTCTAAAACTCAGAAAAGAACAGTCCATTTGAGGCCCATGGCGTTGCTCTATGACTTTTAGTTTTGGAAAAGATAGTTTGAAAATATGGAGACAGACAGACATAGTTGGTTTTATAAATTAGGTTAAGAATCGATGTTATTGTTTTAGATTAGAAATTCTTACATTCAAATGGGTCTGTTGAGAGCGTGACTGTAGGTTGTTTGTTTAGGCAAACAAACAAAAGAAATGGTTCGAATAATGCAGATCATACGTTGACGTGACGTGATGTTGTCGTATTGCAACGTCACAGAATCGCTCATGAAACATGATTATTACAAGATGGGTGAGTCTGATTTTGGGTGACAGAAATAGCAGATCGGAAAGCCGGTCTGTGGATCTCAGAGAAGATGGGCGAACAGATTTCTCACAGAGGCGATGAGAAGAGCCACATGGAGACTGAGATCATAGCTCCCTTAA
Organism: Euprymna scolopes; assembly: GCF_053919585.1. Taxonomy (NCBI): domain Eukaryota; kingdom Metazoa; phylum Mollusca; class Cephalopoda; order Sepiida; family Sepiolidae; genus Euprymna; species Euprymna scolopes. The sequence continues at coordinate 44,034,274 of NC_136511.1, read as the reverse complement.
GGTAGCGAATTGGCGACGCAAGTTCGACGTAGTAGCATCAATGGCTGAATAAGAACTCATTTGTCGAGAAAAATAAACATAGAGAGTTGCGTCTGTCATTTGTGTTAAGAAAGGTTTGTTTCCAGAGACGAGAACAAATGAAGACGACTCATGGAACGTACACGCCAATGAAATAAAAGCTACGTTCGATTTCAAATGCTGTAGACGTCTTTCTCATATAAGAACATTTTATAGACCTCCTATTGTTGATGTGCTGTAATGGTGAACATGGAAGTGTTAGATACTAACTTTGTTAAAAGTTAAATTAATTATTATTGATCTATCGACCTATCTACTTATCTATTTATCTATCTACCTAGTGATATTTTTAAAATGGTTTAGATTGGAAATTATTTATTGTTTAGCTGAAGATGTTTTCATAAATTAGCTAAGTTAAATAAGCAAAATGATCTCAACAGTTGCGTACGTGACAGAGGTTACACGTTAGGAGACGTGTGCTTTTGAAGATGACGTAACGGAACTGACAGGTCAAGAGTTCAAGAAGATTAGATTGTAGAGTTTGCGTTTGGTTACGAAAGTGGGCAGGCGTATTCAAGTCCAGAATGCGGGCTGAAAGAACAAGCAGTGTAGACACGTAAGAGCGAAGGAATTAATGTTTTTGGCCAATTTTTCGATATTTGTCGTCCGAAAGGCCGAGTTTAAAAAACGTGAAAATCCGTCGTCTCTGTCGAAAGTTTAAGGTAGACGTACAAACAAACATACATGCATACATACATTCTGTAAAAAGTTTTTGATTTGTAATGGGGATATGAGACGAATGGATTCGCCAATCGTTTTTATAACCAACGGCTGTGCTAAACAACCAATGAAAACGTCCCAAAATTATTATAAAAATTGTCGAATTTTGGATTCAATCAGTTCGCCGTTTACTACGTCACGGACCGCATTTAATTCTTGGCCACCATCTTGGTTACTGATCTGAACTACGCCGCCATTTTGGTTACTGATCTGAACTACGCCGCCCCCTTTGTTCAACACAATATCTCAGAACTTAAGAGGTTAACTACGCCACGGACCGCATTTGATTCTTGGTCGCCATCTTGGTTACTGATCTGAACTACGCCGCCATCTTTGTTCAACACAATGTCTCAAAACTTAACACATTCATTCATTTAAACAGACAGGTGAGATTTATATTATAGAAGATACCTTCATGTAAATACGAACTTGTGATACGCCGCTGAATAACATATTCTAGACGTCGCAGTTGATACGTGGCTATACAATATGACACAGTTTATACGTCGATATCACCCTCCTCTCAGCACAACAGAAGAAATTAAATAGCAACATACAAATCCTTTTATGAAACGAACAAGCAACTATAAACCTACAAACAATTAACGAACAATAGAGGAACAGTAAGCCATTTATTAACGAAACGTGTCGCGTAATTGACTGTTATGTGTTAAGTAAGTGAATTTAACGATTTATAACCATTACATATAGAAACGCAATGAAATACAACAAAATATTACAGAAGACATGTATAAGAAAATTAGATTCGTAAAAGAAAATGAAAAATTCATTTGCACATACATATAAATGCAAATGAATTTTTCATGTGTGTCAATGCATAGTAATCTCGTTCTATCTATCAGTATATCTTAAAGGAACCCCTAGTCTAATAATACTCTATTATTTTATTGGCTCTTCTATAATTTAAGATTAATAATTTGTCCCCAAATAATATATTACAATTTTTATGGGTTTTAATAATAACACTTGGACTTTATCTTATAGTGATTTAAGTGTTTATTTATTATTTTTCTCTATTAGCAAAATTTGACAAAAAGCAGGCCTTATTCTGAGTGAACCTAATCTATAAAAAGTCGAAAATATAACGTTTTATAAAGTGCTTTAAATGGGTTTCCAGACATTTTTTTTTTGCACAAGCATTTAAAATTATCGTAGACTTTTGAAAATTCAATATGTTATTGCTATTTTATTTTATGAGATGACTGATATTTTATTATTCTATTTTCAGTTTCAAATAAATAGCTACAGCAGGCAATACATCCTACTAAAGTCTGATTGTCATAGGTAGCGAATTTCAAAAATGCAATATGGATGGGAGGACAAATTAGAAGAATGATATGCAATAAAATTCTGTTTTACATTTGGAAAAAAATGCCACAGAAATGTATGTAATGCTTCAGGCTATGTTTGGATCATCTTGCATGAATTAAGCATCAGTTTTTCAATGGCATAAGAGATTCAAAGAAGGCATGGAGACTGAGGGATGATAAAATGTGTGGGAGGTGTAAAGAAGTCAGAACATCAGAGTTGATTGGCCAAATAAAGAATTTCCTAGATAAGGACTGTCGTATGTCTATAGAGACAATGAGTGTACAGTTTCATGCCAGTGTAGGAACTGTACGTACAATTATTCGCGAGGAGCTGAAGATGTGTAAGATTTGCGCGAATGCACCAGGCCACAACTCAAACCATTGGACTAACTGACCAAGATAGGCATTAAGACAGTTCCTCACCATCCCTATAGTCCATATCTTGCTCCCATTTTGATTACTTCTGGTTATTCCCTAAGCTCAAAGAAAACCTTAAAGGCTATCGTTATGATACAATTGAGGAGATGAAAGAGGCTGTGGTGAGGGTCACTGACACGCTCGCATAAGAGGACTTTCATGGGGTCTTCCAGAAGTTGTTGGAACGGTACAAGTGCATTGCAGCCGAAGAAGGTTACTTCGAAGGGGATTAGAGGTTTATGTGTGTGCTATCAATAAAACTGCCGATACGAAAAAACATCTGGAAAGTTATTGAAGGCATCTCGTATATATATATATATATATATATATATATATATATATATATATATATATATATTCATAGTTTTATGTAGTTTGATAATTAGACTGACGTGCTGTGTTCGGATTCAACCTGTAATGAAATTACTTATGTGTCAGCGCGTCTATCTGTGTTTGTCTACTTTGCAAATTTTAATTTCTTTAATATTAATTTTATATTTTTAATACATTTTATTGCTATAAAAACGCCTTGGGTATAAGTTTGTTTTTGTAAACAAGTTAATAAAACCGTTTTGGCTTATCCATAGACACGTTGGAAATCTGCCAAATTAATTGCGTTTTAAAAGAACCAACAATTTGAAGAATTTCTAATGGTGAACGCTACAGCAGAATGGTTGGGAGAATGAAAAACAGGAAATAAACAGAACATCTCTGCAATAAATATGTATATAAACAAGTGCATACTATGTTAATAAAGAGGACCAGAGGGCATCACCAAGGATACGTTTAGGACTTTAGACGCGATCTTCTCCGTATGTGTTTTCAGAGTTCATATAGTTAAAGCAGATATTTTAAGGTCAGAGAAGCATCATTTTTTAAAATTCTTATTCGCTCCAAACAAGGCATATTGTCACTTGGACGTTTAGGATTATGTCTACAGGGGTACTTTGTAAAGAGTTGGGAAGCAAAATGTTTGTTCGCATTACATTTAAATTTCAACGTTTTAGTACAGTCACGAAAGCAGGAAACAGGAACGGAATTCCAGATTACAGCAGTTCGAGAAAATAGATTTATTAAGAGACGTTTGCTTTTGATGATGACGTAATGCAACTGACAGGTCAAGAGGTCAAGGTTTAGCCAATTATCAGATTAGAAGGCCTTCCAGCATCTAAGAACCTCTACCAAGTAGGGGGTGGGTCTTGCTGCTTGACATGTTCATTTTTTTTTTAACATTTTCACCCCAAACAAGGCACGTTGCCACTTTGATGTAGAGGCTACTATCAGGGACATAAGCTAAGGGGTACTATCTAGGGAGTTGGGCAGCAAGATGTCTGTTCACGTTACACTTGAACTTCTGCATGTCTGTACAATTGGGGAAGCAGTGACCCGGAAGGGAATTCCAAAGTCTAGCGGTTCTGGAGAAGAAACCATCGGAGTAGAAGGCTCTCTTACATCTTGGGATGTCTACTGTGAAGGGGTGGGATTTAGCTGCTTGTCGGGTTTGTCAGGGTATTTACGTTGAGGGGGTACAAGTGCTTGCAGTTCGTCAGAGCATTCACCGTCAAATACTTGTAGAACAGGCAGAGGGATGCAACATTTCGTCGATGGGACAGAGGCTGAAGTTAAGATGACAGTTCAGGACCTATCAGCTTGGCGACTCTCATTTGAACCTTGTCTAGGAACGAGAGACTACTAACAGATGCACCAGCCCAAATATGACAACAATACTCCATACATGAGCGAATGGTACTTTTGGGCGTTAGTAGCTTTCTAGCACGGTAGAGAGAACCTACCTTCTTCGCAGCGGTCCTGGCAATACTCTCAATGTAATTGTTCTAACTCATGTTTCCTGTGAACGTTAGGCCGAGGAGTTTAAAAGATGTACTTTCAGATAAAGAGTCATTGGCCAATGCTATTGGTGGTAGAGAAGGTTTCTTGTAGTTATTGAAGGAAACAAGTTTAGTTTTGGCAGCATTGAATGTGACCATCAATTTTTGTCCCCATTCCACTACAGATCGGAGGTCATCCCCTAGTGTTTCTGCTATTTCTTTAGATATGTGTTCATTTGTTTTCCTGTCGTGTCTGTTGGTCAAGAGGTTTACCACGAGGAAGAACAACATTGTAGCGATGATACAAAAGTTGGAACTTGGTCGATGGTAGAGGATCTATTAGATTGGAGATTGTTTTAAAATTTAAAAAATAGGAGAAACTACTGGCAGATGCATCAACTCAGATGTGGCAACAATACTTCATGTATGGGTGAATGGTTGCTTTTGAGAAATACACGATACTGCCAGTTGAGAGTAGTTTTCTATCACGATAGAGGAAACCCACCTTCTTTGCAGCAGCCTTGGCAATGTTCTCAGTGTATTTGTACATCTAGCACGATAGAAGAAGCAATGTCTTAAAATCTGAGATCGCTTAATTTCCCGGTCATAAAATACGCTTTAATATATTTTTTTTATTTATGTAGATCGCATTAATATATATATATATATATATATATATATATATATTTATGTATATGTGTATATACGTGTATATATGTATGTGTGCTTATATATATAGATGTGTGTACGTGTGTATGTATGTGTATGTATGTATATATATGTATATGTGTGTATATGTATGTGTGTATGTGTATATGTATGCGTATGTATATGTATATATATATATATATATATATATATATATATATATATATATATGGGTTGATTTGTGGGGACGTGTATCCAGTTGGGGTCCACGGGTTTTGGGGTTCCCAATCGTACAGTCTTATTATTGTTATTATTATTGATATTGGTGGTGTTATTAGTATTATCAGTATTACAAGAATTATTATTATTAGGATTATTAGTGGGATTAATATTAGTTTTAATATAATAACAGTTATGATGTATGGTACCCAGGTGTGTACATGGATGTCTGGGTTTGAGATTCCGCGTATGGATATTACTACGTATGTAGGTATAGATGTAAACATGTTATAACTGTATGTGACCATTATATGTCTGTGTATGTGTGTATGTGTGTATATATGCGCGGGTGTAGCAAAGTGTAGGCGTTTATACGTATATTAATATATATATATGTGTACATGTGGAGTTTTGATAACTTTCGAGGTTTTATGTTTATTTTTATTTTGTTTGTTTATTTGTTTTTGTTTTGTTTTTATTTTGTTTTTTTTTTGTTTTATTTATTTGTTTTATTTACCTTATTTTAATTTTAATTTTATTCTTGCGTAGTTATAGTTATTGCCTAGTTTCAGTGCGTGTGTGGAAGTAAAATAAAACGAACAGTTTCTGAATATCTGCATTAACGTGTGTGTGTGTGTGTGTGTGTGTGTGTGTGTGTGTGTGTGTGTGTGTGTGTGTGTGTGTGTGTGTGTGTGTGTGTGTGTGTGTGTGCATGTATGTGTGTGGATGCGTGTAGATTGAAAGACACCAGTCAGCACTCAGTGACCATAGGAAATGTTTTTAATTTACGGACTGCAAGACAAAAATACTAAATTCCCAAGTACCTTATGCCATAAAAACCAAAAGATGGGATAGATAAAAAGAAAGGGAAATGAAAAATAAGATGTTTATTATCTTCAAAGACCTCACTTGTCCTCTCCCTGCTTATGACTCCCACCCAGGTTACATTCTAACTTTATAAACGAAATAGGAAAATGTTTTTGTTTGAAATATCAGTTCTCGACGGTAATTCTTGGCCTGAAGACGTAGTCCCCCAACGCGGGTGATTACAGAAACGTGTATGCACATATGTAGCCATTAATGTTTGTATAAATAAATTTAATATATATATATATGTATATATATATATATATATATATATATATATATATATATATATATATATATATATATATATATATACGCATACGTAGAGCATTCAGACCCAGTAGGAGCTTTTTCCGACTAAAAATCATATCTATTTTGTTCCACAGATCTGAGAATTTGTTTTTGATGACCAGACGATATTGAGAAAAGTTAATAAGTTTTGTGTATGTGTATTCGTTAGTGTCTGCGTGCGTATGCTTATGCTTGGGTGTATGCGTGAGTTGAGATGAAGAGAGCCAGTTATGATGTTGACTGATAAGCACAAGCAAACTAACGAGTTCAAATCATCAATTCACAAATAAGATATTTTATATGAGAGACACGTGGGAGGACACTTCTCAACCTATATAATCAACGAATTTTTCATCTACAAGCTTGAAATTTAGTATATAGGATATTCAGACATGTAGAAAACTTTTTAATTAGTTTTCATCCAGAGAAACCGGCTACTAAGAGTTAAAAATTGAAAAATTGGTACGTGAGCCTGATCGGATATTTTATCTGTTTGCTAAATGTTTCACGAATGCGCATGCACGGCCGTAAAACATGACAGTTTCTTTATCTTAAGATTAAGTAGGTTAGAAAACACCCTGTGAAGAGCGTGTAAAAATGGTCCGATGGTTATCGCAATTGACTAACTGTCTTTAGTTTTTGATTTCGATCTCAGCTCGAGTATTTTTTTTACTTACACGGAGTGAACTGTTTAGAAAATACAACATAATACTCGCATGCACATGTATCAGCTTGAAATGAATGGCATGGGAAAGCGCCATGTCTTGACAAGCTTCTAGGACTGACCATCACTCCTGATTTCAAATGGAACACATACATCAAATCTGTTGCCAATATCGCTGGAAAAATGATTGTATTACTCTATCGATCCAAAAGGCATCTTAATACCGATGTAATTCTCTATCTGTATAAGAGCCAGGTACGTCTTGAAATGGAATACTGTCGCCATATTAATGGGATGAAATGCTGTTGCACACCGTCTCTTGCCTTGATAGAGTTCAAAATCAGCTTCAAAATCTAGTAGGTGATGCCTTTTCTCTTTCTTGCAACTTCTTTCCTACAGAAAAGACGTTATGAGCCTGTTTCTGCTCCATCTTTGTTTTCATGGCAAGTGCTCGTCTGAGCTCCAATCTATGCCCCCTATTGCATAACTTTTACAACAAACACTCGACTACTTGACATTTATCAGCTTCTGCAATATTGTAAATGTAATATTTATGACCATTTTATGACCGCACGGCCTGCTAGTATAAGACACTTACTCAACTATGCCAAACCTACATCAAAAAAGAATTATTTCCAATAATAAAAAAAATTGTAAAATACAAAATGCAAATATGGAAACTATTGCAGGTTGTAACTGTAGAAGAAAAAATAAATGTCCTTTACAAGGTACCTGCAAAGTAAAAAAGAAAGTGATTTATAGCTTCACAGTGTTACAAACCCCAAATATAAATTATGTTAATAGCAACCATATAAATCCCTTCTCACAGACTAACTCTACCACACAGTTAACCAATGACAGCACCCCTATTAACCAATCTACCAATCAAATACAACCAAACCTATTACATACCAATACCACTCTTAATCTAGCTGACAACAAATATATTAAACAAAATGCAATTAACTTAGTGTCCACATCTGGACTTATTAAACACAGGATCTCCACGCATAAACACTCCTTCAAAAATCTTTCCTTGAAAAACCAGACTTCTTTATCTAAACATATTTTGGCGACTTAATGATAGAAATATTCCCTTCAATTAAAAATGGGAAATAATAGGATCTTATAAAGCATATATGCCGGGGGACAAATTCTGCGCACTTTGTAGATATGAAGCCCTTAATATTTTTAAATATAATGACACTAAATCCATTCTCTTCAACTTAAAAGACGAAATTCTTACGGGATGCATTCATAAATGTTGGTTTAGGCTCGACAAATATAAGCCACCATAAATCATAAAATTTTCTTATTACTAATCTATTTTAAAATTTATAATTTATAACTTAATATAGTTTTATTACTATCATTATTATTATTATTATTATTATTATTATTATTATTATTATTGTCTTATTTGATATTTTACCATTATTTTCTATTTTATTTTATTATCTATTTCATTTTGAATTTATATGTTATTATTTTTATTAATATTAATTCTATAAATATTATAGTTACTATTATAAATAATATTATTATTTAATTACTACCAAAAAGATTCATGGTATTACTATTATTGACTTTATTAATATTACTATGTTTAACACATTATATAAAAAAAATACTAATTTATAAGCAATTAGTGGTTACCTCCCTTTGAACAATAAAAGTTTTCTTTATTTTTCTATTTGAGTATCATTTTTCAAAAATGGCAGTTATCTCCCTTTATAATTAAATTGTTTAATTCAAATATAGCGTTTCCAACGATTTTAAACTGGTAATATTACTTCATGAGCGTTTCCTTTTAAGTTTATACATATCACCATTTCAACCATTCATAAACTACATTTAACAACATTCTAATGACGATGTTACTTACGGGCTGTAAAGGCGGGCGTATAAAAAGCTATATGTATTTTATTAGAAATATTAAAGATATCCCCTCTTAACCTTACTTCTCAACCCGATTTTATTTTATTTCATTATATCTTACTTTGTTTATCAACATCAAAATAAGTAACTGCTTTTCTTTATATTTTAAATATTTTCCAGATATATCTGCCTTACTTAAAAAATGCTAGTTTTATTTTTGGTGTCTATAAACTCCCGCCCACTGTTTTTTGCTGGTAGGAAGACTTTGTTTTATCAAATCAAATGATAAAATTATTGTCCAAGACGTATTGTCTGTCTCAATAAAAACATCATTTTGAAACGATCGTACAATTTATTGATTTTGTTTGTTCTTCCTAGTGAAACCAATTTTTTATTTTTAATTATAAATTATCAATCATTTTACTATATATATATATATATATATCTGTGTGTGTGTGTGTATGAAATTGACAAAAATAACAACGAATGTCTATTTTAACATATTTGCCACACGCGCCACATACCGTTTCAAACAGTTACCTACGTGTCAAAAATATCCCGTTGTACGTTTTCTTATTTTTATCATCTAATCTATATATCTATACAAGTGATCGTGTCCGTGTGTGTACATTTCCCTACGCAATAACTCTGTCAATTTTAAGCCTACAGGCTCGAAATTTGACATACAGGGTACTGAGACTTGGGAAAATCTTTGTGATCGGTTTTCAGCTAGAAATTTCGCTGGTAAGGGGTCAAAGTTCAACGATTTGACCTTTGAGAACTCTACCAAACTCCTCCGATAATTTTGGGTCTAAACACCTGAAATTTGAGATCTAGGTTCCTTGGACATTGATCTAACTTAATAACTTTATTTGAGCCCAAGACAATAAATGTTAAGTGGTCATAATAGGGGTTAATGGTAAAAAAATTGACCTCTTTGGTCTCTACCAAATTACTCTGACAATTTCTGATCTAAACATTTGAAAATTTACATAAAGGTTTTCAGAGATAGGGCAAGCTTTTTAATCGGTTTGGGTCGAAAATTTTTAGTTACCAATATATAAGTGTATTTATGTGTGTTTGCATGTCTGCCTAAAACTTTTGACAGACGCGACAAATTTTTACAAGATCAGTATCGTTTTGAAGTTCGACGTTTCAGACGACAAATATCGAAACATTGGCTAAAACCATTAATATATTCACCTTCAACTTGGCACTTTTCTACAGGAGAGGTCGCTTTTTTCGCCGATATTTTTGAAAGTCATCCCCTCCTTTTGATTGTCTAGCCTTTATTAAAACCTGCATCACTTCCGATTTGGCGGTGGTCGTAACAGCAAAGACGTCATGTTTTTTTCTTGTTCTTTTCCTCCTTCGCTGTACGGGTTCGTGCCTGCTGTCCTACTACCATTTTTTTTTTTTTTTTTTTTTTGCTCAACACACAGATCCAACCACCCGGGCAACGCCGGGCTGAAATGCTAGTAAATATAAAATTTTCACTTTACCTGAAGACGATCCGAACAAAACCAATAAATTCTCAGGAATCTTCGTGGTGTTAAAGTACTAGTCAACAAACGGTACCAAATTGATTATAATTGAAATTACTTAAAATTTTTCCCAGATCAAAAAAGATTTCCTCAATATAAAATAAATCTATTCTTTACAAAGATAGGTACGAAAAACAGTAGAAGTTATTAGAAAAAAAAAAATTGTATATCATTAGATGAATTTGTGAGTAAATGTGTGTGTGTTTTTTTTTTTTAAATAATCAGATTTAGCGATAGAGGATTTGTTTAAAAAATCAGAAATTATCACAAACTGCCAACATTGTGAAATATTTACACTAGAAAATAACTTCAAATATTAAGAAGAAGATTTTTGATTATTCAAATCAACGCATCTATGTGCTTATATATACGTATGTATGTGTGCTTATATGTACGTATGTATGTGTGCTTATATATACGTATGTATGTGTGAATAAGAGAATGTAAATATGAATGTAAATACATGTAAATGTATGCATTTTAGTATGGGTAGTTTTATTGACACAGGTATATACTGTATAGGAGAAACTAACATGTTAATGTACGGCGGTTTCCTGTATGCATGCATATGTGTGTGTGTGTGTGTGTGTGTGTGTGTGTGTGTGTGTGTGTGTGTGTGATTATTACAATAATAATTTTTTAAATATCCTTCTGGAATCATCCGTGCAGGATGACACGATTACTGCCGTTAGCAAGAGACAACCTCCACAAATCACGGCCCAAATAAAATCTCCATGGTATGTTTAATCAACACTGGATTTTACAAGGAATGGTGCACCTTCTCCAAGTGATGGTATATTAAGTAACAGTGCGAAACTGAATATTCCACCAGACTAGATGAATTCTTGTTCTGGAATCTAGTAAGACCAAGAGACCACAAAGAAAAATATACTATAATTTCACATTTGGAAATAATTTCTGACGAGGTCGCATCACAGACCGTCTGAAACGCGGGTAAACGATTTCAATGACTTAAAAACATTACAATGATCCAAACATAATTCTCAATGAAAAACCAAGACACAGAATAATAAAATAATGTTAAAAATACACATTGTTGGTGACTACTCCCTTATTCAAATATACATCTTTCTTTCGTTGGAATTTCTTAACCCATTTTATATAAATATATATATATATATATATATATATATATATATATATATATATATATATAGTTGTGTGTGTATGTGCTTTAATAAAATTAAAATATTAAGAAACTTTCTATGTTAATATATATATATATAATTACCATATATATATATATATATATATATATATATATATAAATATATATATATATATATATATATATATATATGTTATTTTTACTTCTTTCGGGTGGGAATATGGCGTTTAGAACTGAATATTTCTAGCAACTGTGTACCGGGTGAAAAACATTTTTTAAAAACCTCTCTATATTACATACACGTTACACATATTCAGAGGGTGCTTAGGTGTATAATTCACGGCCCTTGAATTATCGATTCAGACTTTTTTGATATCTTAGCTAAAGAATCTCCTTTATTTACAAGGACTCTAAAAATATTTACAATGTTTTCCTATCTATGTAAACGACGATGTAAAGCAAATCTATAAACTATACCATTTATGTGTTTTTTGCTTTTGAACTCGATCGATCTCTCACTTTTGAGTAAAAATGCATAAAAACAACCTTCTCTCTTTTCATCATGATTGCTCTGCGCCCCAACACGCTCCAAGTGAAATGAATGGCATGGGAAAGCGCCATGTCTTGACAAGCTTCTAGGACTGACCATCACTCCTGATTTCAAATGGAACACATACATCAAATCTGTTGCCAACATCGCTGGAAAATTTATTGTATTACTCTATCTTAATACCGATGTAATTCTCTATCTGTATAAGAGCCAGGTACGTCTTGAAATGGAATACTGTCGCCATATTAATGGAATGAAATGCTGTTGCGCACCGTCTCTTGCCTTGATAGAGTTCAAAATCAGCTTCAAAATCTAGTAGGTGATGCCTTTTCTCTTTCTTGCAACTTCTTTCCTACAGAAAAGACGTTGTGAGCCTGTTTCTGCTCCATCTTTGTTTTCATGGCAAGTGCTCGTCTGAGCTCCAATCTATGTCCCCTATTGCATAACTTTTACAACAAACACTCGACTACTTGACCTTTTGGCCAAGATCAAAGTGTAGTATCTTTTCTTCAGATGCGGCACTTCCATTTCTCGTTCTCTTTCAGGTGAAGAGAAATTCTTCGCGACTGAGACAATTTTTATTTTTGTACCTTTTCTCCACGTTAAAAAACGACCCTGGTGTCTAACTTAGTCCTGTGGGGAGGCATTGTAAATAGGTACAATCACTATGAAGAATGTTTCCCACTCTCTATCTGTGCCTAAATGTAAACCCAGATTCCATGAGCAAAGTTTCTTTCCTAGAACTGCCCGCATCTGGAACACTGTTCCATTGGTCTGCATCTCAGCTGGTTACAATATGGTAGCCATTAAGTCCAATATAAACAAGTTCTTGTTGCGTCGTCCTCTTCAATAATCCAAACTACCCAATCTACGTCATTAACGATTACTAAACTACCACCTTACATTCATTAACCCTTATTCTCGAATGGGCTTCGGGCCTTGATAAGTGGTGACTTCCTTGTAAAAAGATAATGTTTCTCTAACACCATCCCTCAAAATCATCCTCTGAAATTAACACGTCTACAAAAGGGATCTCCA